>NC_071407.1:19027780-19345857 GCF_017976375.1 Cuculus canorus | reverse complement strand
ACCTACCTGTACAAGCTGGACAAATGCTGCATTCAGAACAGTCTAAAATCTTCTGTATTTTTGCCCAGTATTGATTGTTCAGATCATCGTAGTTGTGAAAGTCACATTAAACATACTCAGGACTTGCTTGGATTTCTGTTTCTTGTTTTTTCTCTCTTTCTCTTTCTTTCTCTCCTTATGTCTTCTCACTGTCTTTCGCTCTTTCTTTCTCTTTCTTCCTTTCTCTCTTTCTACTGCTTTGTTTATATCTCGTAACCAAGCACTGTGTGGTCTGGCAAGTGGCTAAGCAAGTAAACAATAAGGTTCCTTCTCATGATTGCAGGCCAAACCTAGAAGCTCCTGGTTTGAAGCTGAGGGTGACATCATGTCTGCTGAATTTACACTTCTTCCTTTCCTTTCCTTTTTTTTTTTTCTTTTCTTTTTTTTTTTTTTTTTTATATTTCACCCACCAGGTAAGAAGAGTCAGCTTTTAGGAAGTGGCTCAATTTAAATCTCTGAGTCTGTCAACATATAAGAACTCAATTGGATTACCTGACGTACACGGGAGCATTAGCTCTAAAGCCCTGTAGACTGATGTTACTTTCAGCCCCCTGCCAATCCCGAGAGAAGCAGTATACCAAAGCAAAGATTGATGGTCCAAGGAGCTGTGTGTGTCTTTTATAAGCAACAAAATCCTTCAGACTCAATAAATAATGCAGACAAGGTTCTGATGAGTCTCTCTGGCAGAAGAAATAACTGAAAGAAGGGAATCTTTTTTTTAAAGTATTTCTCAATCTGAAAAAAATCTGGTTAATTATTGCGGGGTGAAGCTGTGCTTAGAGTAGAGCAAAGAGGGCTAGTGGGATGCTGCGGGACAGCTGTGAGCTGGGCATAAGAAAATGAAGAAAAAAAAGTCTTAGCAAAAAAGAAAAAATTCTGTTGGACTTACTCAATGAGGTTTTCACATTAATTGTTCCTCTACTGTGCCCTATTTCTCTTGGCATTCTGTTTTATTCCTTTATTCTTTCTACTTTCAAACCAGCTTTCTTCTTGTTTGAGCTAAATAGAGGTCCCTCTGTCTCCAAAAAGTCTGAATTCATTAATTTACTTCCATATGTTAAAAAAACAAACAATGCCCGCCCCCCAAAAGACCCAAAACAAAAATCAAAACAAACAAAAAAAAACCAGAAGAAATCATCAACATGTATATTAGGTACTGAAATGGCAAATATCCACTATTATGATAGTATTCAGACGGAGCTGACAGGGTTTTATTTTTAAAGAAGACCCTAAAAGATTGGATGACACAACAGAATATATGGTATCATACAAAAGGCCAAAAACTACGATGATAAAATATTCATTTTAGGCTACCATCTCTTTTTCTGTCCATGTCTATGGTAGATACAAGTCAAGATTATTTTACCCTCAGAAGCTGAAGTCATCATCACTCTAGATCCTCATACTGTTTGATTCATCAGCTGACAAGCAGCCATGTTCTTCTTTGTGTTTTGTCCTTCCTTTGACTCAAAGACTGGCTCCACTCCAGATTCTTTTCCTCCGTAAGTACTCTTCTGGGGAGTAGTTGGAAGATTCTTCACTTTCTCCTTCCAGCTTTGTTTAAGCATTCGACAAAGGTGCATTTGTTTACTCTTTCTCCCTATGTTTTGTCCATGAGCAATGTGATTTGCAAATACAATTTCAGCCACAGTATTTATGTCAATGTCTCACAGATGCCTCCACGGTAGATTTCTCTTTTCATGTCCAAGTGAAAATCTTGCATTGTCTCTCTTTGTCTAACTTTGTGCAACTAGTCACTAATGTTAAACATAGCCAAAAAAAGCAGTCCTCTTACTTCCATAATTCTCACTCCTTTTTCTCTTTCTCAGTCGCTGTGAATGATGTCACTGTTATCCCTGGCCCATATCCTAGGATTCATGTCCAGTTTGGTCTTCTTCCTAGGTCAACCCTTCTGCTATATCTGGATCTTGACATGTGCTTCTGGATAAAATTTATAAGCTATGGTCTTGTTTAAACAAAATTCATTCAGGCTTTCATAATCTCAATTGCTGAAAATCCCTCTCTCCTGACACTGACAAATGCAGTATTGCCTTATCCAAAATATCACTGAAAACATCCATTTTGCTGTATTCTCACACTAAGCACATCACCCATCTTTTTGTATCCCTTCACTGGTCCTTTTTCTTTATAGCAGCAAAATAAATCTATTTTTTTTTCTTAATACGGTCCTGGTCCAGAAGATGTAAATCTGGTCTGAAGGGCAGTTTGCCAGGTATGCAGGCAGGAATAAAAGTAAGTAGAAAAGTCTCACATCTGAAATGTTTCAAACAGAACATTTTGGTATCAGCAACACAACACTTACTGATAAAACTTACCGACTGTCCAGTAACAACTATTTTTGCTCTGATCACTAGAACTGATATAGCCCTTCATTTTTTCAGATTAATGGTTCCAAATACTACAGATCAGCAAAAAGTTGTTGATGATAAAAAGAAGCTCTGAGCATTGGTGCACCTTAAGATCCATTCAGCCTGATTGCCCAGGAGAAAGCCTACACAGAATTCTGTGGCTGTTCCTTCCCAAGGTAATGAGTGGGACGGAGAGATAAAGTTATTTGGAGTGGTGAATTTGTAGCTACCAGATTTGATTTAAGAAGATGTGGAGTTAATAGGGCATGTGGCTTGTTGAATAATTTTGCTAGAAATAATGTGTTGTGTGACTATGCTCCTATTGGGTCAGGTAGAATTGTTGATTTGATTAACTAATCAAAGCTCCTAAATACTTCCTAAATGCTCCATTGCTTTCAGAAGACTCAATCAGTCTTCTCATGAAATCATGGGCCCAATGCAAACCTGTGGTAGTTCTGTTGGTGTAAGTAATGGTTCCGGATTTGTGAACTCAAATTCTCACCATTCCTTCTCTATTCTAAATAGTTATTGAAAGCAGCTGTTTTAGAAATGTGTTCACATCATACTGGTCTGAACCAAAGTGGTATTTCAGACTTATAAATTCAAAACAGAAGGTATGATATCTTCAGTTGCATTCATTCAACTCACCTGTTGAATCCTTTACTGTATACACTGATGACATGTATATAATTGTGACAATGTTTATGTAACTAGATCACTATGAAAGAAGGTTAACAAGATAAAAGACTATTTATCCCAGTGAAGGAACTGCTGAATGAAGGCTTAGAATCTCCCTTATGTTCTGTCCAGCTTTCTGAGAACTGGCAAGGGTTAGAATCCAATTATTCTCTGACATTAATGCCTTTTCATCCCACAGAAGCTGAAGTGTGGGAAGCTCTTAAAGTTTACATAAAGGTGAGGATTACTGTATACCTCTCAGCTGATGGTCATACAAGCAGGTTGTCAAAACTACAACCACAGGTCAGGCATGGAGTTTCTATTAAGGAGAGAAGACTAGCAGTGCTACTGTTAAGTTATAACTGTTTTAAGTTCGGAGTCCCATGGAGTGTGTCATAAACTGTTTAAGCTGTCAGAGCTAAAAGGAGATCACTTGAGTTTTCAGAAAAATCAGGGAATATCCCTTTCAGTTTTAAATCAGCTCAGGTCATATAACAGGATCTAAGCACTTCTTCTGATAGTGAACTTCCATGCAGCATTCCTATGCTCAGTATATATACAAATTAAAGAGTCATTTCCATGCGGTTTCTAAGCAGATTGGAATTGGTCCAGTCATCTATATTTAGATTAGCCAAGTAACATAGGGATGTGAGTCTATGATCTTGTTCTGGTTTTTGAGGTCGGGGTATTTCACAGCTGCAGGGTAGTATTCCACAATGAAGATATGTGTGCAGACACCAAACTAGCACAAAGAGGTACAGTTTCACCCAATGGGAATCCTTTGCTACTGCAGTTAACCCTTTTATTCTGTCTAGTGTGGTTTGCTTAGTGCTAAGTCACAGTATTGTGCAGTATAGGCATAACATACACTATTAATTATTTTCAAAATTCTTTGGTTAGTTCATAATATAATACCAAGTTAAAGGAGATAAAGTTAAATTGTCTATATTCCTCTATCTGCCATTTAGCTCACAGTCCCCGCATTCAGTTGTTTTCCAAAACTACATTCAGAAGTTATTAGGTTATGTATTGGGATCATTATATGGAATGCTAGACATTTAGACAAGATGTCACGTAACTTTTCCTAAATTTGCCCATGCAAAATTTCATTTGAGTAGTGGTATAAGAAACACTCTATCCTGCGTTAATAGCAGTGTATAGAAATATGAGGCATGTTATAACATAAACACTGGTTTCTAATAGTTAAACTACATTTCTCTCAAACAATTTCCATTCGGCTGAGAATCTCTAGTGATTGTGCATACTTTGCTGCCTAATTACTCAATATACCTATTAATATAAATTGGCTGTACACAGAATCATGGCAGCTCTGAAAGAACTTCGCAGGATCAGCAAGAAAGAGGTTAATAGCATTAACAACATTTCAGAGAATACAGTTTCTTGATTCGACATACAGAAATGATATCTTTACTGAACTTCAGTACCCCTTAGCTATTTGCATAGTCTTACCTTCATGTTCATGTTCATAACCTGTCGCATGGTGCCCCATGGTGGCTGCTTTCTTCCTGATACATTTCCTAAAGCCGGGAAGTTCTCAATTCGTCTTAGTTATTACTGAAAAAATACATACCCCAGTTCATGATTATTCGCTAACAGGCGAAATTCAAGTGTAAAACAACATTTGGCAACTAGTGGCTGTTTCAAGTTCTATTCAAAGAGGGAGTATAAGTCCCTCCAGCTAGTTACTTGCAGTTGATTTCATAGTACTTTTTATGACATAATTACTTTCAAGACATTATTACTTTTAATACATAATTAAATTTTAAAAGATCTAGCTGTTACAGTGTTTCTTTTCTTAGGTTCCTTTTGCTATATTCATTATTAAAATGAAACTTTTTGACAAGAGCTCTATCAATCAACAACTAGAATATGTGATTCTTGCATGACTTTGTATGCTTTTTTTAGGCTGTAATATGTCAGTTAATTTGGGTTATGGTTGTAACTAGTTTATAGCAAATTTCCATTTTGCTCTCTTATGTGAAATGCAGCTTCTGTGCCACAACCAATGGTAAAAAAATTGTTTAAGTAAAGATATTATTACCAAACTGCCTTGTTTATTTCAAGAAAAATATTTGTATTCCTTCTAGAATCATCTAAGATGTTTTAAAGCCTAGGTTTTCTTTACACGCATGTATCTTCCTTAGCAAATAATATTTATCAACCTGTTTTCATGAGAGGACATGGATGTTGATCCTGGCTGTGACTTACCAGGCTGTGGTGTGGAAGAACTGCCTCCCCACTGAGTACACACAATTCCTGTTGAGATCTTCTTGATGAAATTATTAGTGAGGTAAGGAGAGGGGTTTTTAATTTGGTTAATTTCCAGAAGGTGGCTTTCACTGATGCAGGATACCTACATGCCTCTGTGATGATTATATATGAAAGTCTAAAATAAATTACAGAATTACAGTAGCTGCACGTTTACAAAAGTGGTTCAGCCTAAGAAGTCCCAAGTCATTAAATTATTGCCATGCAATCTGTTGAAGATTGCTTTAGAAAAGAAAGGGTAAATGGTCTATTCTTGCAAAGAAATCTTTTTAAATAGATAACAAAAAGAGATTTTAATAAATATCAGTACATGTAGTTCTTTTTTTGTTTAAATGTTGATATCTTGTAGTTACAACACATACCTAGAACATCTTGTTTCTATTTTCAATTTGTTTAAAATTGACTGTAGGCATAATCAGATATTTACTTGAAAAACAGCTGTTGTGGTTTAAGCAGTTTCCACCTTGTCTGTGTTCACTACAGACCCATTCAGCTGAAGTGTACTGAGTTACTATGTGTATTATGCCAACCCATTTTAGTGCAAAACCAGATCAGCATTCTTAACAATGGGTGTGACTACTCCATATAGCTTCGGGCCTGTTATTTTATATTACAGGTTCTAAGTTTTGACATTTTGATTTTTGTACATCAAAATTTGGGTCAGATATTCAGATCCATTGCCTTGACTCCACAGAATTCAGCCTGTATTTTTTACTTTGCAATTTATTACCATCAGTACGTTAAAACTATGTTTATTTCAATGAGTGTGGTAATTGATAAGAACTTAATGAAAATATTAAAAAACCAACAAAATTACATTTTAGTTTCATTTCGTGACTGCTGAATCTAGAGGTTTTAATATGATCTTCATAAACATACTTGTATACTAATGTACGGGAGCAAGAAAGCTTGCAGTATTCTGACAGAGTTCAGATTTTAGTGGCATTTTTTAATCAAAATATGTATAAAACACTCAGCAACTGCATATTTTAAAGCAGCAGTTGAAATCCAAGACTAGTGCTACATAGGCACTGAAACTGAGGTAAGCGAGTGATTAACAATTACATGTAAGCACAGAATCATTTTCATGCTGCAGATTGTTCATTAACTTAATTTTGGAGTTTCTATTATTAAATAAAGCTGCTCATAAGATTATCCTTATATTGCATATATATATTATATGTACTGTATATATAAAATAAACACATTATGCTTATTTTGGAAAGGGAAATTCAAGTTCTGAGGCTGGTGATTCCATGATTTTGCCAATCAGATTCTTACCGGCTTTCAGACTTTCTCATGGGCTACCAGGCACCTTTGTTGTCAAACCTGTTGCCAAATATCCTGTCAAGTCATGTTGTTCTGCGGCCTCCACAGGGCCACAGTCTGGAAGCCCTGGCTGCAAAGACCCTGGTCCCTGCCAGGTAGCCACACTTTCTTGTGTAGTCTCTCTTTCAGTTGCTCTGCAAAATGTTTTTTGCCCTTCTTCTCCCGATCCTCTATGAACAAATATGACTGCTTTTGTATGCTTGCCTATATGTTCTGCTGTAATGCATCCACTCTCTTGGTCTCTACTGTATCCTTCGAATCTGTTAAGATGTCCAAAGAAAATGCTAGTTTTGTTGAAGTCTCTACCAAATACTTGTTTACTTTCATATATACCAGGACTTTAGCTTTGTATTTTCTTGGATAATTTTCTTGGATATCAGTCAGGACAATCAACAGTTTCTGCCCAGGCATATGCAATATATATGTGAATTATGCTTGTAACAAACTACCTGTGCAAAGCTGTTTTCAAAACCATACTATAGTGAGTGATGCTTGACAACATTCTTAAAGGTTTTATTTTCTTATATGGTTTTGAAAAATTTATGATATGCACAATCAAAGAAACATTTGTCCTTATCTAAAGAGGTAGTATTTCAATATCTTTTAATTTTTGCATAGGGTAGAGGAACTTCAAAGCCTGTCTATCATATTATCTTTATTTTTTAAACCATCATGCTAGTAAGAAGACAATTTATGGTATGAAATTCTTATCTTCCTGTCACAGTTTTCTTTCATAAAATCTTTACATATTTTGGAACCCCTATGAAAATTTATAATGCTCCTTCATGCTTTGCACCACCACCGATCTGACCTTTCTGTGTAATTTCTGCATCATTATTTCTGTTTCTTACCAGCTCTGCATGCAAGATGGCAGTAGACGCAGATGGCATACAAGGTTGTGAGGACTAGTTTTAAAAAGACACTTAGAATCTCTTTTAAAAAACGTTAGCTTTGTAAACTATAAAATCTTAATGAGATTTTGATTGTGCCTTGAAAAAAAAAAATCTAACAAATCTGGATCCTATGCAAAATACCCTTTTATACTTTAAAGGGGCTGTTGTCCTCCTTTGCTTGCAAAGCTCAAAGCAGTCTTACTTCAAATGGGGTGATCAGGAACAATAATGCTCTCCAAAAGAGTAGGAGTAACATCAGTGATCTGTAAGGCCACAGGTTGTGTTGCAAATAACTGAATTGGCTGAACATGATGTAACCCTACCTGTTTCTTGCTGTACAGATGAGACCAGAGGTTAACACCGAAGGTATTTTGCCAAGAGAAAGAAACATCTGAAGGTACCATGACCTGCATCAGCCCAAATAAGCAAGGCTAGCTTCATCTGCTGGTGAAGGGGAATATGACCTACCCAGATTAAATTTTGCTTGCAATATATTTTGGGGGTTCATGTCGCCCCTTCTGCCAGCTGAGCTTTGCCTTTGGTGTACATAAACATGGAAGGAAACACAATGTCTGGCCATGATCTAAACTACAGCACAAAAAAGCCTCAAAGCTAAAAACTGGCAAATTCAGTTCTGGGGCTGTCCCACGAAATCATCAGTGGTGATGTGGGAGGTGAGTCCTAGAAACATGTTTAAAGCCTGCACTTATTGGGATCTAAAGATGACTGGGGATGAAATCTGAATGCTAGTGGAGTGTTTTGGATTGTTTTTCCTGTAGATATAAAGCGAGCATCATGTAGCTGTATGCAGGGATCTATAAAAGAGCCACTGCTAACATATGGAGTGAAAATGGGCTTGCCTAAATTAAGTAAGATTTTTTAGGGCATGGAGTACAGAGATCTCACTAAAACAGGCATATGAGTAGTATATGAACACTTCTATGGAAGTAAAGCTTTTAAAGCCAAGATACCGTGCAAAACTGGAATATTCTGAAGCACTGACTTTACTATGTAAAAGTCCATGCTTATTACAGATGGATAAAAGCTGTTAGCAGCAACGACCTCAACAAAATCTTTGGCATCTTCAAAAATGTGGCATAGGCCACTTGAATGTTTGGCGGTGAATTAAACGTGAAATATCCATTTTTACAGTGCCCTGTGCCTAAACTTACAGCTTTTTTGTATTTTTAAATACTGAAGGCCTTTTTTTATAGTATGCAGTAAAAATACACAACCATAGCGACACGGCTTCAAGGTGCCGAGAGGCCTCCCATCATCTCTAGTTAGGGACAAAGAAGAATAATAAGAAAAATAATAAGAAAAAAAAGACAATTATACAGCAAACAAAGTATTGAAATACAAAGGAGAGAGTCAGGTGCCAAGAGCCAAAGGCAATGGCAACGAATAGCTCCAAATCCCACAAAGAGGCACTGAATATTGAGGTAAAACAGCCCCAAACCAGATGCAGAACAAAACCCCGCAACGCCCGGGACACCCAGCACCGCCGCGGTGCGGGGACACAGAGAGCGGAGGGGGCGTGGCCAGAGAAGGGGGCGTGGCTGACGCGGAGGGGCGTGGCCATATGAGAGCCGCCGTCGTATAAGGGGCGTGGTCAGCGAAGGGGGCGTGGCAGGGCGGCGGGCGGAGCGTGCGCGCGGTCCGCGCTCATTACTCAGCGGCCGAGGCGGCGGCGGGAGGCGGTAGGCGCGGGGCCGCGGCCCTGATGGGGCGGCGGGAGTGGGGCCGGGCCTGGGCGCTTTGTTTACATTTCGACGGGGAAGAGGGGGTGAGCTCGGGCGGCCCCTGCCCTTGGCCTCAGCGGGCCGCGGCGCGAGGCCCTTCCTCGCCCGCCGGGGCTCCCGGAGGTGTCGCGGCCGGCGATGGAGGGGCCTCTTTGTTGGCGTGTCAGGAGGGGCGGGAGGCTCGGCGCGCGGCTCCTCCTCCGCCCAGCAGCGGGGGTGCCCCCGGCCGGGCCGCTCGGCCCCGGCGGGGAAGGGGCTGCGGTGGAGGAGGTGCGAATGCCGTCCTGCGGGCGGGGGAGACCCCGCCGTGCTCAACTTCCATGACCTTGTTCATGAAAATGCCTCTTAAAGCGAAAAATACTGCCGGGGGATAATGCAGCTGCTCCAGATGCAGAGGCGCGGGAAGGCTGGCAGCGTCCTTGATTCATTTGCCTTTTAATTCTTGTGTTCCTTGCAAAAGGAGCGAGCCGTCTCTTTGTAGAATTTATTTTGCTCTTTCGCTTGTCTGTGTCATCAGGGGCATCCAGCTTTACTCCCGATGCCCGTTTCTTTATGCCTTTCTGCTGGAGTTGTTCCATCGGTGAAGTTTGACCTGAGCACCGCTAATAACCTGCAAATACCAGCCCTGCTTGGTTATTTGTTCTCCCCCAGCTGCACTAATGGTTTTAGGCATATAGCATGTTCTTGAATCTTGGTGCTGTACAGAGCAGGCTTGAAGCCTTTCAGACAATCGAAAAATCCTCCAGGCTTTGGCCTACCTGATAATATCAACACAAAGGGTGTTTTAGTTGCTCAGGGAGGCATTACTTGCCCCAGGGCATGTACATGTGGAATGGAGCAAGCTTACTCCTTGCAGCTGGGCTTTGCTTATAGGTGTGGAGACTCAGGCTGTGATGGAGTCTGAGGTCCCATGAGACCTGGGCTCACCTCTAGAGATGCCAACGTATGTAACTCTAGAGCAGAAGACCTGCATCTTTATGTATGGGCAGGTATATCAGTATATTAGATAACTAGGAAATGGTGTAAACCCTATATGAAAAGAAGTGGGGCCAAACTGAGTTAATACTGTCAGATTGAGTTCACTGACATAATTGAGCACCCGTTGTATATAATGAAGGGAAATTTCATTCTAATAGCAGTTAAGAAAAATCTGTTGAATATCAGGTAGTCCCCTGCTTTGGCCTCAGTCTGTAGGGATAGCCATCTTGTCCACTTTCCCCATTTATTTGCAGATGTTTAACAGATGACTTTGAAACTAGGATGCAGGTATGGAGCTCTGCAGAATGTGTGATGCCAGGACAGTCACTAGACCAATTGCAGGCTGCCTGTCAGATCCTGACAGTTTTCAAGGCCACCTGGGCTAAAATATGATAGAAAGGAGAGAAGCATCTGCTGAACGAGACTAATCTCGAATTTCAGAGGGTGTATGAACTGGTTTTGTCATCACTCTGAAAAAGGAACTTTAACGGTTTCTTCTAGTACAGAAGTTGCCAAGATTTTTGGACCATTGGCTCGTATAAACATTAAAGGAAATCTTGTGGGCTACCGTATACTTCATGGAGACTTCTACAGAAATAGTAGTAAGGTGAACTTACATGGTTCTGGGTCCTGTGGTTTTGGGCTGCTTGTTCTAGGCAGAAGTAGAGTTTTAACCCTGCTCTTTAGGGACCAAGGCCTTTGCTGGCCTTATAGACATGCAGGTATAACCTCCTCTGCAAAGGCTTCAGGTAACCTTGTTATGTTGGTGAATTGTTATGCAAATATTGGATAACAAATAAGTGTTTTGAGATTTTAAGAACTAAATTTATTTTCTGCTTGCTGCTTGCCTGAAGTGAGTTGATATGTTTGTTTCATATTTTGTTTGTTTATTTTTTTAAACCATAAGCTAATTGGATAGTATTTGAGATTGTTTGGTTATTTGCTCACTGTATATATGGTTTTGGTTTCTTTCCTTCCTCAACTGCCTAAATTGTTTGAATGCTTATTGTTTGAAACATACATGGCAAGTACATGCTCAGATCCTTATTTCTGAGGATTGATCTAATTGACAAATTGAAATGCCTTTTATTGCCTGCTGAGGGTATGGTGTGCTATTTCTTAAACTTCATTTCCCACCCACTCCTTTGGAAAAAAAATGCTCTGTATATATATATAGTTTTGCTATATATTTTTAATACGTATAATGTTCCTTGTATCACTCTGGAAATTAGACTAATCTGGTTCTGATTCTAGGTTTTTTAGTAAAGTCTAATAAATATTTCCTTGAAAAAAACCTTGGTCCTTAATTGCAGATCTGCAGAAAACGGCTTCTGTTTATGTTATGGAAACATATTTTGCCTTTTGAAAGTTATTTAAAAATCCATTTGAGACTACTTGTATTGTTTGCCTCCTGTGAAATTCACTGCAGTTTGGATATGGATTCTGAAAAACATTTTTTTTTTTTCCCAGTTTCTTAAATCAAAGTATCTAGTTTTCAGATCTTTCAAGAGTCTCCTTATTGAATGGAGATAGAAATTCATCTTTAAATTTGATAAAGGCCCTTTCTGGCTAGCCTCGTAAAAAGATAATCTATATTTGGAGACACATTCATTGCTCCATTACAGGGTAAAATTATATGGAAATGCAGCAGTAGTCACTGTTATTTGCATACATTCTTTTTAACAGTGACTGTAGTGTCAGTGGAAGATCCTTGGTTGATAAAGTCCTAGAGTTTCAGAGCAGTTATATGATGTTATAGAAATATAAACACAGTTTAATGTGCAGTGGCTACCTTGCTTATACAGTTTTTCTTACCTGCTGTTCCTTCTTGCCAGCTGCTGTGTGGCAAAATAGATGAAGGACCTAACTGATGCAGCTGAAAAATATCTTCCTCTTGGTTTATTAATTCCCTTATGTGTCTGAACAAAGAGCTATGCCATTGCAGTGTTGGGAGATGAGGAGGCTGGTTAGGTGGGGATTGCCATCGGTCATATGTATGCACTCAGGTATTCACAGATACAAGTAGTGATTGCTGGAAAACTGAACTGATGGAAGTGGGCAAACTTTTTGTCTTGAGAAGTGCTTGTTTAAAGATTTGTTTGCAGACTTGATCTTCTGCTGATGTTACTGAAAAGCATTTTAAACAAGCTGTCTATTTTGATTTCTTGAATGTACTATAGAGCCCAAAATGAATTGGGGAAGAATACCCATTTGGTAATGAATATTGATCTAGAAGTTATGAGTCAGTAACTTGTGTGGATGGCCATCACTTTCCACACATGGCTGTATTAATTGTTTCAAAGCATATGTATGGTATCAACAGGGGCCCTTATATAAAACAATCTGTAAATTTTGAGACTGAGGCAGGCAAGTGCCGATAACTGTCTGTTTTCCACTTTCTTTAAATATTATGTTTATGGACAAGAAAGTATTTACAGTTTTAGGACTGTGTTTTACGTGTAGTAATGCAAATGCTCATTTGTCTTTTGTGGCACTTCATAAATATTGAGCATTTATCTTATAGGTTATTCCACTTGGAAGAGGCAGCTTTTAATTCAGTGTTCAAATCTTCCCTTATTATTGCTTTTCCCAGCTTATTATTATATCTCGGCAATATGTGAAGCTTAGAAAGAAGGCTTGAAATACTCTAATTTTTTTTTTCTGTCTCAACTTTTATTCAAAATATAGGACTGCAGATGTAGATCACTGAGTAGTTTTCCAAGTTGTTTGTATTTACAAAATGCTTAGTGGAATTTTATTAGTACCTTTCATGTGTACAAGTTTGTCTTGCAGCAAAACTGTAGCCTTCTAAGTGAATGGTGATATTTTAAGAGATGTGCTATCTTAGAGGAATTTGAAAATGCTGAGAAATTCATGATGACTTGGTGATGGTTGGAGTACGTTGCCTATATATTGAAATTTATGGCAGTAAGTATCATGCATAGCTACACTTATAGCAATAACCTTTAATGAAGGCTATATTCTGGAATTTGAAGAACTAAGTTACAGGAACTGAAATAAAAACCAATCAGAATTGCTAGATACTTTAAAAATATAACTTAAGATTTCCTTGATGTAAACTTTGATGTGTGAGCTCAAGGAACACACCAAGAACACAGTAGTGAGCTTCCTTTTGTAAGCTGGAAGGGTCTGCCATTCTGTGTAGCATAAGGAGTGTTCTAGCTTATCATACAGCCAGCACTGAATAGCAGTTTGCTTTTACTGTAGATTTTGCAAAGCCTTTGTGTGAGAACTCCTCCAAGAGAGTGGAGCTGACTGCATCAAACTGGGAGGAGGAGATCCATTACTTATGCTGAATCAGATTGGCGTGGAGAACTGCCCAACCAGCTGTTAGTACAGTTACTTCGACTGTTATTTATTTCGTAGAATATTTTTATAAGGTTTTCTAAGGCCTGCGTTTTCCTTAGATTTATGTGTGATGAGATAATGGTCTTGATGTAACTTATAATTAATAACAACACATCTTCTTAACTGTAGATGCTTTTTTCCTCTAAGTGTTTAAAAACTCATCCCTTGTTCTTTTTCTGTCCAAATTGAATGCCTATAAACTTGATACAGAAATAAACCTCATAGTTGTTGCCCATATTGTCACTTTTATTGTTGGATAGCTGCTGCTTGATATGTGGACAGGATGCTTATTAGTCATTCTCAGTTGGATATTGTAGAGTAATGCTAAAATAGTGAGTGGCAGAAAATATACTTTAATTTAATGATCTTTTGTGTCACAAACAAAGGAAATACTTTATATGTGCTCATATGTGTGTATACTTAAAATAAAAAGGGCAAGCATTCATTCTGCAGTGCTGCTCAAAAGCCTGTTCATTGTAATTATTGATTTTGAGTATTTAGAAACAACAACAAAAAAACTGACAAAAGGTACCTCCAGAAAACCCCACAAACAACAAAACAGAACTCTGACAACCTCCCATTGCTTAATTATATTGACATTGTACTAGAGATTGTAAAAGCATGCGGGGGGGGGGGGGGGGGGGGGGGGGAAGGTCTTAACCCGATATTTACTCTTTTAGCTACAAACTATCATGTTCCCCAGCTCTGTAGGTGTGCATGTCCGTATGCACTCAGATACACAGAATGAAAATGATCCTCCTGCTTTCGATGGCTGGGAGATGCTGACTGGGTAGCACAGAGGACCTGGGGCCCCTGATGTATAACAAGCTGACCGGCAGTCAGCAGTGTGCTTTTGTAACCCTTAGGGCTAATTAATTACTGGGCTGCATTAGAAAGAGCCTGGCCAGCAGGTACAGGGAAGGAACTGTGCTGCTGTGAAGCTCCAGCTGCAGTGTTTCCCAGTAGGTCACACATATACACACCCTGTGTGAGGGAGAGAAGAGAGTCCAGCACTGGTTTTCGGGGATGTCTGGGGCCTGGACTACCTAAGGATGGAGGAGGAACTGGGTTTGTAACCTGAGAGAGAGAAGGCTGAGGGAGAATGTAATTCCTGTATTTAATCATCCTTAAGCAAGGGCTTCTAGGGATGATTGAGTTGGTGCACAGTGAAAAGATGTGTTAGTGGTCACAGGATATAAGAAAGGAAATTTCAGTGGGGCATGATGGGAATGTCTTGTTGCAAGGGGAGTTAGTAAGTACTACACCAAGGGCCTGAAGGGGGCACAAAATCTCCATCTGTGGATACTTTCAACTGGACACGTTCCAGAGCAGCCTGATGTAAATTTGAAATTCTACCTGGTTTGAACAGGCAAATGATCTCTAGAGGTTGCTTTCAAGCCATATTATCATTCTGCTGTTCAAAGATTTTTAAAATTTTGGTTTTGAAGTAGCTTGAGGAAGTTGGCAAAACAAAGGCACAGTAATGTAAATAAACAAGGATGCTCAGAACTGTGTTAGAAAGAGATGGAAAAGTAATGAGATGTGATAAGCATCTTCATTCAAATCTGCTGGTGGCAATACTGGCATTTCTCTGCCCTACGTTGAACTTTCCAGCTGACTGGGCCAGAAGTGCTTGCAGGCTAGCATAAAGGACAAAAAAAGGTTGTGGCACCTATCATGCCTGTGATCACTGTGATGAACATAAAAACCTGTTTCTAAAGGAATAGCCTGCAGTAAGCAGCCTGGTAGCCAGCTGAAGCTTGTCCAGGTCTTGCTTTCCATAGCAGAGGAGTGTGTTGGCAGCTGCTGCTGTGAGGCTTTTATCTTCTGTAGGGTCAGTGAAGGTTCCTTTGGTTTAGCCGGGGAGCAGTTACTACAGGAAGTGGCTTCATGCAGCAAATCAGTGCTGATTTCCAATTGATCACAATAGCGGTTCAGGACTGCAGAGAGGTGGTAAGACTGCAAACAGCTAGGAGAAAGAAGAAGGGCCATGGCAGGTCCATAAGTCCATCTGTGCTGTTATCCTTAATGCTTGTGCTCCCTTGAGAAGACAGTGTCCTGCAGCTTATTTGTTACTGTTAATTCTTATGTGTTTCTTCATTTAATGAAGCTAAGATGAAATCTTAGGGAAAGGAAGATGAGCAGAATGGAAACTTACAACCTAGCCTGACTATATTGCCTCTTGGGAAAGCAGCCGTCCTGGAGGTTCAGCCTGTAATACTTAAATACATGAATGCAGCTGCTCAGGTGTGACTCCAGATAGAGTTCTGTGGGAAAAGCTCATCCTTAACAGCCCTAGATGTATTCTTTAATAACTTTAATGCCTAGTATTATGTTGGAAGAAGTTCAGTTGTAGTTACGATGCTTACTTGCAGGATCTCGGGTATAAAAAAGCACAAGCATAGCTTCTAGCATGTAATCCTAATCTTAAATTTTACTGTAGAAATGGTAAAAGTGAATGCCATGGTTAACATGCCGAGTAGCATAAATCTTAATAAATTCTTTATCTTTCATTGTGCAAATGTTTAGATGATGAGAATCATCCTGGTCACCTTTAGGGTATAATGTGATATCCTAAAGGGTATAATGTGATATCCTAAAAAGCTTTATTAGAATGGCATGGGCTGAGTTAATTTATTTCATCTACTGACCAAAGTGAATACTGAGGGGACAGACAGTCTGAGGAGACAGACAGAGGAATGTCCTGGTGCATGTCAGTGGTTCGTTTAATAAGCAGTGAAGCCTTCCAACGGTGACTGACTTTCATTTGCATAGTTGCTGCAATGTAGAGCTCCTTCTTGTTGAATGATAGCTGGAGTTTCATTTGCTGTTTTTCACACTGAAGCATGACAAGAGTCTTGTGCCAGTTGTATGTCAAGATGGGGAAAAAAGACTTTTCAGTTTCTAGTATGCTTATGTTGGAGACCAAAGAGTTTCATTAGTATTAGCTTGGCGTTGTGGGGAAATCAGAAAATCCTAGTATGATTAGAAGTATTTTTATTCTCCTCCATTTATCTTACTTGAAATTCTTCCTATTTTTCCCCAGAAATTTTCTCATCAGCATGTGGTGCACAGCAGTGCTTTTGAAGTTGTTTTTTTGCTCTTGGGAATTCTCAAGCTCTTCCTAGTTTGGGAACTTCTTTCTTAGGAATTTTTTGCTGGAACAGAGCATCAAGCACCACTGAAGTCTAAGAGAAATGGGACAACAGAACGGACTGTTGCTGCTAGTAACAAATCTTATAGATTGGTGCAGTTTCCTACAAACTACCTAGAAAGTAAAGCATTTATTTTGAAATATATCACTTTCCTTCCCACCCACAGTAAATTATTGTGCAAAGTACTGTCCTGCATTACAGGTGGTTTCTGTGAAGGAATTGCCAGCACTAAGGTTGTAATATGTTTTGGAGTTTTTTGTTCCTTTCTAATGCTCTTTTTACTGAAGTATTTTATGCCAAATACTTTCGACAGGATTTCACAGCGTATTAATCTGCTTGTACTTAACAGATAAATGCATGAATTAATGGAAGTGGTGCATTCATAACTGGATTCTAAGTTTTTGTAACTGGGATTTTAAGTTAAAATGTTTTAAGGGTTTTATTTTTCTTTGCAACTGTTGATGTAATTCTTAAATGTAGTCTTAAAACATTCTGAAAACCTTTTTCTTCCTCCCCCCCAGCTGTTATGCAATATTTTGCTGCCTCCAATGTTCTCTTTATCGTGGATATTTAATGAGTATTTTAGGTCACTTGTTATCTTTTGTTTTCTTGTGTCCTTTAAAAGAATGAGAGAATCTTTTGATCTTCTGAAACTTTTAGCTTCCAGATACTTCATCTTCCCCTACAAGAAGAGGTTAAAGAACAAGCGTTTCCTCCTACCCCAAAGTAATCCTGGAATGGATCTGCCTTGTGCAGATCTCATTGAAGCATCCTGAGTCATACTTACTGGTTTACTTTGCTGATAGTTTGCTTATTTATTTTGTATCGCTGCTTTCTAAGTGGTCGTTAGTTGGGCAGAGGACAAGCATATATGCAGACAAAGTTCTGTGCTATGGTTAGAAGTAATGGTCCCTTAGGCAGTTAGCTGAAACAGTACAGTGCCACAATTAATCATTTATTCTCATTACTTTCAAGTTAGATTTTGGTTAAACTGTTTCAGGTGCCAGAATAAGTTGAATGGCAACTGTTCTGTACAAAAGGGAGGTGTATGAAGCACTATAGGACAGCATTCCCTTGAATGCAGTAGTCCCAGTCAGGATTACAAATAGAGTGACAAATAATGCCCTACCATAAACCTGAATATTTTAGAGCCTTTGAAATAATGTTTACCTTGACTTCCCCCCCCCCCCCCATCTACTGTCCTTTTGTGTAATCTTTTATTTGAAAAAGGATTAAGGAATTGGAAGATTCTTGTCTTATCCTACTATTTCTGAAAAAGAGAATTTTGCTAAGAATAGGCTCTTAATCTGCTGTCATAACAGGTTCTTTGCCAATCTGTAGAATTATACAAGTTTCCTTTTGATAGAGCCATTCTGGTTTATGATTTCTGTGGCAAAACTGTCCTGCAAGAGACAGTTGGCAGTGTGTTACTTTCATATATTGTGATAATCGGATTCATCATGGAGCCATCTGTAGTGGAGCTTCATGTGACATTACAGTGAAGAAGCGATAGAGATACTCTTCTATGAAGGGTACCACAGCAGTGTTTGCAGTGATATTTTTTTTTTCGTGGATGTAGCAGTATTCATTCTGATAATGCTTGTTCTAGAAAAATGCTACCTATTAAATTTTTTTTGTGATTATTTAAAGCCACAGTTCAGTAGTCCTTAAAAAAATTGAGAGGAAATGTAGGGTGAGAATCCTCAGTGTTAGGATTTGTTTGTTTGGGGCACAACAACCCTATGCAGCGCTACAGACTGGGGGAAGAATGGCTGGAGAGCTGCACAGAAGAGAAGGACCTGGGGGTGCTGGTTGACAGCCGACTGAACATGAGCCAGCAGTGTGCCCAGGTGGCCAAGAAGGCCAATGGCATCTTGGCTTGTATCAGAAATGGGGTCACCAGCAGGTCCAGGGAGGTTATTCTCCCTCTGTACTCGGCACTGGTGAGACCGCACCTCGAATACTGTGTTCAGTTCTGGGCCCCTCACCACAAGAAGGATGTTGAGGCTCTGGAGCATGTCCAGAGAAGAGCAACAAAGCTGGTGAGGGGGCTGGAGAACAAGTCTTATGAGGAGCGGCTGAGAGAGCTGGGGTTGTTTAGCCTTGAGAAGAGGAGGCTGAGGGGAGACCTTATTACTCTCTACAACTACCTGAAAGGAGGTTGTGGAGAGGAGGGAGCTGGCCTCTTCTCCCAAGTGACAGGGGACAGGACTAGAGGGAATGGCCTGAAGCTCCGTCAGGGGAGGTTCAGGTTGGATATCAGAAAAAAATTCTTCACAGTAAGAGTCATTGGCTACTGGAACAGGCTGCCCAGGGAGGTGGTCGAGTCGCCTTCCCTGGAGGTGTTTAAGGAACGGGTGGATGAAGTACTTAGGGACATGGTTTAGGGAGTGTTAGGAACGGTTGGACTCGATGATCCAATGGGTCCTTTCCAACCTTGTGATTCTGTGATTCTGTGATTCTGTGAATGCCAATTTACAGGCTCTTCAGTATTGCATGGTGCAGCCTGTCTGCCTTTTCATTTACATCCTACTGGGATATGAATCTAAAACCTATTTTAAAGAGGAAGACATTTATCTTGCTCTCTGCTGATGTCTAATCGCTTCCTTAAAGAAAAAAAAAGTCGGAAAATATAGAAACGCTGTTGTATATTCCATTACAAATGCATCATTTCACTGTGTAGCCTCCTGTGTTAATCTCTGTATCATATATATCCTTATCACAAAATACAACCCCCTGGTATGTGTGTAGTACAGAATACTGTGTAGTAGCAGAGTGTCACTGTAATAAACAACAGCAGAAGTGATGTATAACTTGGTGTGGATATATATATTAAATAAGTGCTGTGGCTATGGATGAGGATGTTCCAGAAAAGGTGCACAGGTATTCCAGAGCAGCTGTACTGAGTTACTGGTCATTTTACAGGAACTGATGTGACCATGAGAAGTGCTGGGTGGTTATGTGTGCTGCTGTGTTATTTGCTGCTGATTTGGATAACCGGAACTGATTTGACTATCGCCAAAATCGACTTGCAAGCCTCGGATAAAGTTCAGATAAATCTTAAATCCTAGTACAGATTTCAGCATGTTTTATGTGGTTATGTTTGGTGGCTCTCTAGAGATCACTTCATGTTCAGAATATGTACCTTTTTAAAAAAATGTATTCCAAAGGCAGGAAATGCAGATAGTACCAACCGTTTAATATTCACAAATGATGAAGAAGTGTCAGGTTTCATCTTTCCTGCCAGAAACCAGACTTCCCTGCTTCCATGGAGGAGGAGAGATAGCTGAAGGAGTGGTAGATAAGCACAGTTTTTCACATCTTTTCCTGGAGCTCATGGCATGCATTTGCTTGCTCTTCTTTCTTTCCTTGCCTTCAGGCTACTAGAAGTCTGATTTTTAGAATAGCTATTATATGTTAGTATTTTTTGCAGTGGGAGGGCTACAGCTTATAGACTGGCATTAGGTGACAATATTTTGAAGTGTAGAGAGGCTGGAGTGCAAGGGTGAGACAATGGATTAAGTGAAATCCTCTCAATAAGAGCTTTATTGATAAAAAGTAGGAAAATGTCTGTTTTGAGAAGAGAATCAACACAAAAAATTTATCAGTTGTGCATAATTTACTGTTTGTGTGCATTTTTTACTTGGTTCTTTTTTTTTCCTGCTGTGCGAGGTATGGGGTGTGTTTGTCTGCCTGAAAATAATTCAGTTCTGAGCTGAATTTGATTTGATATAAAGCAAAACAAATGTTTTAGCAGCAGCAGCAATTATATTAATTGTCCTGTTTTGGATGTTTTGTAGGTGATATTTCACAATATGAGAATTCTCTTTAGAAATGTGTTCAGCAGTTTAATATTGATTTTTATACAGACGATGTGCAGAAGTTGTGAAGGCGGTTTCAGTGTTTGAAGTTGGTGCCCCTGTTCAGGAGTAGCGTTTTCTTAAATCACTTTACGAAATATTATTTTTTTATATTTGGGTTGCGTAAGTGCATCCTTTGAGCTTCTAAGGAAAATGTGATGTGAAGTGGACATGTTGGCCTTTCCTGTGCTCCACAGGAAGAGTGTATGAATTCGCTGCTGGAGATTTGGTGGTTCTGCCCGTGCCAGCTGGCCGAGCAGTGCTAGGAAACAGTTCAGCTGCAGCAGTGTTTAACTGGAATTCGTTTTGCAGCTTTCTACGTGTTTGGATGTGATCTTGCACTACCTATTGCTAGATAAATGCCAGTATCTCAATATGGTGTTGGCTACAGTTTTTATTTTGTTGCTGCCAGTCATGAGTCTTTCCTTACAGCTCAGAGGTTGTTTAAGGGTTAGTTAGTCTGATTTTTGTATCGGACCACTTTACATTTCAGTTGCCCAATACAAAAGTCATTGACTGCTGCTCACTTTCTCCAACTCCAGGTTTCCCATTTCCAGGTTCAGCTGTTAACATTTTGGCAGCGATGACTGCAGACTGTGACTGAGTGCTATTTCTGGCTACCGAGTATTTGCACATAATTTGATACTGGGAATTCAAGCAATGATGCATAAAACATAGGGTTGAAAATGAGTTGTTTGAGCTCATTCCGGGTTTTATTATTAACCTTATATCATGGCTTGTGAAACATTTAGGATGACATTCCCAAAAGGACATGCTGCTTTGTCTGAGATGCCGTGGTATTGATCACATGAGTCTGACAGGAGCAGTACTACAGAACGCGACAGCTTCAAGTTCCTGTATATATGACTAGCTCTGCACATATAATCCCTGGGCAGTCTAGCTTCAGGGACACCACAGCATGTGTTGTCAGCATTGGTGGAATTGCCTTTTTTGAGGGAGGATAACCGGAGGGGCTGTGTTTGCCACCAGCTGCTGCTGAAAAGCTCTGCTTGGGAAATAAGTATGTTCTTCCCTGGAGAAATCCTTGACTGGCTGCCAGTAGTAACTCTCTTCCCTCCCTCCAAAGCAAACAAGGAAGCTTCCAAGTGCTGGTGGTGCTTGCAGGTCAGGCTGTCACCTGCGCTCTGCCCAGTGCTGCAGCTGCTGTTGTGGTCCTGCCATGGAGGGCATTCACTAACTAAAGTAACCAGAAGAAGGAGCAGATCAATTTGATTAAGATGAAATATGAAAAGTGTTATTGCTATCCTTATTTGCAAGTATATTTTTTTCTTTTAATTGCTTGTAGTCCATCCCTAAGTGGGGGGCTGAATTTCAGTAGGTGTGAAATTTTCTGAAAGTATTCTGCCCCCTTTGAAGACATAGCAGAGTTATTTTTCTTCAGTAGATAACACAGTGTCTGGCTTGGGCATTACAGTTCAGAAGACGTGTAAGTAGGCTGGGAAAGATTTAAATTGCAGGAAGCTCACTAAAAATAATAATAAAAACCCCAAAGGTGCAGGTCGTGTTTCTATGAAGAAGTTTTTTTTTCTTTTTGTTACCTTTCAAATTCTACTGTAAAAGTATTAAAGGTAGAAGTTCACCCATTTTTGCAAGAGGACAAAATAAAAAGTCTGTGCCTGTGTGTCTGCTGAAGAACTCTGAATCATTGAGAAGCTGATTAGAATTTATCTGCTGCTCTGGAGGTAGTCGTGAACTCCTACTAGGACATCTGTTCATACTCAGTGTGCTTGGATTCTACCCTCCTGCCTTTTCCTCACTTCGCATTTTAGAGATGAGGAAAGAAAAAAAGCCAAACAAATAATTTTCTAATTCAATCCTCTTTCTGTTTCATTTCTTTTTTTATCTTCATATTGTCCTTAGTGCATCTTAAATCTTTATTTGTGTTTTGATTCAAGATCTGGAAAAACTCTTACTTTGTTTCTAATTTTTAAAACTACAGTTTTTCTACAATAATCCAGAACTGTAAGTGACTTTCTTCCAGGACAGTCCAGGCTGCTTTTCAATCTTCCAGGACAGAGCCAGCTCCATTTTTAAAGAGCTATAGGGAGACACACTATCTTGCCTAAGTGTGAAGTGCAAAATCTGGAATTTGTGAGGATTCAAGAAACTGCATTTGCTCTGAGGAGGCCCAGGAAAGCCTCTGCTGGAAGCTGGATGTGGGAGAGGTTGGCCCCAAGGGTGGAGTTACTGGAGTATAGGATGCAAGTATTTCTAGGTGGAAAAAGAAATAAGGAACGGATAATATGTACTGTTAAGTCTGTGGAGAGAAATATGGGACTAGAGAGCAGAAGGAACCCAAAGACTGATGAAATGTATGTGGTGCAAAAAAGGGACCTGCTTTAGGGTATCTGAGAGTACCTCATCTGCAAAACAATTTCTGAGCACTGAAGTGACCATATCTACTTAAGAATGTAAAAATGCTTAGTTTTCTCCATATGAGTTCACCTTCAGTGACTGCTGATCAGGGTGAAGACTCAAAGCACCTGGCAATTCTTGAGGTCCCTTATACTTCTTCTGTACTTACAACTTGAGATGGTGGTTGTGTACCTGTATGACAGGTAATAGGATGACTTGTCAATTTATCGATTTCCAAGAGGCTGCTGAGTGTTTAAAAATGAATAGATGACTTTCTCCGCTAAAAATGACAATTTCAGAAAATCTCTTGGGAAGACTTGGAGTCCTCTCTGTTAAACGAACTCTGTTCTCAGCACATTTTACAGGAAACAGCTATGGAGAGTCCTAAATTAACAAGGCATGAACTACATTAATACTAATACACTGCTTCCAGTGGTCTAATGTTGCAGTTTACAGGTTCACATAGTGGCTCTAACCTCATGCTGCAGCTGGATTATATTATGACTTTTTGTAGTCTACTTGTTTCCTGCAAAATGTTTGCTGTTCTACTGAATCTGTAACTAACCAAGTTTGACTCTTCAATAACCAAACAATATGTTAAAATGTGTTGTTATTTTAAGAAATGTACCTGCACTGCACTTTGGCCCTGTGGTAGTTAAGAATCAGAGCAGTGTATTTGTGGTTTTGTTTAATAGTTGCCTGTAGAAAATAGCTCCAGAGATCAAGCTGTAGAGTTGAAATTTTGTGCTATGCCACTCCTGATGATGTGCAAGGCACTTCCATATCAGTTACACACAAGCTGGACATCTCTTTAAACACATGTCAATATTAGGAGCAGTTTAGGCAATCATGTGGATGTTGTTCAACTTAGAGCTGTCTGATTTGTGAAAGCATAATTTGAAAGCTATACAAGTTAAGAAAATTAATCTTATAGTCAGCAATGGGAATATTTAATTTTTGAATAAGCTTCAGCTTTGTTAGACATCTTTAGTTTCTGTAATGATCTAGTAATAGCTTGCTGCAGTGTTCACTCCTTTTTTTCCAAATTCCTTATTGGCATCAGCGTTTAGCAGAGCTGGAAGTATTTTGAAATATAAATTTGAGTTCCAAAGGCACTATGGAAAAAGCAAAATATTAGTAAAACCATGATTACTTTTGTGAATAACTGAAAAAGTTATGAAGTTACATTTAAAATAAACAGAATGCTTTTGTTCTTCTGTTTCGTAAAGTGGAGCCTCTGGAGCATTTATAGAATCACAGAATTGTTCAGATTGGAAAAGACCTTTAAGATCAAGTCCGACCACATACCTGATAGTGCCAAATCGACCACTAAATCATCTATAAGCACCACATCTGTGTGTCTTTAAACTCCTTCTAGGGATGGTGACTCCACCACTTCTTAGGCAGCCTGTTCCAATGGTGAACAACCCTTTTGGTGAATAACTTTTTCCTAATATCCATTCTAAACCTCCCCTGGCACAACTTGAGGCCATTTACTTTTGTCTTATCACTCATTACTTGGGAGAGGAGACCAGCACCCACCTCAGTACAACCTCCATTCAGGCAGTTGTAGAGAGCAATAGGCCCCCCCCCCGCCTTGGCCTCTTTTTCTCTAGGCTACTCCACCTCAGTTCCCTCGCCCAGTCTTCATAGGATTTGTGCTCCCTATGCTTCACCAGCTTTGTTGCCCTTTCCTGGACATGCTCCAGAACCTCAATGTCTTTCTTGTTATGAGGGGCCCAAAACTGAACACAGTATTCAAGGTGCGGCCTTACCACTGCCAACTACAGGGGGATGATCACTTCCCTGAACTCCTGCTACATTTGTGTTATTAAGTATCTGAAAGCTGGGCTTTATTTGCAATATCCATTTATCAGATGTATGGAAGGCTTTAGAGGTGACAGCTGAAAATTAGACAGACATTCGCAAACACACAATGCATACAAATCATCTATGAGTGAACTCTGTTTTCACAAAGAAATAAAATTCATTAATGCAAGATCTTTAGAGACACTGTGAATTTGTTTTGCTTTCAATAGCAATCCAGTGTATACTTTAAATACTGTTGGCTTTCTTCAGGTCAACCACAGATTCCTGAAGAATATTAGTTTCAATAGTGTTAGATCCCTTCTCAATGGAGCTACTGAATCATCACTGATATGTAGCTTATGTCACTATAATGTTGATTGTGTTACTAATTAATGAATTAATGCATACAATTGTTTTATGTTTAAATTACCTTTTTCGATTTCTGCTTCTCTGACTGTCATAGTCTTCCTCTTTTGTCATTCTACTTCTGAGCATCTACTGCAGGAATCTCCTTCCTTAACTGTAAATCAGTTTTGCCCAAGAGTCTCCAGTCTTCGGTGTCTGTAGGCAGATCACCGTCTTCAATGGTGTTTGTGTTGTACCTAAGATGTGTTTTGCCCCAAAGGCTGGTGGCTAGCTTAGTGTCCTAATTTTCTTCTGAAACTAAGCCTGTTTATGCTTGTTCTTAGAATGCTTTAAAAACATAAATATGAAAACCAAGTCTGATTCCATGCAAAACTTGTGACTAATGGTGGTTGTTCCCTCCTACAATTTTTCTTATTTGTTATGTTTTATTACATTTCAAGGCATTTATGTATGAAAATAACTTCTTAGCTGTGCTTCTTCATAGTAGTAGGAGCAAATTGAATATGTATAATTTCTTACATAAAAGGATACTTAGGGTAAGGTATTGTGCACCATAGCATGGGATAAATCCTAGATTTTCATTTCATGTTGTCTAGTAAAGGTGTAAAACAGCAATTAATGAGCAATAATAGAGACTTAGCTGCACAGAACATATGTTTCTCCACCCTTTAACTTGCCAGTATTCTAGCCAAGTCTGCTTCCACATCTCTAGTGGGAAAATTATCTACTGGAGTCCATTTCTTTGTCTAAAAAGAAATGACGTCTCTCAAATGTATGCTTTTTGTCAGTTTGCGGTGAAATCTTTGAAGCTTTCCTGTTAATTGTTACTATCTCTAGTAAGGGAAAAGTGCAGAAAAGATAAAATATTTTGGGTTCTTGTGTAAACTGATGGATCCTTTCTCCCACAGAACATATTCCATTTGTGTTCCTGGAATGCACACATTCAGGTCACGATGTGAGAGAAGTAACATTATGCATAATTATGCGTTGTTTACAAAATGATCTCTGTTGAAAAGCACAGACTTGCTGTCTAGTTGATATGAAGGCTAGCAGGTGTGATAGCCAAGAAAATGTTATTTGATAGTAGTGCTGTGTAGAAAGTAAATACTCAGATGTCCAGTTGAAGACACTCTGTTTTCTTGTTCTAATTGTGGATACATAAACTTGCTGTGGTTAACTCAGGCATACAAAACTTGGGACCTGTGTGAGCTGTTCAGGTTCTTGTAATTGCCTGGCGTTTCAGCTAAACTTCTCAGATTTCTGTGCAGGTGAGCCTGGATTGATATTAAAAGTGAAATGTGAGATTGCCCAAATCTAGGCATAATGAATGACATGGTAAGCACAGGTCTGATAACCTTGTCTGTACCACAAAGTCTGCGTAGCTGCAAACTTTGACTGTGCCTCACTGGTGCCAGCTGTAGTTTGAACACAACAGGTTGATTTACTGTGATGTTGAGAATTGAAGCTCTGTTACTTTGGAGGCCCCTTTACAGCACTGTCCAGTGGTCTAGGTCATAAGTGTAAAAGCACTAAATACAGTGGGGTCTGGAATGAGCATCAAGTCATCGCTCCCTGCCTTCTAAAGAAATCCCTATGCACACTCTGCAAAGGCAAGATTACCAAATATATGGCTATTGTTTATACAATTTTACATTGTGGCTTTTTTGTTCTATCTATGTCTAAGTCCATCTGGCCATTTTTAAGGTTTTTAATGCACTTGCAGTAGGACTGTTTTAAGTGAAAGCTGTGTGAGCAAAGGATTAGCCCTTCTCTTTCCTACCCCACCTTTCTGTCCCCAAGTCCTCTGTTTCTTATAGGCATTTAGGCGCTACTGGAAAAATATTTGAATGTATACTGTCCATACATTGTCCTATGTCTTGATAAATAAATTGAACGCTTTCTGTATGAGAGACAAAGTTTCATCTTAGTATTAAATTACAGCATTAAGTTATCTTCCAGACTCAAGTCAGTAAGTTTATAAGAAGAGTTTTGTTGAGAAATGACAAAGTACATTCTTCTCTTTAGGCAGAAGTAAATGGCACATGTTTGCATATTTGTATATAAACATTGTTGTACATAGTTTCTTTTATTCTAACTTTTACTGTTGTTTATAAATGTGCTTATTTTAAAGCTGAGTGAAAAAATTGGTCAATTGTTACTGTAGGTATTAATCACATGTGGAGGAGGAGAATGGGCTGTTAATGAAACATTTTTATAAATGTCCATACTCCTTAAGCTTAGCCATAATATTTACTTTCATGGATATATGCTACATGTCTTCTCAAGGAGCTACAAGTTTAATCCATCTGCATTCATGCTTTTTGAGTCTCGTGCAGGACAACTGAATTCTGATTGCTTTTACTAAGACTTATACACAGCCTTGCGGGTCCCCTAGGGGACTTTTTTTGTATGGATATAGTGTTCTCTCCATTTCCAGCATTTTTGTTGCATGTCCTTGGGTAAATACTACTTACAGCAGTCTGAAGTATTAATAAGTTGATATGCCAAACCACACCCTACTATTTTAGAGTTCAGTTTTTGAGTATCCTTATCTTGAGTAATTGTGGGCTGCCATTGAAAGGTTGCCACGTACAGAAATTTGTTTAGGCAAGGTATTTTCAAGGAAAAGCTCAATAGTTGATGCATGAGAGGAAATTGAAGTGTTCTGCAGGATTCTTCCCCTGCTGATAGTTGACAGCATTTTGGCAAGTTGATAGTTAATGGGACAAATGTATTACTAGTTTCCTCATTAATAATAGAAATCTGGAATCTGCATTATGTCTTTCTTCCCATATGTGCTTCTGCAAAGTTGCTAGAAAATGGAACAAAATGTCAAATTTCAGGCAGGCGAATTTATCTGATATAGCTTAATCATGTTTTAATGAAAGACATTGCATACATATATTGTGTAAGAGTCTTGAAAGCCTGCCTGTTTCTGAATTTAGGCTTAGTTTAGTATTTAAGGACTAAGACTTTTTGTGTTGCGGATCTTTGAAGCTAGACTTCATAAGACAAGTCACCAGTAAATTAGCAGATAGGGAAAATGATGTCTTTGGCTTTCTTCTGGAATCTGCATTTATAGAGCAGGGCAATACCAGACAGTTCTGAGGATGCTTTCGTGAGAGGTGAAGAGACAGGGAACACAACAGGTTCTGAGCTGAGTGGGAGGAAAGCATTAGGTAAACTTGCTTATAAAGTGAGAGGCTTACAATTTCTATTGCTGATGGATAAATCCGTGTAGAAATTATAAGAGACTTTGAGGTGAGGGTTGCAGGGGAAATGGTTGTCAGGGCTTGTTGAGCCTGAGGAGGCTGCAATGACTGGGAAGCTGAAATACCAGAGGGTTGTAGGTGTGTGGGAAAAGTATTATGTATGGTTTGAGACCTCTGTTGTCTGTGCTGGCCTGAATGTGTTACATCCAAGTGGCTTATTTACATCCCACAATAGCTCATCATACAAAAAGTGCAAGAAGTGGCTTTTTTGAGAATTGACTGCGTTTATTCTCAAGCTGAGTAAGTCAGTTTTATGTTAGAAGAACATCCATTTAAAGTGAAGAGGAAGACTATACCTCTTGCTGACGCAGTACAGGCTGATAATTTTTGATGAACAGCACATGGGGCCGCAGAAAAGGGAATAATTTAGATGCAAGTGGAGATACTCCGCTCTCCCTGCTTCCTCATTTATTCACTCTTCTCTCTTGCTATCACTGTTTAATTGGTATCATTTTTCTATCCTGTCTTTTGGTCTGGGGTGCTTTGAGTTCTTTCTCTGTGTCCGCCATTATTGTAAGCAATCTCTTGTACTATATGCAATCTCATGTGAAGCTTACGAGATCAAACCTTATGGATAATGGGAAAGAAACCAACTTCTATGACTCTGGTCGTGTGTGCTCGAGCATATGTTTGGCTACATGAAGATTTTTCAGGCTTGTGTCGATTAGGCAACAGACTAATGCATTTGTGTTTAGCTGACCTGTTTGATATCTTCATCCTTCTTATGTTTAAAACTGTGCTGTCAATACTGTAATGATAAGCAAGAATATCCTAATCCAAAGCAGACTATTTTTTTTTTTGTGCACATTGGAATACAGGACACTACATTTATTAGTCTTTAAAAACATAACGTTAAATGTGGACTGGTGCTCCAGGGCTGCTGTATGTAAATGTAGGTGGAAGTACAAAACTTCCCAATTGTATCTGAGTATTTGTTTTTGTTCTCTGTTTTAACTGCTTTTATTTGTGCATTACACCCTGACTTGAAGTTTCTCAGTTCTTTAAACTTTTTTTTCCCCAGATAGCAGTCTCTTCCCTGAAATAGTGCCTTGGTGAAAGTGCACAAGAAGTTTGCTTTTGCTGTGTATGAGTTCAAGGCTGTTTGTTTTTACTTGCTTTCTCCTGTAAATACTTCCTGAAAAATCAGTCTTGGCACTACAAAACCCATCTCTCTGGACTTGCTCTTTAGTAATTTCCTAGGACTTGGAAATATTGTTAAATAGTGGTCTAATAAACTTCTAGTCTTCACAGTCCTGCAAGGCTAATGATGTATAGGTTAGGGTAGCAGTGGAGTGTTCGAGGCATCGCCCAGGTAGTTTAGAACTCTTGGAGAACACCTGCAGCTGATGTAAGGACATCTGCTAAAAGAAGAGTTACTTAACATGTTTCATGACTAAGGGGGAAGTGTTGACTGAAACTTTCTTGTAATTTATTTTGTAAAGATTTAAACAGACCAGCAATTAGAAGTCTGAGGTTTTTGACTGTCAATGAAAAGATATAATGCATGGTAGGCTCTTCAGTATTGTTTAGATGCCATAGTGTGGTGTGTTTTTCAACAACATTTTAAGGAGTCCAGTAGCAGGGAAAGTCTTTCAAACTATAATCTGATAGTGCTTTTATAGACGGTATAGTGTGTTTTTAGAATGTTATGGTTTCCCCCTTTTATTTCTTTTCCCTTTACTAATTGGGGGTGGTTGTTTTGTTTGTTTTTTTTTTGTTTTTAATTCCAAGTGTCACAGCTGACATCAGTTGGAGATTTTTTAAACAGGGTAGAGGCACGTATAATCATATCTGACTGTCATTAAGTCACATGTCTCTAACACTTAACTCATTCTTTTTTAAGTAACCAATTATAATTAAACCACTGACAGCAGGAGTTTGTAATTTGTGTGGCATTAAGAAAGGAATGTAGCAGTTCTTGGGACTAGAAAGCTTTGTGTTTTATTTTCTAACTGTAACTCTTGAAAATGCTCTGGATTGGGATACAGGGTGTCTACAATATTTTGCTTTAGGAATTTGTACTGAAATAGTTTCTCTTAAATTTTTTTTTAATAGCTGCTTAAATAGATCTAAAATATTTGGATTTTTTTATTTAATATTTTTTTTTAATTGTTGAAGTAGATGTTATAGATTTTTCCTTTCTCTGTTTAGGCAGTCCAGTGAAAAGAAACTTTGGCTCTGAGTGGTTTGAAGTTTTGGAAGCAAAACAATCTTGTACTTGCTGTAAGGCTTGAAAAAGCCTAATTAGATGTTATCTTCTTTAGGTAAGGCTGGTTTTCTCCATGGGTATGGAAAGGCAGGTGAGGAGACAGCTGCCTGAGAGAGCCGAGCTTTGTGCTGTTCATGCACAGCAGAGAGTGGAAGTAGCAAACCCAACAATTGTTGAAGAGGAGATGTGGCCAGAGTGAGTGAGATAGTGGGCTGGTGCCCGGCTGGCCTCCTGCTTGTGGTAGTCCTGACCAAAGCCATCTATCAGGAAAATACTTTGGCACCAGTGCTCACGTAGAAGCAATACTGTCCTTTGTGTGTTCTCTTTCTCTGGCCAGGAAGTAGGTTACCCATCTTCCCTTGCTGTTTTGCTTGGGGAGACAGTTGTAGGGTACAAAGGATGGACCATGAGAGTGTAGGACTTCCAGGTTCACATACCAAACCTTGCCACAAACTTGGTGGGTTTTTTTGGTTTTGTTTTTTTTGGGTTTTTTTTTAGGATAAGCATAATTAATGTAATAGTCCAGAATATGGGCTTTTTGATGATGAAGACTTAGTGTATGAATGATATATTCTTTTTCATTTATCTTTGGAGTGGACGGGGCAGACTAATTGGTTATGGGCAGTACTCAGGTAACTGCAAAGCTAAGATATCTGAAAGGAGTGAAAGATTTATTACAGAAAGATTGCACACAGAATTCTTTTTTTGCTGTAGTGAAAATAAGCAAGGATTTCTTTTATATTCTGCTATATGCTAAAACACTATTGTTAATTATAGAATGGTTAATAAATATATTGCCAAGCACAGTTTACAGTATTGAATATGCAGCAAATGGCAATACTTGTTAATATGGTGTACATGTAAAATCTGTAATACAAAGGAATTGCTTTCTGAGAGGATACTGTCTCTCAGGATCCTTTTCTTAAACTGTACTTGGTTTGTTTCACCCTTTGGTCCTATGAAGTTTAGCAAATTGAATGAAAATTCAGTTAAACGCTTGGATTTGGCTGTACAGTATATTGACCTTTAAATGAATGGGAAGGTGTCAACATTCATCTGGAAACCTTGATGGTGAGGAGCAGTCCTTCCTGCATTTGTTTCCAAGGAATTATCCAAAGTGAAGTATTAAACTTTAATTTTCTTGATGCTGGTACCAAACAGCAGAGCTCTGCCTACTAAGCTGTTCTGGTTATTCCTACATTATTCAATGTCACTACATCGTAATACAGTTTTAGTGCATAAACTCAACAGGTTTTTTTTCTTAGCAGACAATGAACAGATTGAAATTGTGTGAATGATTGTCTTCATTCTTAGTTTCCTGATTTTCAAGTATTTGTTTGACTGATGTCATACCTTCCACAAAAAGTTTTCTCTCCTAATTCAGGATGGGGCTTTTTTTTTGTCATTATGTATTTGTTGGGCATTTTTATTTCAAAACTTTATGTGAGTACATCTATGAAGAAAGTGTTGAGAAAGAGACAGAGACTGAAGATGAAGTGATAAAAGGGACAAGGAAAAAAAGAGCTGGGGGTATTGTTGCTTATTGCTAAGAAATTAGGCTTTTTGGCTCCCTCTTATAAGCCTACCTCCACCCCATGGAGCTGCCGTTTACGGTCCGGATCGCCAACTTGTACACAGTTTTTGTTGTGCTAGGCCACAGTTCTCCAGTCACTCTCCCCTATCAACTGGAGAAGGTATCTTGTAATAATGCTACTAATGCACTGATACAAGCTTGTTTGGTATTTAGTTAAATCTCTGTGACAGACTCATTTTTTCCAACTATCTTGGAAAAGGGGCTTGTTTAATTGATGTTGTTTTTCACATAAATGCTAATTAAGATAGTGCATTTTTCATTTATAACAAATAGTTTAACAATGTGTCCTTTCTAGAACTTCAGAGTACTTTTTATTGCACCAGTATAGCTGAAATGAATGCAGGTTAGCTAGTTGAAAGTGGAATTTGGCAAGTTGACAGATTCTTAAAAGAATTCTACTTGTACAACATTTATGATTATTTGTGGAGGACACATTTGCACTGTCGGTGTTTTCAGAGGTTAAGTTGAACAAATGTATACCACCATGTCATACAGAAGTTAAAAATCTGTTTTGGGCTGCTGAATAATAATGTGGGAAAATGTGCCTTAAATTAGGAACAAAGGAAGAGAGCATGCTGCAGGTCTTGAATTGAAGACATTTCTTATTCTAGTCAAACAGGAATTTGCAGTGCTAGACATCTATTACAGCTACATCTAAAACTCATGTAAAGTGAGTTAGAAGTGTATGTTTAATGTCAAAGAAACAGGAAATGATACACTGAAAGACACTGCAATTTTTTAATTTTTTTTTCGTGAACATGTGCATTGAGAAATTGCCTTTCGTCAAATTACCTACAATTGTAAAACCATAGTTTTTCAAGTTTTATTTCTTTACAGGCCAGAAGCAAAATTTGGATGAAGCAATCTAACTAAGTTGCCGTCATGAGCAGAAGCAAGCGTGACAACAATTTCTACAGTGTTGAAATTGGAGACTCTACTTTCACGGTATTGAAACGGTATCAAAACTTAAAACCAATAGGATCAGGAGCACAAGGGATTGTATGGTAAGTTTCTTTAAAATTTGAATATACTTTTAAGTTCCCTTGACAGAATTTTCGCAGTCCTTTAACTGTTATATGTTACTCAGGAGGAGTGTGGAGAACTACCATTTATATGCCAAACTGCAATAGTAATAGCCGTTTTTCCTCACTGAGGACTATTGCTGTTGCTTTTTGATCTATGTCCTTTCCTGCTTCTGAACTGATGCCCTTCTGTGCAAATTCAGCCAGATGTGCTGCATCCCATAAATTAACAGGAGGGTAAAAACCTGGATAAAGAAACTAATCCTAATCCATACTGCTTACAGTGAAACAATAGCTACAAAGGCTTTCTATAATATTTAACTCTCATAAATGCTTTTACTTGTTGTAATGGTTTGTTAGGGGTCTGTTGCATTTAGCTTCATAATCCAACTAGTCCCTGATACCGCTTAGTGAGCATTTGTGATGCTGCCTGTCATTGTAATATGTAAATGCTTGATGCAGTTTAGGAAAATATGACTTGGCAATATAATTCTTGCAATAAAGCGTTCTGCTGTGTGGATTGAAGAGTGTCCAATTGATTTAAGATTGGTGACAACTAGCTGCCTGTAGGCACTCTTTCCTGTTCAGTGACATTGCCTCAAAGTTAATTGTTGATTTAAGCTGCTTGAGTTTTTTGAATGTTCAAGAGAAGGGTGTGGATGGCATAGTAACTTAGAGACCTTCCAATTTATTATAACTCTTGAGAGAGTAACCCCGGACATAAAAATACAAATGAAACATCAAGGAGGAGAAAGGTGGGGAAAAGCATAATCTTTTCAAATACTTCTCCCTGTGACCTCTTGACTGCCTTGATCTTGTCTGGATCAGTGTTTAGAGAATGTGAGGTACGGGTATGTTTTTAATTTGTATTTGTGTTTTAACTGGTTTAATGATAGTGTGCTCACTGCAAATGAAAACTCGAAGGCCAGTACTCTAGAAAGAATTGTTTTTTAAATGGTAGCTTCTGGCATTAAAATCATTTGGTCTGTAAGTAGCAGCAGCAGAAAAACTGATCTGAGCTTTGTTTGCATGTGTGTTAAAGTGACAAGGACACTGGCAGTTGTTTGACCGAAGTCTGTTTAGTTGCTGCAGAAATGCATGCAAAAACTTTATCACTATGATTCCCATTTATACCTTACTGCCTTATTTCCAAATTTACTGCCCCTCCCCAAGCTGAGGTTCAAAAACTGACCCTGTAATTACTCTCCTAGCATACTGTAATTGCTGCTGCTGGTAACTGTAGCTTTTTTAGTTAGACTTCTCTGATTACCCTGAGGACTGGAATGCTCGTGTCCTTAAATCTTGCTCATGTCTGAAGGAGATAGAGGATTATTCATGTAATTTGGGTTGGGCTTGTTGTTGGTTTGTATTGTACTTGTGGTTGTTTTTTTTTTAAAAAAAAAAAAACAAAACAAACAAAACCAAAACAACTGATCCAACTTGATTTAGAGGAATGTGGAGCAGGTGGCCTAAAGGCTCAACCGTATCTAATACTGAAATGGACTGAGGCTACCATTAAGTACTGGGGATGCAGAAGTTTAAATATTGGTACTAGAGTCCCATGTTGGCATCTTTTCTGGCCACTTCTTTGCCACTGTTTCAAAAGTGGTAGGAATTCCAGATAATGGAAAATGTAAACCAAAGAAAGTTACCAGCATATGTTGTTCCCATTTTTTATTTTTTTCAATGGTGAGTAGATGTTTTGATGATGTAAAAAGCAAAATAAATAAATCATTCAAGCCTACATTCTATAGAGACAGCATGCTTTTTAAGGTAGCTAGTCAGATTTAGTAGATGCGAACAGTTTACTGGCAGATGTTCTTCATCAGGTTTGAGTACCATTCCTGATAACAGACAAGAAAACAGTATTTTCCCAGTGGAGGCTTTTTTAAAAACTGATAAATATTTTCTGAGTCTGCACGGTAGTCAGCTGTCGTGTTACCTCCTACGGGAACAAAATCCATGCCTTCCTGTCGTAGAAATGTGATGCTTATGGGAGTTGTCCCCAGTAACAACCTTCATCAGTTAAACAGCCTGTGTCACTGAATCATATGACAATCTTGGCACCGGTCTGCAAACAAAATGTCATTCTTCCTTTTTACCAAATAAAAGCCAGTGACATCAGTATGTGAAGGCTTTGCTAACATTTTTGTTTATCTTGACATTGATGCTCTCAGTATCTTGAGGATATTAAGCAACTGCATAAGTGAAAGCGTGGGACCTTTACATTATATAATCTACTTTTCCTCTGTCCTCTATTTTCTCAGTGGGAAGATTTTACAGAAAATTTTTATATTGAAGTATTTTGGATCTTTTTTTTTTTTAGGAGATCTGTTCTTGAATGCCAATGAGTGGCAGGAGTTTAATGTCTTTAGTAAGATATTTTAGAAAGCGGTCCTGCATTTTTTTGGTGGAGATTGTCATGTGTTAGTACTACAAAGTTGGGAAACACTTCTAAATTTTTCATTGCTCAGTGTATAAGATCACTTTACTATTACACTCCCTGAAGCTCATTAATACTGGAAAAGTGGTTTATCTGCAGGCAGGATACAAGGTTTCTGAAAAAGGTGGCAGCTGCCTCAGCTTAAAGGACCTCCACACTGAGATGTAATAATGTATTTTTAATTACAGTGCAGCTTATGATGCCATCCTTGAACGAAATGTTGCAATCAAGAAGTTAAGCCGACCGTTTCAGAACCAAACCCATGCTAAAAGAGCCTACAGAGAGCTTGTACTTATGAAGTGCGTTAATCACAAAAATGTAAGTCCTGCTTTAAATGTTAAAGAATTAACTAGAAGATTATTCTTCTGTAAAAGTCTTAAAAGTGACTTCAGAGGATGGCCTCCTCTGTATTATAGAGATTTTCGTTGCAGGGCTGTGTCTCAATGATAAGCGCAGAAGGGTCTTTCAGAAGAGCTATTATTGGCTAATTTTCATGCCTGCCCAGTCTTTTAAATACCCCTTTAGACTCAGGAAAGGAGTCAATGTTACATTGCTAGATTTTGCAGGCAGCTGGCAAATAAGAGTATCCTGGAGGGTAAGTGCATCCTTGTTTCATTGCTTCTGCTAGACAAATTAGGAGGAAAAAAGGCTGCAATATTTTTTCTTTCGCCCCAGTGTGTGAATGAGTTAGGAATCTTGCATTGTGATAACAGGAACTGTCTGATGCTTAAGAAGCTCTGGAGTAGACCAGATCACAGAAATGGGGAGAGAATAACTGATAAATTTATCAGAGTTGGCCTACAGAAAACTGGTATTGGCTATTTTCTTCCTTCAGAGACAGCTTTGTGCCGTCTTCCTCACCTTCCCTCTTAATGGTCCTTCAGCAAGATAACATTCTGCCCCAGTGCTAGGGTGGAGAGAGTCGTAGGGGGCTTAGTCTGTTTTATCGCTACTTGGGAAAATTTAGTGATTTTTCTAAAGAAGAGATGGTTTATATGTAGATTCTTTGAAGGAAGTTTTACCTAAGAGCATAATTTGTATGATGATAAACTGTTGTAAGCCTGTTGGACTCTTGATGAGTAGTAGCTTGACCTGTTTCTGCACAGCCCATCCATTCTTTGCAACGGGGAAATACCCTAAAGTGGCTTCAATAATCTATTTTTCTCTTTGGGTTGACTTGCTGCTTCACGTCTGTCAATGGCAAAATGGTATCTCTTAGGTAGTCTTTGTCGGTTTTTGATTTTATTTTTCCTCATATGCATTAAAAACCTTACCAGCTCTCTTCAAATTGAAAGTAGGAATTGGGGAAAGACCGACTAACTTCCTTAGGTTTTAAGCTTTCAATATAATCTTGTTAATGCATGCAAAGTGTCTTTTGATTATGTGAGTTGTAGAGGAAGAATATGTCTCCTAAAATTATTAGCATCTGTGACAATGTGTTAGGCCTGGTTGAGCTGCTGAGCATCCTGATCTTCAGTGTATCCAGGAGGCTCATATTGGAATATTGGGTATTGTTTTTGAAATGTTGACTTTGCAACTCTGCTATTGCTGTGGTGGAATTACTCTTCCTCTCCCCCTTCCTACAGATAATCGGCCTACTGAATGTCTTCACACCACAAAAATCCCTGGAAGAATTTCAAGATGTGTAAGTCTGATTTGAACTGAAGCTGAGAATTCATTTTAAAAGTATTCATGCAGAAAGATTAAAAGAGGACAGAATACAATGAAATTGCAGTATTATCTGATTATTGTTCCTTTTTTTTTTTGTGCTTTATAAGCTATATAGTCATGGAGCTCATGGATGCAAATCTCTGCCAAGTGATTCAGATGGAGCTAGACCATGAACGAATGTCCTATCTTCTTTATCAAATGCTGTGTGGTATCAAACATCTTCATTCAGCTGGAATTATACATAGGGTAAGTGAATTCAACTGTGTAAATTTTGCATTGCACATGGTTTTGCCTGGAGTATATAAAAGACAGAAAAAATACAGACATAGGGATACACAGGGTGATCTATAGCCTGTGCCATGGGCAGAGAGAGAAAGCTGAAATGAAATCATCACACTTAGCTTTTTCCACTGTAATTCTGGAATGAACCTTTTGAATATTTGAATGATTTGATAATAATCTGCCCAGAGTAAATAAAGATTTTTGCAATGAGTTACATTACCTCATCTAATTCTATATAATGTTCTATCTTAGTAGCCATGGCAGGAAAGAATATCTGAAAGCATCTCTGCCTTTTCTCTTTTGGTAACCAAACCTGAAACTCCATCTTTTGAAACAGCTGCCCATTTTATTTCTGCTCTTTTACTAGCAGAGTAATGAACAAATACCTGAAATCTCCAGATAAACAAATGATGAGAAAGACTTGTTAGTGGAACTTACTTACACCTGTGTGTCACAAAGCATTCACTCAGACTGCTCTCTGACAAAAGTGTCTAATGCTTTTTAAATGGGGGGTGTGCGTTGAATCCTGTCAAGAAGTTCTGAATTTAAGATTGCATGTTCAAGTTCAGCATCTCTCTTATATTTGTACGTACTGTAAAGCTTGGTTGAGGTTGTCTAGTATACTAAGTAAACTTTCAAATATAAGTAAACTTTCAAATATAATCTCATGGGAAATCTTAAGTTTGTATCTTTCATTGTAATTATTTCAGAGAGTTTAAGAAGTTTTCATTTCTGAAATGATACAGGAGATATAAGTTATTCACGTGTGATACTTTCAGTCATGACTACATAGTCTTTCTCTCGGCTGATGTACACAGCAAAGTAAATTCCAAATGGCAATTCTGAGTGCTGCCACGGGAATTGCTGTTATGATGCTTGTTCGGTTCAGTAGTCTGCCTTGTTGTGGGTGGGGTGTTGAGTGGCCTGCAAGCTGGATCTGATGGTACGACACTCCCATTCAGAATGCTCCTTTTCCCTCAAGAGAATTTGGGCAATTGTTTGAGGAGAGAATACAGTTAAAATGGCCAAACTTTGCTTCCTTTTGCTCAGGTAGCTCTGGTACTCATCTGCTGCCTCATTCCAGTGGGGAGCTTAGGGAGAGAGGGTGAAGGCTTCCTTCCTGTGTGCTATTTGCCCTGAACTGATGCTTTAGAAAGAAATGGGTGAGGCAAGGTAGGCAGAAGTGTCACCTGCAACCAGGCACTGCACCTGTGCTTCTTGGTCTGCATGTGGGCATTGAAACAGGTCAGTGGGCTTCTTGCATTAGTCTGGGAACACTAGGCAAAACTAGGACGCTACTCGTACCACTGTTGTCCTATTATATTGCATATGACTGATATTATGCTGTCCTTTGTGTCCTAATGCATGTGCCTATGAGATTGAAATAATGGTTTTGTATCCAGCTTTGCATTTTCTGATCTCCTCAGTACTTAGCTTTGCAAGTTTAATGCTGTGGTTTTTTCTAGGTCTTTCTATTTTTGGAAAACTGCATATTGTATGGATGTGCTAGAGTAGGTAGCGTAAGAGTGTCTCTTTCTTCTTTCTGTGGCTCTTGGCACAGGCAGGAGGGAGCTTCTAAAACTCCACTTGCTTCAAGGACAGTCTGTACTCCTATAAAGTGGGTATAAAACCACTGATCCTGTAGAACTCAAGGATAAATATAAACATCCATTCATTTATAGAAAAGAACTAACTATTCAGTTAGTTGTTGGGGCAGAGTAAAGACCGCTTTGAGGATAGACTTTCTACCTTTGTAAATGTGGGTGAAGTCTTTGAAATGCTTCATACTGTACAGTAATAACCTATTCAAAAGAGACCTTAGATAACAAGTGCTATGTAAATGGTAACATATGTATGCATGACCGCTTTTGAAGGACGTGGACAGACACATTTCACTTGCATGTCTTCATGGTAGATTTCAGCTGACAGCTTCTTAGACTGTGTTAGGAGAGTAAGCATGTTCAGGCAAAATTTTGCATCGCTTGCCGTGTGCATTACGCCTTTATACTTCAGGGTGTGAAGTATCAAAATACTTTTTCTCTGTGGTTCAAGTTAAACAAGACCTCAGAAGACAAGGAGTACATGCTTGAAAAGGGACCTATTTCATGTGGACTGTGTGGCTATAGTAGTAACTCTTCGTGCCACACTCTGAGCTTTCAACACCACTGCCTTTAAAGTCTAAAGCAAATTACTTCGTTGAAATTAGTTCCTCCTTAAATGTCGTCTGTGCTGCTGTGGCTTCCCATGGAGCATTCTGACTGTGAATCTTCTGTACTTCTTTAGCGTCCTCTAAAGCTTTAGCTTTTTTTTCTGTGTTGATATTTTCACATGGTTAGCTGGGTTCTTCAGCTTCTAACATGGCTGCAATAATCTCAGCATGTCAGTAACTTTACAGAGCTTGTTGAATGAGTGGAATTACAATAATTTGTACGTGTGCCTGCAGCACTGGATACTACCTGCCACAGAAATGTGTTTTTTTCCTAGCAGACTTGAGGCACGGAACAAGGCAGAGGTTGAACACAAAAGACTTTCAGACCATTGCACCTTGGAATTGCAGGGGGCATACTGGGCTGCCACATCAGTAGCTAAAGATTTGGTCTTGGAAAAGATCTGACTGTAGCTCTACACTGGCTTTAACAGATGTTAACAAATGAACATTACTGTGTTCAAAAGAGTTTGCAGAGACGGAGTTTCTAGCGAGTGCAGAAGTACGCATTCATTTCCATTTCACAGTCTGAGGAGGATGAATGATCAGCATTGCAGAGTTGTGCCTCACTGACTTGCTGAAGGACACAAAGTGTCTCATTAGTCTTGCATGGAGGCTCTCAAAGATTGTGGTCTGCCTGATTTTGAGCACTTAACAAAGGTGCCTGATTATGGAAACCCTTCACACGAATCTTTCTTTAGAAGAGAAGAGCCCATAGAAACTGTGAATTACCTTCCAGAGATGTCCCTCTCTCTCTGTCTGGTTAATGGGAGAGACAGCCATGAGTAATATCTCATTTTTAGGCATTGAGATTTTACATTTTTATGGTTAGGCGAAATATCTTCTGCTATAGGCTCTGGGTATATTTATACAGCCTAACTGACTTAATCACTCTATAAAAGCTCTATAGGAGCTTTTGAGTCCTTGTTTATTTAAGACTTAATAGATATTTGTTCTGTGTGAATTTGAGTGCAGTGTAAGTCAACTCTTGCCTCCAACATTTTGAAAGACAGTTCTGTATTCCAAATTGCAACACGTTCTTAGGCTTCATGACAGCCACATGATGTTCAGAAATTAGGGATGGACAGTAGTTTGTAAGCTTTTGCCTTTTATTCTCATAGTGATTTTTCTCTTATGAAGGGAAGATCTGTTAACATTTTCAGTGTTAACCTGCAGCCTTGGGGAGAATGTGTGTAGTTAATACTATGAGCAGGCATCTTGTATTCTGTAGTGAATATCCTCCAAGTACTAGAATGTCCAAAAATAAAGCTGATAATAAACAGGATTGTAGCAGAATTGGAAACATACATATTAAATAGCTGGAATGCCTTACAATATTCCAATTCATTTGTGGTGTTTGAGAATCTTTTAGGCCAAAGTTGTCTACAATCTCTGTGAGTGTGATTTAGAAGTGCATATATGAATATGTAAGTATGCAAGACTTAATTACCCATTAAAATTCTATTGTTCTGGAACTTTTTTTTTTTTTTTGTGATTTCCACTCTGCCTTGCCTTTAATGCAGCTTTCTAAGGAGTTTGATGGAAGCCATACAAGAACAAATGAAAACAGATAACCACTTTTAAGTCTTTATGAAACAGTGAAAGATAGGGATACTTCACAAATGCCTGCAGCTTAAATGCTGGAGTCCTCTGCCACATCTCAGGTTTTTATCTCATTAATCTTAGAGTGTAGGCAGAAGGGATCCAAGCCTTATCTATGTCAACCTGTGTGCTATGAATTCTTTCATGCTGGTGAAGTTATTCTGAAGTTACTCCGTAATATTTGCTCTGTGACATTCAGATGTGCGTAAGATCCTTCTGAGATAATGACAGAGTATGCCTGTGTTGTGTCTGTATAAATAGATGTTGTAAAGCCTCTATTCTCAGTGAGGTTTTAGAGTTCAAGTGAAGAGAGTACAGTTACCAAGTTTCCAACTAAGACAATCTGAATCTGCATCAGGGCATTTTTCACTCCAATTTAATGATTGTGTTAATTTCTGGAGGATTTTCAATGGTGCCCTCTTGGGTTTGGTCACCAAAATAGTATAAAACAAAATCCTAAATAGGAAGCTAAATCTGTGTGAGCATGGGGATTTCCTTCCTGTTCAGAGAAACATCTGCCTTGGTTCAAAAGCAATAATGCAGCCTTAACTAGCAAAGAAATGGTTTACTTTTTATATTCATTTTAATGATCCTTGTATCAAGATGATTATTGCATCAAATGATTTTGGCGATTGTCATGTTATTTCTGTTCTGCATTGTAGTAATATCCATTGTTCCAGAGAGAAGTTTCTAGAACTTTCCTCAGAGCTAACATTTTCCTACTAACCTCAATTTGTTTCAGACATTGCTAACATATCTTGTAACACTAGTTGTATTTTCCTCCTTTAATTGCTATTTAAATCTACAAGCACAATAAGGGAATTAATACTGTACTCTGCTGAATGCACATGAATTCATGCAAGGGGAAAAGAAACTGCAGTTATAGCCATGGCCTAGTTGTATGCTGGTGTTTAATGTTAGCAGTATTATCTTTTAAAAATGTAAACCACAGAGTACTTTGTGCTTGTCTTAGCAGTCATATATGATGTTTCTTTTTAAAGGATTTAAAGCCCAGTAATATAGTAGTAAAGTCAGACTGCACTTTGAAGATTCTTGACTTTGGACTGGCCAGAACTGCAGGAACTAGTTTTATGATGACGCCTTATGTAGTGACTCGTTACTACAGAGCACCAGAGGTCATCCTAGGGATGGGATACAAAGAAAACGGTCAGCAAATCTAGTCTTTCTTTGGCATAGCTTTATTTTTTGTTTGGCACACCACATTTTACATGTTAATGTTTTTTTCAAGCTGTAGAAATTTTATAAATTAGCCATGTGGCCAAAATGCAGATTCTGGATACACCAATTTGGTTATTCAACTCAACTCATTTGAAATGTTTGCATTTAATAGGAGAAGAAATTGAGGGCCTTGTTTGTTTAAAAATTTAAATAACTTGCTTGGTAGATTAAGTTTCAGCCAGGAAAACCTGAAAGTGTATTTTCTCAATAAGTGGTGTGTATATACCTTGATATACCTTCACCTGACTTTATTTCTGATGAGGATGTAAACTGTAATTCTTCAGTAAAAGTGTACCCTAAATTTAATGTCCAAATAACTATATTCAATACAGCTTTGCAGGATGTAAAGGCTACTGAGGAACAAACACACTAAAACTACCTACTGTGGCATTACTTTTTATTAAAACAAGCCTACTTTAAGCCTCTTGCACTAAGATCTTAATTAGAGTTGCTGAAGAAAAATTCAGTGATACACTCGAGACAGGGATGCAGAGAGTACTGTTAGGGAGCATCATAGATTCTTTGAGGTCCATGATAAATCCCAAGGAGATTTATTTACTTCCTCCCTCTGTTTGTATACATTTCCTTCCTTTTTATACTTGCTCCGTGGCCTTTCTTCTCTCAATATCTTCTACAAGAAAATAAGGAAAGGATACATAATTTGAAGGAAACACACGATCAAATACATTGCATCTTCTGAATGAAAGAGCTGGTATCCTTTAGGAAACCAAAGTAACATCTCATTCCTGAAATTCTTTTTTAGTGGCCCAAATTCTGCTGCCATTTCATTGATGCACTGTCAGGGTGGTCAGTTCAGCTCCCTTGGCTCCCTTTCCACCTCAGGCAGCCATGGTGCACAGAGGTCACTGTATGGTGAAGGTATTTTAAATGCTGTACTGATTTTTTTTTCTCCAGTGAGGCCCGTGAGATGCGGTGATGCTTGCAACTTCGTTAGCTGTCTCCTGATGATGTGAGGCATGGCTCCTCTGGGGCTTGCACTGCTTTTCAGGATTTTTAATATAGTCTGCAAACTTCCTTGGCAACTGCATACCATTACAGCAAGTGACTCCAGGTAGTGTGTAAACAATAACTGCTGTGTACATAGAGAGTTGATTTTGTTGTTCAAATGGCCTCCATGGTTGGCTGTTTTTCCTGTAACCTAGAAGTCAGAGGTTGAGCGGAGCAAGATTAAAGTAATTTTTTTAACTGCTAAAATTGTGTAGAAAGCATATATTTAAGCTTATATTTTTATTTTTTTTCCCAAGACTTTACATTACATAGTTATGAGACATTAGATCAAAGAACCTAACGCTGTAGTCTGAGACATGCAGCTGCCTTATATAAGGAATTGATAAAATGGAAGTCACAAGTTTTCTGAATTAGCTTACCCAGTTTACACTTTTTTTGTAGATATTAAGAAATTTTGAGTTGCAAAAATGTGAAACATTCATTCCACTAAAACATTGCTTAAATTGTTACTGGAGTTAAAGAGATTGTATTCTAGAGCACCCTGTCATGCTAGTGACAGTCCTGTTCCTTAAGCAAGCATGAATTTTGTTATGTAGCAGAATAGAAATAAATATTTGGTTTCATATGAAAAGCTGTGCTGTTTTCCCAAAAGCCAAGTACGTGGTCATTGAGTTGAGAATAACAATTCTGGATAATGTAAAAGGAAATCCATTGGATAACAAAAGACAGTCTGTATTTCCATGTGTCCTGTTGTCATTAAAAGGCCTTTTACATACACTGTGACTCTTCTTAATTGCTGCTGGATGAGTTACTCATTGTGGAGCTCCCCTGACACCTGCAGATGGGACTGCAGAGAGGAGGCAGGCAGATATCACAGATATACTTACAGTAAGAACTGTGGGCTGTCCAAGATCCTCACCTGTTACCACTGATGTCTGGTTTAGCCCTTTAAAACCATAGTTAAATTAAAAGTTAACTTGTTTAATTTAGAGTTAAATATTGAAAGTTAGCAGTTAACTAATGGTTAACTAATTAAGGACATGAAAACTGTTCATGTACACATACCTTAACGTGTGTGTGCAGTTACATGCACGATTATCAGAACGAAAGCACTGAAAAGCAAGGAAATCCCAAACCATCTGAAGCTGCTGCTTCCAGGTTTCCTAATGTGTACACGGGGCTTGAACTTAATTTTCACTTGGATTTTTTTCCTGTTAGAATTATAGAAAATACTAAGTTCATTTCAAACAAGGCCTTTAACAACAAAATACACTCTGGGACAAGCAGTAGATCTTATTACAGATTTGAAAAATCCTTCTAAAGTTTTAACTCGGTAATCTATAAAAGCATTGATAAGAGCAGTCTTCTGTGTATGAGTTGGTCTAGCTTCATAAAAAAGTTAGAGATCTGTAAATAGGCAGGTTTTGTTTGATTAATGAAAGCAGCAAACCAAAAGACTCTAAACATTACAAGATTGTTTTTCTAGGATGACCAGAGGAATTGTTTCTAATGTTTTTCTTTGCCTCTGAAGTGATTTGACTTCTGAGGCATGAAGATACATCATTGACTCATGTTATTTCTCTTCTCAGACTTCTCCGTGCAATTATGGGTGTTGGTTTTATCATTTAGGACACAATACAGTAAATACAAGTATATTTTGGTTTGTGATAGCAGCAGATTGTTTCGGAGGTGAAAAAGACAGCATTCAGAATTCTATTTAAGAGTTAAATGCAAAACTTGGCTTCAAATCATTGGGTCTCTGAGCCTAAATATTTGAAAAGACTTTTCAAAGAAAAAACACCACTAATCATACCTTGTAGGCAACAATTTTTAAACGAACCAGGCCCTTAATTCTTACTATTAATATGTACAACTATAATCTCTTATCATGATTTAGATACTATTTTAGAGGAACTTGTAAATAAAGGGGATGGAATATTTTCAGTCAGAAGCAACATTGTTTGCTTGACATTGTTGAGCTCCTTCAGAACTTTTATGTGACCTTTAGTATACAATTGTTCTCATTTAAATGCTGTTCTTATCTACTTAATTGAAACTCCAATGTCACGTTTGGCATAAAAAGTATTCATAATTATATAAATTCATTATTATGACTTCAAGAGAACTTTTGCATACAGAGCTAACAATATCTCTGAAAGCAACCACAAAAGAAATTGGCATACTTGTGAGAAATGAATTTGTGCATCTTTGAGTATGTCTTTTGGGTAATTTATTTTAAGGTGATATAGAAAACTTGTATTTAATTTAAAAAAATTGCTTTTGAATTTTTCTTTTGTACAAGATGTTATTTCAGCATAACTGGAGAAATATTTTTAAACAAATAATTTTAACATAAAATCTTTTAGGAGCATACTAATGTTATAATTAACCGATCCTCTAAAATTCTAAGTGATCTTTTACTGATTTTGTTTGCTTTTTATTTAAAAGGAGAGAGAGATGCACAATAATGTGACTTTCAGGAAATACTTGAGGGCAAATTTTTATTCCTATGTCATAACCAATCAATTCTCCTCCTAAACTGTTTAGATACACAACATTTTTAAAGGTCAGTTTACGCTGGTACTTTTGAAATTATTTCGACAAATACAGTGGATTTACTTTAAAAAAATAAAGCTATCTTCAGTGGTCTAATCTGATCAGTTGGCAGAGGTAGCTTTGCAAGCCTCAGAGCTTGGAGAAGGGCTTTGCTTTGCTTGATTCCTGTGTATCTCTCTCTCTTTGTGCTCTAGCTCTTGCTCTAGCACTATGTTAAATAAAAGGATGTTTTGCTGCCTTGTATATGAGACAGTTAAAAGCTAATCCTTCTATACGGTGTACTTTAAAGTGTTTTCATCGATTAATATAAAGACTTGCACTTCTTGCTCTTCCTGTGCTGTCTCTGCAGTTTATAGGATACAGTCATGTTATGCTTCTTTTAATTTTAAATGACCATTTGCTTTGCTTTTCCTTCTTTTTGTGCTACAAACATAGTGGATTTATGGTCTGTGGGGTGCATTATGGGCGAAATGGTTTGCCACAAAATCCTCTTTCCAGGAAGGGACTGTATCCTTGTGCTGCTGCAGCAGGTTGAATTAGTTAGGAAGTGATTAACCTTCTTATTGATGTTGTGTCATGAAAATGCATATTGTACAATATTTTTTTTTATTAAATGAACATGTATTTTTCTTGTGATACACTTAAAAAATTGTTAAGAATTTCATTTATATTCAGGCTGCACCTAGCAGTAGGACATAGTCTCTGCTGGTCCTGTAGTTAGCGTACATTCACCTTCACTCATTTTCATTACACACGCTTTTTATAGTCACTTCATGTGTGTCTGTCTGTCTAGATATTTTTATTTATTTTATTTTAATAACTATCTTTTCTGTTAATATCATTGCATTTTGTTTTCAGTTGACATTTGGTCAGTTGGGTGCATCATGGGAGAAATGATCAAAGGTGGTGTTTTATTTCCTGGTACAGATCGTATCCTTACCTTTGGCCTAGGATGTAGTTGTAAAAGGTCAAAAGATACTGCAACAGTATAGTTCCAGGTTAAGGTGATTCTAACTTTTAAAATACGGATTTAAAACTGCCTTGTCAAAATACCATTTGCACCATTTCAAGTTTATAATTTCTGTTCCAGGAAGCTGCAAAACTGTCCACAGTTATACTATTTAAAGCAAAGCCATAACAGAGCATTAATGTGTATGACTGTCTTTAGAGATTAATAATAAGCAAGATAAACAAAATACCACTTGGGTAAACAGGCTATTCCTCCTTTTCTTCCTCCTTTTCTTCCTCCTTTTCTTCCTCCTTTTCTGCCTCCTTTTCTGCCTCCTTTTCTTCCTCCTCCTTGTATTATCTATCCATTCCATTTGGATGTTGTCATGCTTAAGACTTTTTCTTTCGTTTTTGTTTAGGTGGTGTTTTGCTGGTTCACATGCATTGTTTTTCTTTTTTTTTTTTTCCTTTGGAAATCATTTTTATGTAATAACTTATTAATTTTGTTTAGTACCTGAACGTGTTAGCAGTTGTTATTCTTTACATCTTATAGGAAATGTTTACAAAAAATTCCTAACCAGTTTTTTTAGTTGTACACTGGAGTTTTATGTTTTTGTATACGGAAATGATCCTGCAAATAGCTTTCAGAAATATCTGGCACCTCTGTCTTTCTAGTCCATGAATGGACTGTCTTTCTAGTCCATTGGTATCTGTATGGGTTGTCCTGTGAACAATACTTAAGATAAAGGGTCTGTTCCAATCAAACAGAGCTGCAGCCTCTGGATCATTGCTACAATTAGTGGATATCTAATTGCAGTTTGACATTTAATTTTTTTTTTTTGCTAGTAGTTCCATCCAGTTTTTTAGATGCCATCAGAAATCTTTCCTGTCTTTGCTGCAGGCTAACTGTATAATAATAACAAATAGTACCACTTAGGGGTGAAGATTCGGAGAAGATTATGAAGCACAGGGAGAAGGAGATCCAGGGCATTTTTTATTTTCACACAGCTCTGTCATTGCATGAGCTGCACCATGCCTTGCTTTACGCATCTGGTTTGCTAGCACGTTTTTTCAGTTATAGGTCATTGCCATACAATGTAAATCTTTTTTTTCAAAGCCTGTGCTAAAGCTCTGTAGAGCTTGAAAGTCCTTAAATAAAGGTCTGCAGTTAAGTTGTAGGAACATAAGAGGGGACCTGCTGCATCCAACTGATGGTTTAGGTAGCCTTGTAGTCAGTCTTTGATTGTAATTGAGAAGAAAATGTTGGGGAGAATATCTGAATGAGATAAGCATATATAAAATTTTACCTGAGCTCTCTCCCAGAGAGACATATTAAATTCTTCTGCCATGAACTTGTCAATATCCCCTTTACCTTGTGTAAACTTTTCAGTTAAGGTGAATGTTCCTTCTGTGTCCTTGAAACTCTTTAATTTCTGCATTGAAGTCTCTGATAAAATTGTCGTTGACTTGTGTGGGTCAGATTTCATCTTTTATGTGCCCACTGGTGCTCAGTGTTCCATGTTGTTAGTGAGATATCATTGAATTGGGGGAGTACAGGACTGGGCTGAGGTATCAAGATGAGAATGAATGACGAAGCAACGACAGCTATCTCTCAGAAGTGCCTTAGTGATGTGTAGTAGCTTGACTACTGTGAATACACTTTCAGATCAGGAAGTGGGCTCTTCTCAAGAATACAGACAATGCCTTTATGTAAATTTGTTCAATACATTTTGTTAGTTTTATAATTTTCTCTGTTTCTCAGAATTATATCCTTTGCTAGTTAGTTATGATTTTGAGTAAAATACATGTTGCCTTGATTCTTCTGTGATAGTCTTGTTTTGTTTCACTATTTTCTCTAAGAAGGTAGTCTTCATTAATGATGATGTACTTGATATTTTATTACAAGTTTTTGTTTTCTCTCTGTTGGTTATTTCATGTGGTTTTAATAATTTTTCTAGCTCAAAATTAGACACAGTGTTTTTCTTAGCTGCATAACCTTAGATATTGATCAATGGAATAAAGTTATAGAGCAGCTAGGAACACCATGCCCCGAATTTATGAAGAAATTACAGCCTACAGTCCGAACTTACGTGGAGAACAGACCTAAATATGCTGGATATAGTTTTGAAAAACTCTTCCCAGATGTCCTTTTCCCAGCTGACTCTGAACATAATAAGCTTAAAGGTAAGGTCTGTCTTTTATGTGTTGTGTATTTAAAAGTTATTCAAACTGTGATAACTGTTCTGTGATTGAACAGAAATGTGTCTTTGTTTTGTTTACTAGGAAATGATCCCACTAAGGATGTAAATTTTACAATATTTATATTTTGTGCGTGGATGAATGTGCTGGTGTATGCCTATCTCCACCTTCTCATCTCTGAAACAGCTCCTATTCTGGAGATACTTTTATAAAGAAGCGTAAATATATATATATTCGTCTCAGTGACAGATGCCAGCATGATTTAGAGAAGAGCTGGGGGAGGGTGGAATAGAAGTTGTGCACTCAGAGCAGATTTTCTTTCTCTAGGGATGAAAATAAAGTTTTTATATTCATAATACATAAATATGCTGTAGGTATTTAAATAACTTACTGTTTGGAATTTCACCTACTTGGTGGAGTCATAGATTCACCGCATTTTCTGTGACTAACAATACGTGACATTTTTTTCCCCCATAAACTGTAAGAGAGGGGTAGTAAGTGCTTGCACACTGCTATGCTAGCCAAGGCTGTACTGCCAGCTGAGTTGTGTTTCATGTAAGGATGTCACGCTGAAGGGCACTGAAAATGTAGAGTGAAACACATCCTACCCTTTCCACATGTGTTATTCTCTTTTTTTTTTTTTCCCTCCCATCAAATGGACCACTTTCCTAAACTCTAAATTATGTGAGGGTTGCATAGATGTTAAACTGGAATTTGTTTACTCTAGGTCCTCTCTCTTTATGAGCTTTGAAATCCTGTATTATGTGCACTATATATGGCTCTAGTCTAAACAGAAAATTTCACTTTTGCAGCCAGTCAAGCAAGGGATTTGTTATCAAAAATGCTGGTTATAGATGCTTCTAAAAGAATCTCAGTGGATGAAGCCCTGCAGCACCCATACATCAATGTCTGGTATGATCCTTCGGAAGCAGAAGCTGTAAGTTCTTGTTTTAGATCTCTGATTAGGAAGGTACTGTATTAAAGCAAAATTGTTGCAATGCTTGTGTCGCGCTCTGGACCCACCAGCCACACGCTCCTGTCCAGGCCTGACTCGGGGGAGCTTGTTTATCTGTGCGGCGATCCGGAGGCCAACAAGGTCACTCCCAGGACAAAAATCAAAAGCGATATTATTCTGGCTCTGGCAAACATAAACAGACCAAAATACTGGGGTGCACAGTCAAGACATGGGGATGCAACTTCCCAAAGTTACAGAAACAAATCCCAACCTGTTCAAATCACAATCTGATCCCTGCACAATCCAGGTCACTCGGATCTGATCCGACACGCACACCATAAGGTAATGGGAGGGAGACAGAGAGAAAGAGGAATGGGAAGAAGTCACCACATTGTTGGGCAGTGGCAGTTCCTTGGGAACATTTGGTTGCAGCAGCAGCTTTTTCCAGGCCACGTAGTCCAGGCTGATCCTATCAAAGTGATGGTCGAGAGAGACTTGCCCAGTCAAAAGACATGGGGTATTTTTAGAGCTTGATATAAGTACTTGAAAGAAGATTATTGCATGATCTACACATTTCACTAGAAGTTCAACTGAGCCGTCATCATTTTTATTGACATTGATTGACATGTTTATTGATATATTATCAGAAATGGGCATAAACTCTCAGGTAGTTGAAGAACCTGAATCTCTGTGTATGTGTTTGTGTATAATTGCATATCATCTCCTGGACATGTAGTAATAAATCTGTAATCTTTTCTCTAGGGTTCTAATTTATTGAGCTTCATTTATTTCAGTGTGGTTTGTTTGCCCTTGATAAAATTCCGAGTTATTTAGTCCTGGGCAAGATAAATATTTTCATTAGTTGTAGCAATTGATAGTGCTCTTGAACTAGAAAATAAGTGTTTCAGCGAAATTAGAGTAAAAGATCTTAAGCTTTCAGTCATTAACACTAATGAACAAAGGGGTTAATTCAAAATTTTTCTTGAAAAACTTAATTTTGGGAGAATTCCAGCTTATGAGAGAAGTGTCAGGTTTTTTTTTTAAGAGAAAGGTAGTTGGTGATGGCTTACTCAGAATAGAAAAAGAAGCTTGATGTAAATGGTGTAAGTAAAACTTTGCTGATCTATAACAGCTGTATAGAAAATTCAGTAATTAATAGTAAGTAGGTAAAAACAGCTGCTTGGACTGGAGACTGCTGCACTCGGGAGCTCTTTTATCAGACCGTTCGGTTTCTATTTTAATTACTACAGTAATGTAAGCAAATTTGTTAATCAGAAGACATTTAAAGCATGTAGCAGTACTTAGAAAATAGGCCGAATCCAAGTATGAGAGAATATATGACCATGTAAATATGGTATTTTTAAATCACATTCATATTCTGAGTGCTTATTTTAATTTTTCATTTATTCTGGGTTTGTATTCCTTTTGATTGCTTTATCATGAGATAGTTCTGTTTTTCAGCCTCCACCAAAGATACCAGACAAGCAGTTAGATGAGAGGGAGCACACAATAGAAGAATGGAAAGGTAAGAAGGTAATTTTAAGTACAATAAGGATTCTTGGAGTAGGCTGGGCCCCAGCTATTGCTGTTACTAAGGTTCTTCTAAGCTACCTAATGCTGTTTATTTAAATTGCTTGGAATGGCAGGGGAATGGATCAGTGCTTCACAAACTCTTGAGTGTTAAGACACTAAAAATATTCCTGTAAAGGTGCAGAACCTTTTTAGCGAACTTAAGAGCTGCTCATTTCAGTCACCATTTCAGGCAGCATTTTGAGAGAGGGTTACTCCTCTGGACAAACTGCTGCAGTTGAAAAAGATGCAGGAATTTGAGAAATTTTAGTTTGAAGCAGAAGCAGTAGTCTTCAAGGGAAGAGCATAAGCATTGTAAGCAATAACTGTACGTCTTTTATATCAAACAGAAGATTGGAAGAAGCAGCCATAAGGAGTGATAGTAATGGGTGAGATAGTGAAGTTACAGCTGCTGTGGGAGACACTGAGATTCATCAGCCATGGGATCTTGAGAAAGTAGCTGGGGTTGAGGTGTGGAACAGATCACTGTATCATACCTCCAAGAGCATGATTGAGTGTTCAGTATGGGTTTAGTATCTGTATTTCCTGGTCATAAATGAGGTGTAAAATGATAATATATAAGGAGAACATCTTTGTTACTTGTAAAACTCATGCTTCATTTTGAAATTACTTCTAAAAGGTGTGGTGTTACTGCAGAGGTTGTAGTGTTAAGAAAATATGCCAGTGCAGATAGATTACTGTACAGGCTATAAATGTTACATTCAAGCAAGAATTTAGTGCATTGAGCAATCTAATACTTCATTCTGAAAAAGTCTAGGAAGAGATATTAGATCTGTGTAACCTTTTTATCGCCAAAGGAAAAGAGCAGGGAAAATATTTCATGAATCGTTTTTGACAGTTTCATTGTGTTGGCTGGTAATGGACACAAGTCTGTAAAATCTAGTACCACCACACTTTTAAATCACTTTCTATTAGAAACTGAGTTTTACTTGTAAAGGCAGAGATAGGGAGCACTGTGGAAATTCTCTTGCCATCCTCCTTCCAAGCAAGTTATTTCCCTTTTGAAGCAGATATGCTGAGGATAAATATTTCACGCAATGTGGAGTTTACTTTTGAGGCTCCCACAGCTATTTAAATTATAATTCTTAAATGCTTTTTTCCCCCAAAAGTGTTTGTACATTGCAGTAGTTTGCCAGTGACAGATAAGAAGTAGTATTCTGCCAGTCAGTTGTTACGAGCTGCATTTAACATGTTTAGTCCTTTCATTCTGTTGTTACTTCTGTAAATTCACAGCTGAAGTCTTTTCTGGGTAATAAGCAGCCATCAGCCTAGAAGCATTCTGGTCAGTACATAGGATAAATGATTCATGTTAAAACCATTTCTAACCTGTTTAAGGATGAAGAACTTCTGTAACTGGAAGATAAAGTTGCAGCTTTTGTTTAGAATAGCTACTTACATACCAATAATGCATTGCATTTTATGGTGATCTGGACCTTTAGATGTTGTTACTGAAGAAATTTAATGGGAAAATTAAAATGGCAGGAGTGTGTTGGGAGGATGGCAATGCTGTTTGGGCTTCTTCTTAGCTGTTTCTTTGAAGAACGCTGATTGAATTTATTTGTACCAAAGAAGCCATTGATAAAAACTGAGTGGTCATTAACATTCAGTTTAACCTCAGGTCCCTAGGCAGCCTGGACAAAAGTGTCTTAGCAATGTCAGTGTGTTCTTGAGAGTGCTAGGCCATTGTAGCTCCAAAAGAAAAGAACTGTACATTTTTATATCGCTTGCCAGTTGTCCTATAGCCTACAGCCTGTTGTTCAAAACTAATTCTTATTAAATTTAAATGTACATCTTAATGCAAGATGTATTATCAGTCCAGTTCTAGGTTTGTGAATTCATTTTTTGCCTTCCTTTCTATGCATTTTCAGAATTGATATACAAGGAAGTCATGGACCTGGAGGAGAGAACCAAGAATGGGGTTATACGTGGACAACCAGCTCCTTTAGGTTGGTTACAATAAAAGCACAGTACAAAGCTACATTCAGTTGTAGGTTAGGAGGGAATAAATCTGTTCAAGACATCCTAGAGTAACCTAACTCAAAGATATGGGTCTTCAGTAACCTCTTGAATTCTCTTTGAGATATTGCTTATTTGAATGGAATGTATGAGGCTGACATCTCTTTTTATTAATTTGGTAAATTTCTCTGTTATGTACTGGTACTCTAGGTTAGAATTGTAACATGTAGCTGGTAGTTTCATTCATATATATATATATATATATATATACATATATAAAACCACTACTTACATCTGTTAAGTAATGAAACAGGATTTCTAGGTTGGGAAATTATGGAGCACTTTCAGAAACTCCTGCCTTTTGGAGCAAAATGTGCCCAATAACTGACCATTGCTAGGACTCCATTGCACTGTTGAACAGTGATGGCAGAGGTTGGACAGCGGTTGCTGAATGCTCAGAGTTCACTGAAGTCCAGACTGAAAAATCACTGTGTATCTGAGTTTGAATGTATGTGAGGTGACGGCACAGCAGCTAGTTCCTAGCCTGAAGGGGAGGATCCGATGGGAAAAAAAATAGGCCTCTTCTTTATCAAAATGTATATTCTAGCTTTGGCTCTCAACATTTTGTAGGGTATCTTAGCTCTGGTTTTATGCAGTACTATCTCTGTGATTTTTTAAATCTTAGGCCATTAGCATTTACTGCAATCTGACAGACGCGGTACCGTGTGAGTTCTGTGGTTGTTGACATACCATTCATTAGGTCCCACCTTAAAAGACTTGCAGGGTTTACTTTGACAATGGATTGAGACACATCTCTGCAAACTTGCCAAAACAGGGGAAATTAAGGACTACTAGGAAGAGACAGACTAATGCAAGTACTGAACTGTGCAACTGTATCTGCAACTGATTTGCTGTTTTGTTTCTCATAGCACAGGTGCAGCAATGATCAATGGCTCTCAACATCCGTCTTCATCGTCATCTGTCAATGATGTGTCTTCAATGTCAACAGATCCAACATTGGCCTCTGATACAGACAGCAGTCTAGAAACCTCAGCCGGACCTCTGGGTTGCTGTAGATGACTACTTGGTCTTTTGGGGGGCGGGAGGGGGGTCCTTTTAGTCATTAATAGGGCACCTTTAAGATTTGGTGGTATTTTTGAGTGTTTTTTCAAAGATAATCGTAGAACTCATCATAAAGTGCTGTAATTTTAAACTGTAAGTTGTGTTAAAAGCAGATACTTTTTTTGCTGTAATTAACTGTAAAATATTAAACCTGATAATTTTTATTGTGGTTTTAAAATCTGCATATTTGCTTTACTATTATGCTGCTGATCTTTTTTTACTGAATTTGTAATTGTTTTATCAAAGCACATAATTATGTTGTGGTCATTACCATATAATGAATTATTTAAGATTTTATAGGTTTTCGATTTTTCAATTAGAGTTTATTCTAGATGTTTTGTTCATGATATCCTTCAAAGTTTTATGTTTGGTCGTATGTTTGTGTCCAGGTCGAGGGGGAAGAGAATTCAGCGCAGCCAGCTTTAGTTTGGGCATTCTACTGTGGTGCTGGCAGTGAAAAAAATCTCTCTTACTTTGGCCACTTGCCTATAATATTTCAGCAAAAGCTACAGTTAGTGACTTTTTTAAAAGAAATGGTATACAGTCCTTTGCAAAGTAACTTCATCTGAATGGTTTGATGAACTTAAGAAAGCAGAGCATATCTTCAAAGCTGCAGAAATATCTAGCCTAACAAATAATGTGATGTTCTCTGCAGAGTTGTGGCATGCTGAATCTTGTGATCACCATAAAACATGAGGATACTTCATGAATAATATATTTCAATGCAAATAAACGGTTTACTTCTAGCTTGTAGCCTGTTTTTGTACACACAAAACAAAATGTATCCAGGATGTCTAGACTGCCAACAGGGAAAATGAATATGCTATAGGTATACTTTCATGTAATATGTGATTCTTGGGAGTTTTGTTTCTTACTAGTTTTGTCTACTAAGGCGAGTGTTTTTTGGGTAGAAGAGGGTATGACATGAATGCAGTAAGGGCAAAACTTGAGCTATTCTTTCTCCACTAGAAGCAACTGATCACTAAAAAACATGAAGTGGTAGGAGAACCTCAGGATTTCTGTAGCTAATGCATTAAGTGAGCAATATATGCCATCCAAAGGAGGGAGAAGTTGTGCTGTATAAATTAATATTTTTATCTTTTATTTCACCGTGAGACCAGTGTAGCAGAAATCTTAATAATTGTTCATTTTAAGTCATAAATATTCACTAGTTTTCAGCACTGAGGCTCCAGGTTTCAATACACTTTTAAACAAAAGATATATTGAAATATATAGAACAGTTACTAAATAGTCATGTAAAATGGTGCTGCTCCTCACAGAAGTATTTTAACTGTTTACATTTTATATTTACAGAATGGTTTATGTATAACTGACCTAAGTTTATGTATGAGTTAGTCATTCAGAATTTATTCCTTTGGAAAATGCAGATTTTTAGTGAAGCTAGGCTGTATAATTGATTGCCTTGTGTAGGTGCATATTTTGTGTAGTGAATTAGAATGTGAAGAGGGATTTAAATTAGCAATGCTCACAAAAATGAGCGTAAAAAATATAGAAGTCTTGCCAGGCACAGAGCATAAGCAGATCATATAACTGGCTACAGAGGTCATCCAGGAATGACTGATGGTCTTCAGTGTGGTTCCTTCTGCTTGTTGGGTTACATAGGTATCTTTTTGAAGTTGAAAGAGGGAAATTTGTCTTAGCAGTAAGTTTCAGAAAAATAGGAGTGATAGTAATGCTTTCAATATCTAACGTGTCTTTCTGAAAATCATACAGGGTTACAAAGAATGGTAATGTCTCAAAGATGACTAAATTGATTAACTGTGCAGTTGTTTCCCTGGCCTGGCTAGACTGCTGGTAAGTGCTGTGTGCATGTAATTTTGCTTTCCTCACTTGTATCTAGTATTTCAATATTGCCTTTCTAAACCACATTTGTTAAGGCAATTATTTTTACAGGATCCTGCCAAATTGTATATTACCTCAGAATAGGCAGGACATGTTGGGATTCATCTCACTGGAGCATAGATAATCTGCTCAATTTAAACAGAGACCGACAGAAATAGACTATTTTTTTTCATTTTTTTTATCAAAGTTTAAGCTGTGAATTAAGCCAGAATTTTTGGTCATGCAGCAGTACTCCATTGTTATATAGGGTCAGATGAGACTCTGATCAGCCCAGTGTAACAAAGTTAAGACTGACAAAATCAACTTCCGATGCCTGCAAGTTTTGTAAAAAGTAGAATTTGGTAAATCTAATTCCTATTTATATTTATTTTGGACCCCTCTGGATTGCAGTGGTGACTGAAATATTTTGAAACTTTAGAATTATTTTTGCTATCACTTTCCAGTGTCCTAAAGAAAAATTACTTTTAAAATTAATATTGAGTGAAACAATTACTAGGCTTTTACTGCAATGGGCTATCAATAGTAGCTTCGTTGAGTTCATAAGCTCTAAAGCTTTTCTTCTTTTAAGGTTAGGCTGATGAATGGGTGGAACTGTCCACTGCAACCCATTGCAGTGTAAGTGAGCTGTGTTTAAAGGGATTGTTTCAGTAAGGTCAGAGCTTTGCCTGCAGGAACCTGGAGTTTCTTTTAGCACCATCTTCATAGCGTTGCCTTTTTCTCTTTTTTGGCAGTTGCTTGCATTTAAGGCCTATTAAAGTGATAACAAATTTCAAAGACAAGAAAATTGAGTTCAGTAAGCAAATCATCACAACAACTTGTTACTCTTAAGTTCCCTTTTTATTTGTTGAAATATAAAATTATTTCATAGATAGATGTATGCTGCCACAGATAGCAAACAAATGGGTAGCTAGAGTTCAGCTATCTTTGTCTGTTTTTATGTTGTTAGATCATGTACTACCTTATACACTGTACAAGTGTATTCTTAAAGTATTAAGCTTTATTTCAGTCTGTGATTCCAAAATCTTTTCATGACAATAGGCTTCACTAAAGTGCATGCAATTTTTCTCTTCTTAGGGCCATTCCAATCCACTGAAAATTGGTAGGAATTTAATTACAGTGACCTGTCTGATTTCTTACCTCAGGTGAGGTAAAAAGTTGGGCAATAATAACAGGATCAATTTCCACCTGCTCTGGTCAAAGTTGTGGCAGACATCAAGGATAAAGTAGCTCATCTCCTTTTGTAAGAAGTAGATTCTTCAAGAATGGGTAATAGAGGGCAGGAGGAATGAGTACTTTAACTGTGTGCTGCACCTCTGCTGTGTGAAGTCTTTTGTTGGTGCAAGACAGTGGGGTCAGAATTAAGGGGTTTTGTGTGTTTGTGTGTGACAAGCTGGATTACCAGAGTAGTAGCCATCAGTTGAACAACCTTAGACCAGCCTGACTTACCACGTCACCTCTATTGTATTCATTCTGCTAAGTTGAACAGACAAGACATTTTCCCTATCTAGTTGCTCTGTGACTTTGCCTTTTTAGTTTTGAAGAACCTTACTATGCTACATGCAATAGTATCTTTCTGTGTAGGAATTCCAGCTGGATACAAAGATAATATCAGTATAATTTTTTCAATAAACCCCCCTATGCCAACACACAGGGTGAACTTAGGGGAGGGTGTGGTGAGCTTTATTTGAGGCAGTTGTGGCAGTAGCACGTGCTACTGCCTCAGTGCCCAAGTTGGTTGGATGTTACTGATGTGGCCTTGTTTTATGGAAAACTGCTTCTCTGAACACAGGCTCTTTTGTTAGGTAGCAAAAACTAAGCACCTTGACAGGCGTTTGCATGAGTATGATGCTGCTGCGTTAATGTGTATGACATTCATCGCAACATTGCATAAAGAAAAACCATCAAAAGTCTAGTACAGGAGGATAGTTCCCAGCCAGCCAATAATCCATGGCCTATGACATTAAATGGTTCTTGATTATGATTATGGGGGAAGAGGAAGAAGACAGTTCAGATTACACTTCATGTTACTATTTCAAGTTGCTAAGGAAGTCAACTACTATTTCTAGGTATTTTTTTATTTGCTGTTGACAGCTGCTTGACCATACTGTTACATTTTATTTTCCTATTGACATCTTGGTTCTTACATATTTAGCCAGAGAATGGGAGTTGACAGAGCTGTCTGCATTTTTCAGGAGGATTAGAAAGAGAGTTTTAATGAAGAAATGTGGTGAGACTCTACTGCCTACTCAAATTTTCAATTAATTTAATTTATTCTTAGTTGAGGGCACTGGATAAAATTAGTATTTTCAGTGATGTCTTTCACTCCCTTCTCCTGTTTAGATATCTCTGCATTACAGAAATGTGTTATGAATCAGATCACATTGTGTTTCTACTTCTGCAGTTGAAAATTTAAGCTAGGTTTTCTTGAACTACCTCACACAAACTTTCTATGTTTCTTAAGTAAACAAAGCTAACCCTTGCTATCGGAACTACACTGAATGTGAATAGAAAAATACACTTCCTTTAGAAAAATAAATCTATTGGCCAATGTTGAGACAATATCAGTAAGTATGTTTCTTATATATTTCACGTAAGATGTTCATGTGTAATATATAGCTTGTGTACAATAATGTACATCTAGAATATTGTGTTAGCTGTAAATTGGTGATTTTATTATTGTTTTGGTGGAAATAGCTGGTTTTGTAGGTGAAAATAGCTTACTAGTAATGTCAACTCATCCTTTACATTTTACAAAAGGAATAATTCTTGGTAAGCTTTGCATACAGATGAATTACTTTTGTAGGCCCAATAGCTAGTCTATTTTTGAGAGTTCTTTAACTTTTATTACTAAAGTTGAGAAAAAAGGTAATTATTGTGATCATTCCTTCTGCCCCTTTTGAAGTATATTCTTAATTTTATTTTGTCCCAAGAAATATGAAGGGCAGGATACACCATCAAAAATACCGAGGAAAACTGTAATTTTTTTTTTATTCCTCACATTTGATACCCTTTCCTGCTTTTCCTTTATTCCCTCCAAATAAGCTGTTGGTGGGCCATTACTGAGAACATTGTGGTTTTTTTACTCATTCATGCCATAGTTCATTACATGTGCACCACTGGAATGTATACATTGTTATCTAGTCTGTCAATTGGTTATAATGATATTTTAAATAAAAAAGAAAAAAAAAAGTTTGCCCAGTATGCATTTAGTGTTTCTTCATTGCTAGTCTGGAATGAATTTCATATGGATGTTGTAATAGGGCTGCAGTCTATTGGAGTCTTACCATCAGTCCTTCCTCAGAATTCATCTGGTTTTACTGGTACTTAAATCTTTGTCTTGTGTGTGAGCTCACTTGTGGATGAAGTGACATGTTTCTTCCATTTCTGTATTCCGATGGACTTCAGGTGTGCCACAGACTGTTAATACCATGTGTCTTTGTGACTACCAGGAACCTGTTCTTACTTCCTTGCTGCTAAGTCTAGCCACCTTCTGTCCTGGAAATAGAGTTGCTGAGAACCTGTGCTGCAGAAGGAGGTAAGTCATGGGCTCTCTGGTGTATGGAAGGAAAATCTTTCTCAAAACTGAATCTCAGAGAAGCCCGAAGGATCTGACTGCTGAAGAGCTCTTACAGACAGGCTAACTTGGATGCCAGGGACACTTTGGGCACTGGCACCTCTGCAGTGGGGCTAAGTCCTGATGTAATGCATTTCATTGCCTTCATTTCCAGCAGACTTTCAGTATTTCTTTAAACGAAGACTTAAGATGCCCTTGAGTTGCCTGTGTCAGCATGCTGTGACATTGTCTTTGCATACCTTTTTAAGAGAAAGATACGGTGACCATGGACACAACAATGCAGCCTGCTTTGTTTCTCTGGAGCAGCTGTGGAGGTAGGTGCTCTTCTAAGAATGTGGTGAGACTCAGAAATGCTCTTTTTTCTTTGCATGTGTTGGCATAAAGTGTAACTGATTTTCCAAGTAATATATTAATGTAGAGTAAGGCCTAAGACAGTCTCAGCTCTGCCAGGGATTTGTCTGTGTGTGACTTCCTCTCAGCGGCAAAACGTGCCATAGAGGTGCTGCTTTAGATAGAACTTGCTGGTGAATGTAGAAAATTCAGTAAGCTATCGGTATTAATTTTCTTTTTCATATTAGAAATACCATGGAGACTTACAGAAGGGTTTTGCTGTTCTGGAATGCTCCTGTTTGGCTTTGAATTTTTTTGCAATTATATATTTGCATTGAGTTTCTTCCACTGGAAGTTTTTTTACACTTTTTTTGCCTGCATAACACTGGAAGGAGTGTTCCAGGCTGGGAAGATTGTACTAGTAAAGCTATGGTTAAAATGTACCTACCTGATTCCAGAAGCCTTTTGTCATATCTTATTAGTACGAACAAACCTGTATCTTGTAAATGCTTCTAAGAAATCTGGCACTTTAAACTGGAGCTGTAATAAGCAAAAGGTCTGCAAAATAAGGAGAGCACTCTCAGATCCATTAAGCTGGCAAATGAAGTGGCAGGAAAGAGTGCAGAAACAGCAGTTAAAGCTAGGAAAGGGTGTGTCATCTTCTTTAAGTTAGAGTATAGTGTTACCAAGTGTTTTCCCACGTCTTGCATAATTGTCCATGATGGGAAATTTATGTTATCCTCCTGTTACTGTCCTTCAGAGATAATCTCCTACCATGGTGTATTTTGTCTTGAACCCAGTAGCTTCCAGCTTCTTGCAGGCTTTATTTACTGTGGTGGATCACCTTCAGAAGGACCTGAAATTTATTGCCCGTGAACAAGAGCAATAGACGTTGCTTCTGGAGCACACCAGTCAACTGGGAAAAGGTTACTGCCATTAATAGCTTTGGGAGAATACAATTTCATCTGTGAAACTGAGGAGAGGAAGGAATTTTATCCTAGATGCCAAATTAAGATTATGCTGTGCTACATAGCTGACAGATGATCCTATCCTGGAGCTGAAGATTTGGGATAGGTGGGTTTGTTCCCCGGTACCGCTAGACACGGCAGTTTCCTAGGTTTAAATAGTTAAAGAATATTTAGAATTCCTGCTGCATTTGATTTCACCGAGAGTTAGCCAGCAGTCCTGGTGAGTGCTTGTCCTGCATTTTTGTTCTTTAGGCTCCCAGTCAGCACGGCTCAGTTCTTTAGTCTGCAGCATGCCAGAACTAGAGGGAGTCGCTGCACCTGATACACACAGGAGCTAATGCGATATAAATTGTCTTAAAGTGATGTGGGCTGTCAGGATGGATATAGTGGAAGGTACCCACGTTGGGGGTAGGAATAAAAGAGGTATTAAAATAACCTGGTTGCTACTGCTACTTGGATTGAGTGACTCAGGTAGTAGAAACTTTCTTTTACCAGTCCTGATATTCTAATTGCAGAGAGTTACTTGCAACACAGTTCAGGCCAGTCTAATATTAAGGTTTATTTTGTGATGCCCGGAACACTATCTAACTCACTGTACTGTACAACAGTTGCTTCTTACGTTATGCATCTTAATGCTGCTGTTTCGAACAGACCATAATATTCCTTGCAGGATCAATTGTGACTTTCAGTAATAATGGCGGCGAGGGGAGGAGTAGACATAAAAGTTGCTGGCGATGCTCCCGCCTGCAGGTGTCAGGCTGCTCCTGTTAAAGGCTCAGCCACCTGCCACAGTGCCTCCCCGAGGTGGGAAGGAATCTGGCACACTGGATGTTTTGGGGAGGGAAAACTATTTGAAATAACTGAATTAACCTATCTGCACGGCTTACTTTGCCACCTTGATTGACTTGTCTTAACAGGGAAAGGTTAGGTTAGAATGTTTCTTTTTTGCTCACTTTAAATGATGTACATTTCTATAGGAAGGAGAAGTGTTACAGTGAGGTAGAAACAAGTTAACTTCTAGATATTTAAATACTGAAATACCTGTATATCTGTGAGATGATGAGAAAATCAGTACTGAAAGGTGCACAATCCGGTAGTACATAAAAAAGAGAAAACATTCTAAGCTTATTTCCAGACAATGAGTTATATTATTCTTTAGTAAGAAAAGACAGATTTAGGTAATTTTTTTGAAAATACTTAAATAAAGCAAGCACCTTCACTACAGTCTATGCTTTCCCTTTAACCAGTTCATGTTGTTGTTGCACTTTTCCAGTAGAAATCTTTCTCCTCTGAGACTCCCAAGCTGCCTCAGCCACCAGAGATATACACCAAGAAAGAGTGAATAGTGCTGCGAGTGCTGGGCTGGCAAGCGGTCTTCAAGCAGAATCTGGTGAAAAAAAAAGTTCTCTCTGTGTCTCAGGGCAAGCGTTATGCAGGGCTTCTCAAAGAAGTCCCTGGAAAGGGAAATCAGTCCTGATAGCTAGTTACTGGAAATTAAAACTTCATTCTAATATTTTTTCGTTAGTAGAAGTAATGAACTTAGGCTGCTGGAATGCTTGTGATGCTCTTCCTGTCCCCTCATCTCCCTCTGAACTACTAACAACAACAAAATGAGCTGGTGTCATGAGAAATGTTACAAGGCAGCCAAGTGTAAATTGTCCTGGGAAGGTTAAAGATAGATCCCCACCCATCCCCCCTTAATATCCCCAGCCCCAATTGCACTAATTTCTCTTACCATAGGTTTTGCTATTAAAATGTTATAGCTAAAACACATCCAACTGCTGAGGGTTTTTTGATGATAAGAATCTTCTCTTACCTTGATGTCTCATCAACTCATGAGATTTTTTTTTTCTCGCAGCTAATGCTGCTGTGTTTTTGGCTCAACCCCCCCAGACACCTAGGGCAATATGTGCATATTTAACATTCCATGGAGTTTGTGTGGCCAATAGGGTTATTAATCACATACAGTTTAGAAAATTGCATTTTTGTGGAGAAGTGGAACTGTTTGTTGAGTAAGGGGCAATTTTAGTGAACTGTCCAGATTTTGGTATCTTCAGCTCATTTGTAGACTTTTTTTTCACATTACTTTCATAAAATAATGCCACTTAAAGGAACAGGAAATGTGAACAAACTTTATGGAGGCAGTAGGAAGAAAACACCACCTCATTAAATCCATATGTAAGACCACATTGAATATGGTGATATACCAGAACTGCCATCTTCCCAAGCGCAAGGTGCTCAGCTCCAGGCTCAGCCTGTCCATCAGTTCTGGCCATCTCACCCACACTGCAAGACTTTATGTTGTCCTTAAGCCAGGAAAAGGATGGTGCAGTAAATCCGAAATGGCAGCAGCACAGCTATGGAGAAGAGTATGGCTTGTGAATAAAAAGGGTGCTCACTCTTTCTTGGCAATCTGACATCTAAACTTTGAAGCATTACATTTAGCAGTCTTTCCCGGCTGGCCCAAGTACTACAGCACATGTGAAGACAACATAGCAAGTGTCACTGAGAGCACAATCACTGTAGAATTACTCATGATACATGAGTACACCAGAACAAAATATGCATTTTCACTGGTTTTGCCAGAAATAGAATTTTCTATGCTGTATATCAGTTTGTTCTACTTAGGGACTTTAGAACTTTGACTCCCAACAGTTAAACATCCTAATGTTGAAAAAAACTCTTCCATTTCCATCTGCAGAAGGTTATTTCTCTTCTCAGCATCTTCACGAGCACGTTCAGAATTCCTCAGCTTTATCTCCAGCATCGTGTATTTCTTTCGTTCTTGGTCCAGTTCTTCTTCTAACCTAACCACTTCTTTCCTCAGGTCTGCACTTGTTTCTTCAATTCTTAAAACCAAAGGGGAGAGAGAGGGAGAAGAAAGAAAGAGGGGTTTTAAGTGGCTGGATAAATGCTGCTGATATTGGTAGCTATAATAAATATAAGTTGTTCCACTCAGAGCTAAAATCTTTGCTCTAAAAGGAAATTTTAAAGAAGGGCGCTAATTGCCCTTTCAGTAATGTTGGGTTTAAGGGAAGAGACTCCTTGAAAGCGGGAGCCTCCTCTCTTTGTAGTTTGAGAAAATATGCTCAAGTTTTACAAAACAATGGTTATTTTGGGCAACAGACAATCCTGAGGGCATGTATTAACTCCTCAGTTAGGGTGAGTTCAAATGTATAATTCTAGTATAAATCTTTTAACCTGTTTTCATCCTGATACAGTGGTTCCCTATATGGATGTCCAGTATTGAGGAACATCCTTGGAGGTCCAGGTGGCAATAAAGTCACAGTCCTTCCTCACCCCATGCATTTTATGGTATTTTCTGTAAAGTTTCTTACTGACACTGAAGTGGGGGAATAAAAGATGTTCATAGAATATGAGATTTTACCAAAACCAACATTACATATGAGAGAAAACCTGAAGAAAAGACATTAAATTTATCTGTGCAGAAAGCTCTAATGCAAGTCTCAGCTTTTTTCTAAGGAAGTCAAAGAACAAGGTTTGGGTTTTTGATCTGAAACAAGCACGGAAGGCACATCGCTTGCTGCTCTCCCCACTGTGTTCCCTAATCACAAGACAGACTAGTGGTGTTAATAGAGAGGAGAGTGTATAGCCAGATAGAATATTCAGAAAGGGTGTGATTTTAAAAATTAGGCTTTTCCTAGGAAAAGTGTGTCCGTCTGTCCCCAACAAACAAACAAACTCCCAAAACCCCAACAAACCATCAGCCCTTAGGTTCATTGGCCAGAGTAAAATCCAGCTGTGAAGTTGGGGTGTCTGTCTTCCCTGTGAAACTGTGAATGGGTTATTTTTAGACAGGGTAAACGACACTCAGCAGGCACAACCTACAGACTCCACAACAACAACAACAGAAAGCGGCTTTTGTGACAGACCTAGAAGTGTCTGAATTCAATTTTGTTACCACCAAGAGGCAATTAGGCAGGCAATGCAGTGCACCTCCTTCAACTGTTCCTTCACATACAGGCAAGGATGGCAATATTATCATTGTCACAACTTTCACAACAAATTAGAAAGTCACGCACAGGTGTGCTGGATCATAACATCCAGCAGACCAACAGTCGCACTGATGAGTGAACAGAAATATGTACTATATGTCTGCAAAAAGCTGCTGATCTCGGTGAAGGTGGAATTTTAGCTGTCTGTAATACCAGAGAACTTTCCTGAAGCTGGGATGCTCACCATACACACATCTACCTACCCCCTCTGTAAATGTTTTTTTTACATCCTACAGCTCTGAACCTACCAATTACATTTTTCTACCACAAACTTTGGGGTACAGCCTAGACTAGCTGTACAGGTTCTGAAGTAGGTAAGGTCGCAGTACTCGCTGTGTTTCCACATACACAACATAATAGTCCTCTCCAAGTTATTTCCAGTTTAAGAGTTGCAGGTGGTAAACTTGAATTGCTGAAACTCAACAGAGAATGCCTAATAATTATACTAACCTCGAGGGAGAAATGCTCTGGAATAGACTGGTTACAGGAAGGCCATAAAACTTGCCTCCCTCTGACTAAGAGAGAGAAAATGGGCAGTTGATGATGATAAATAATAGCTTTTCCATCAGCAAGTGATCCTCACCTCTGCCCCAGGCAGGTACTGACTCTGCTTTCCCTCTGCTTACATATGTGCCAACAAAAACCTCATATTCCTTCATTAAAACATGCCCTGCTACACATACCGATTTCTGAAAACCACACAAGCACATGTACAATTGTAAGAGAACTAATTATTACTTTTGGGGACTAAATGATCTTAAAAAATCAAGCTTGTGAGGCAGCCCAAAGTTTTCCTGCTAAGCAGCCTCCCTTCTTTGCTAGTTAGCTCCTGTCTTTCCACAAGGGCAGACTTTCATGCAGTTTCAAAAGGAACATATTTTTGCACGTGTAGATTTCTACAGATTTAATGAAAACATTGCAAAATTTTTAAGAGCTGAAAAACTTGGCTTGAAATTCTTAGACTTGACAGCAAGATCCTTCAGGCTGTAATCCTGAACAGCTGGAGTCATCCTCTTTAAGTGACTGCATCTTGCCTGGGTTTGTGAAACTTAGTTCATTAGGCATTTCTCTCTTTGCCCTGTGAGACCCTGGCCAGTTTATAGTCCTCTCCTCCAGCCACAGTGCTCTCTGTCCCGGTCCAGCTGGAGGGGAGAGGCAGGTGTTAGAGCTGGAGCAGCTGAAACTGCTCAACAGCTGTAATGAAGAACGGGTCTTCCCAGATGTACCTGATGTCAACAGCTGAAGGCCCCATTGGAAGAGTTTTACTGATAAAATGTAGAAAGCCATCTCTTCCCCCAGGCAGCAGGTAAAAATATGCAGATACACACTTCCAAGTTTTGCAGCCTAGTCTCCTTTCTGTTTATTACTCTGTATTCCTGCAACAAGGCTCACCAGGGCAACTCTGCAGAATGAAATGCAAGGCACACACCCTCATTTCCCTCCCATTTGGCACGAGTCAGGCAGCTGCCAAAGAACACCCAAATAAGCCAGGAACTACCATCCTCACAGGCCTCTTCCCAACACACCATACAGCACCTGCTACATTGTGTTCCTATGTGGAACACAACAAGGTGGGGGTAAGCTTTTCTCCCACTCTGAGATGTTAGGCAGGAACTGAAACCACTACATGGCTCAGTGCTCCTTCCGGCTTCACTTACAAGGCAGGACAAAGCAAGGAGGATAGAAGCAGTACAGGCTGGCGAGCCACAGGATAATCACCAAGAAGCAATTATGCCTCCTCGATATTGTGCCTCTTGAATTGCACCACAGGAAATCATAAAATAAAGCAGGAAGGTAGCAAGCGAAACTCCTTTAAAAGCTGGCCTGCTGAAGGAGAGCACAGTTCAGGTACATTTTTTAGAAATTATTCTAACAAGAAAAAAAGAGGCAACAAACATAGCCTAAAGCTGTGCTTTTGGTACTACATTTGGAAGACTGATTAGAAATTGAGGCATTTAAATGCTACCAGACTTTTAATAACTGAAGGAGTATAACATTAACACCTTAATACACAAAAAAAAAAAAAACTCTGAGAACTCAACTATTTGTAAGAAATAGGACTGCAGCTCTTCTTCAATGCAAAGTACCAGTACTGCAGAGCTCAGCTCTTGTGTATTATAACATTTTCTTGAGTAGTCTAACATGGCATGCAATTTTGCATACAGCTGTATCGTAAAACATAGCTAACATCTTTAAGCAACAATATTTCATGTGCATATTTCCCTGAGTATTTGCCTGAAAGTCATACTATTAAGCATTTACATTCACAAAGCCTAATTCATACAAATGAATAAGTATGACTTCCTAGTTACTAATACTTTCTACTTTCTACAGCCCCTGCCCTCATACACACCTCTCCTGAAAACTGGAAGGAATTTTTCTGAGCGGAGATCTAAAGTACAGCATCACCAGTTCCAGCTGCACAAGAAAACAGACTGGACAAGGAAGTGCAGAACGCACATATCTGCTGTACAAGTAGCACACTGCTGCTGCGTTCAGTAGGTGGCTGGCCGTATGAGCCAAGCACATCAAAAATCAAAAGTGAGGTTTCTAGAAGTTCAACACAAAAGGGCTGGTGAAAAAGTCATAGCTGAGATGCAGTCCCACCACCACCACTAAAAACCCTAGAGAATAGTAAAGATTAGTTTCCTGGATAACGTTTCTGTTGGGAAAAGCAGCAAGAATCCACCAATTTCAGAATGATTTGGTACCTCTACAGACCAACAGAGTTCCTTCCTGAGACCTGGCCACCCTGGGTCCCAATCTGTCTGTCCAAGATGTTTGCTTTGCCATTTCTCCCAGGCCAGTGACAAAGGGCAGATTTTGGCATTACCTGTGCAATTCTTATTTCCAGTGAAAAGGTAAAATGTAAAATATTGGAATTTCCTGTGTGACAGAAATCTCTTTTTTTTGGTCCTCTCTTAGATCAGAGGGAGAAAAGTTGGATTCAGAGAGCAATGTGGAAAGTGCAGAACGAAATCTGCTATCTCCTAAACCCAAAGTCCATGTCTGAGAACCTGATAGCTTGATAGCCCACACCCATGTTCAAACAGGGGTAATTGTGACAGACAATCTCCTTGCCCCCCCTGCAGATGACATTACCTTTTGATACTAGTCTCATACTCAGTCCTCTGTTTGCTCAGTTCTGTCTTTAGCTCTACCACCAAGCTCTGTAAGGCCCTAGAGCATTTGACAGAGTCTCTGGAAGCTGCAGCTGGGTTGCTCTGTTCACTGCTGCTGCTGCTGCTGCATTCTTCAAACCTATCAATGCTGTTCTCCAGATCTGCAGTCTTGACCTCACTCTGAGACAGCGAGCCCTGAGTAATCCACTCGGTTTTGAGAGAGCTTAAAGCAGAAGAGTCACTGGCCCGGCAGGCTGGGCAGCTGCTGACAGAGTCCACCACGGAGATTTCACATGATGATGTAGACCAGGTGGTGCTTGCCATGCTGTGTGTGCTGAGGGAGAGGCTGGACGAAGGGACGTTGTCATAAGTAGAGAGTCTTTGGGAAGAACACGAGTCCTTAACTCGTTCCCCAGAGGCTGTCCGGCGATGGCCTCGGAGAGAGTACAGTCCATTCATCAACCAGTTCCCACTGGTGGAGAGGTTGGGAATATCTAAGGATGAGCTGCCCAGCTTCGGACTCACAGACCGTGCTCCCTGCTGGCGGAAGGAGTATTTCCACGGAGGCAGCGTTTGCACTCTTTTGCTGGGGCTGGTCGCAGGCTGAGTCACTTTGCCACTGTGCTCTGGAGGAGAGATTTTCACCACAGGTCCAGGAGCGGCCTCTAGTGCCACAGCATTATTAGAAGGCAAATCAGCAGGACTGGCAATGCTGTTCTCTGACCTGCTGCCCTCCCCGTCCTCCTCAGAGATCCACTCCACGGTACTGCGCTGACGCACAGGTCTGATTTCCAGCTGGCTCCCTGGCACATCTGCCTGAGGAACGGCAAAGATTCGCCCCTGTTCACTTATCAGCACAGTCATCAGGTGCTGAACTAGTGAGGTGCCTGTGGGAAGAAAACAAAGGCAAGCAGTTGATGAGACATGGAAGACCTCAGAGACTCATCCCTCCTCTGTGAGACACGCTGTGAGCTCCTGGTGAGGCAGACGTGTAGCCACCATGAACTTACCAAACCCAAGAAAAAGCACTTTCTACAAAAGAGAAAAACCTTAAAAAGAGCAAATGTATGATTAATTCTATCTTTAATTGTCTGAAATAGAGAATAAGACTAACATATTCAGGGTTTCAAGGTAAGAGTCTGAATTTAATAATGAGGTTTTGGCCTGATAAAAGTTGTAGGTGAGCTCAGTACCACTTGCTATTTTATGTCCATGAGTGTGGGGAGAGAAATAAGCCTCTCTGGAGATAAAGGTGTTTCTAACAGGTTAGCTGCCAAACTTCATCTATTTCTATTTGAAATTCATGGTTTAAGTCTGAAGAAAGAAAAAATGGTTTTTTGTTAAGAAATGGCAGCAATATTTTTCTTTATCATTTGATTTAGCAGATCCATATTCAAGAAGCTAAAAACAATTTGAGAGTCTTTTCACTTCTCTGTTATTTCAATTTAACCAATCTTCTATCCTTAACTAACAATAAAGCAAAACATTCCTAGTGATGTTGCTTATGAGTACAGTGATTAAGTCTAAAAATTCAGTCACTGGATCTTCGTTTTTCTACAGTTCAGGACTGTGCTAATACAGAACTCCAGGTCACATCACTGTCATTTTTATATGAAGATTAGGACACCATGAGAGCACCGCATCTGTGGCAGCTATGAACCTACACACAGTACAAACACCTCTGCCATCAGCTGAACTGCATAGTGAAATGCCTGAGGTGAACTGAACCCAAACCTGTCATCTGTACCAACGGAACAAAAAGCAGGTTGTTGGCCAAGGCTGTAAATCTCACCAACGCTGGCCAACTGGCCACTAGGGGAAGTCACAGCATCACACAACAGATCGAAATTTCAGATATTCCCAACTCTCTAATGCTGAATAATCCAGCATCTGCTCCTGCACTCTCTTTGTCTCCTCTCCACACTTTTGTACCTTCCTCCCTTCAATGGGGGTCTCAGTGCTACTTTCAATACTATGTCTCGTATGTCTGTGTCAGACTTCAAGAGCCTGAACAACGATAGGATGTCAAGCCATACTCTGCAGCGGACTTGTTACCTTGTAGTGGGTTGCCGTCTTTAAGCACAAGCTGCAGTGCCTTTCACAGGTCACTTGTGCAGAGGTAAAGGCACTGCTGCTAAGGTGTGATAATGCTGGTGTTCTGTAAAGTATTTCTGTCATGCATAACACCATGTCAGCTGCCCCCTGCAGCTAAGGAGCAGCGCCAGGGCTGAGTTCAGACATCCCGGGCACAGCATCTCCATCTATGCCTAATGCTGGATGGGATGACTCCATCAATAGCAGGGCTGCCAAGACTGCACAAAACTTGATGCAAAGACCCTGCTAAAACTTGCACCACAGTATTTGTGCTCAGTGCCACCTGGGAGAGGGGCTGTATCCCAGCCCTAGAGTCAGCCAAGCAGAGATCATGCCCTGGGCATTTTCTGGCCCATATGGAAGTAGATCATTTTCAAGCTCCAGATTTTTACATTCAAACTTGACAGCAATTTTCATCATATTCATTGGGTTCTATGAAGTTCTGACCCATACACAGACTGCTTGGAAGAGAACACTACTAAGACAGCTATTTATAGCCACTGTGGCACAGCAAAAACTACGATATCTTTTTCATTGTGGACTGGATGTCCTTTACAGGGAACTGTCTAAATAACAAAATGCACCAAGGCTAAATGATAGCAGTTCGGTACTTAAACATGGTCCTGCTGAAGAACATTGGAGCTTTGATTTTAGCTGTGGATTCAAAGAGCTTCACGTAACACCTTACAACTGGGCAGAAGCATCTGCATGTGGTGGAGATGAGAGACACTCCCAGGCCAGTGGATAAGAGAAGCCAACTAGTACATCTCGTTGCAGGCAATAATGAAAGGGATTGCTTGACTTGTTGCTGACTGTGCAGTCCAGTGATACAGCTAACAAAGAATGTGTGGCTTTCAGCATATTCTTACACTCCAAAACACAGGCAGTACGTTATCTCACAAGAGTAGCACCTACCTTCCATCATTGTCACTGGATCTTCCATTTTGGGCCGTAATATATTTGGTCCAAACACAGTAGCCAGGTTCTGGACACTCATCTTGTTAATGCTGGAGTGAGCCTGAACTTCATCAAGGAACCTTGAAAAGCCCCCCCAGAAAAGCCAAAGGAGGAGAAGCATAATAAGTAAGTCACTTATTAAGACTGTAGGCATTCTGAAGCAGGAACGGTTTTATCCTCTGTTCATACAACGCTGATACCTGAAAAGCTTCTAGGCACTAATGCAGCTTAGATACTCAGTAGTAACCCCAGATCCCTCCTGGCGTATGAAACAAGAGAGGACAGTATGGTTTCTGCCAAACATACCAGACTACCAGGGATCCAGACTCCTACTGGGTACAAAAGGACAGATTTTATCACGTTTTTATAGGAATTCTCCAATTACACAAATTGACATCTGCCAGATTTCACTAACAGATATAACAGAAGTAAAAAGACATTTTGCTCATCTCCTCGTACTAAAACTAGCAGCCTGTAGAAAGAGCTTTATTGCATGAATCTAACAAAATACAAAGAGGTCGCCCAAATGCTTCTTGTGAATGCATCAGATGAGCAAACATCAACACAATAAAAAGACTATGCAAGCCAAAAACAGCACATGAAGAATCCAGACAGCAGAAAGTTTCTAACAGTTAATTTTTTTGTAATTTCGAACAGCCTCCCAATTGGAGTGGTGGTAAGAGAAAAGCTTTAACAAACACCTAAATAGCTTGTTAATTAGCCAAGTTGTAAAAAGAACTATATGACATGCAAACCTTCATGACAGGAAATAAGACTCAAAAGCGAAGTCTCACCCTGTCTGTATTTAATTTCCTAAACTATTGTTAATTTTTGGGTGACTGGATGGTCTTTGGCAAGGAAAAGGTTTCCTTGTCATTCTGTACTACTTGGCCAATTTTTGAATGCTTCTACTTGCAGCATGACTCTTCTAGGCACTCCCATGTTTTCCTGTGACTTTGGCCTTGCGGTGGAGACTGTGCTGAAACCCAAGAACCCTCAAATTTTTTTTTGCTAATTCAGAAGGAAGTTCTACTTGCCTTTCCTCAGTTCTTCACTTAGAAACATGGATAATTATATTCCCTTGCCTCAGCCATTCATATTTTGAGGTGCGCTGGTATTAAACAAATGGCTAAAGAGGCACATAGTGCAGAAAAATAATTTTTTGAAAACATTCAAAAAATGTATTTCAGAAATGCTATTTGTACACTTGGGAAGGGCGTGACATATCTTGAGTCAGTCATGGGCTTCATGTCAGTATCACTGTCTACTGCCTGCTCCAGATGCGCAAATCCCACTGGTCATAAAAGGACTAACTACCACGGAGACTAAAATACAAAATAAAGTTCACTATATTGTATCTACGGCAACAGTCCCTTCCAGCTCCCAGAACACATTCCAGCCCATTTTGAAAAAACTAGGATAGTCAGCAGAGAGATAAGTGGAGGAAAGGCTGCAGAGTCCCTGGTATTCCAAGAGGAAGCCGCTCACAACCCCGATTCCAAATGAGAGCTGAGGCGAGAATGGTTATTCTGACTGCAGCTGCTACTCAGCTTGTGTCATTAATCTTCCACGAGTGCAGTACCTGGAAAAAATACTTTATAGCAGCAGTAACCTACGTGTCAGTGATGTTTGAATATTCATGCTTTCAGAATAAATTATCTGCATATGAGACTGAGCTTCACAAAACTTAGTGACTTTTCCAAATGTTAATTAATTTCACTTACTTGCATATGTATTTGAGGAGGTTGTAGTTGGCTTGAGGCAAATTCTTCACCTGTTTAACCAGTTCCTGAGTGCCCTGAGGGACAGGAAAACCAAGGAGAGCTATTAATACAAATGATGCAAAGCAGATGTGACTTTCCTTCAGTACTACAAAAACTCATGGTTTTCCAGAGTCAAAACGATGAACAACAGATGATAACACACAAAAAGGTTTTGCTTTAAAAATGGTGTCATCCAGTGTGTTATTCCTTACAAAAACTCAGGGTCCAGAATCTGAATCATTCATTTCTCAGAATCAGTGGAAATCCTCCTGACAACTTTGATGGCTGATGTAGTAGTTTTCACCCAGTGAGGCCCGCTAGTCTTCAAAGTCTGCCCAAGGCATTCATATAGATGTTCCAGCAAATGTGCTTTTTCAGCGCCTGCCCTATTTGAAATTTTAAGGCACTGAGTGTAGTACAAATACAGTGCAGTAATGCTTAACTAACTGAGCAGAGAAGAGTCTTTTCTTAAAAAAGCTAAATGAAATTCCAGTTGAACTACCTCCTTTTTAATTACTTACTTCCATTTGCAGTCATTCTGAGTTGTGACATTCTTCCTCATAAAACTTCTGTCTATACATTACCACATAACATGAGACATCTGCTGAAGGAATGACTTAAAGCCCTGAAGCTACCAAAATAATCTGTTGAAAACCTCTGGCTCAGAAGGCTATTGCCCTTCTACAGTCCCAAGCATCGTTTTCCTGTTCTTTTCAAAGCTGCAGTTGCCCTGGAGATTTGCTTATTTTCTGAGACAACTAAAATCTTTTGTGGGAAAATAGATACCCAAGCACATTTGGAAAGAGTGATAGCTGCTAAATAAGGATGGTGGGCTGCTAACTAACGATGGAGAAATTTCAAAAGCATTTGGCTTGGAACCAGCTAAGTGCATTTAGACATTTATTTCAAACTTTTTAGATTTATTAAGGACTGTTAGGGAGGGAATTCTGTTGGCCAGCCTCCTGCAAGATCTTCCTAATTTCACTGGTCCAGACAAGTCAGAAAGATCCAGAGAGTAGTCTGTATTCCTGCCTCCTTCCTTAATGTCCTGAATGTATAGATACCTTTTTATTCTATATGTCCCAGCACAAAAAAAGTCCTCTAATAAAAAATGGAAACTTAAAAAGGAACTCTTAAAAGCAAGAAGTCCTTTCTAAATCTTTAGCTTAAAAAATATGCTGTTTTAACAGTTACAACAATGGACACACCAATGAAGGTCCAGTCACTTCTGAAATTGCCTTTTTTAACTTCTGAAAACAACTGAATCAAGCATAGCTGCTACTGATGTGGAGGTTAAGGTCAGCTGTTCAGGTCATCCAGCTTTCAGCTGAGGACTCTGAACTAGAAATATTTGAGCTAACAAACCTAATTCCCTCTTCAATTTTGCTCTGTAACCCAATTTATTTCAAATACGGAAATCAAGATAGTATTCGACATTGTACTTTAAATTAAAATACCACGGCTCTACTGGATATGGGGCTTTGGGACAGAAACTGCAGGCAATTGTGAACAGCTGGAAACATGAGCTAAAGGTACAGGATGCTACCTAAAAGAAGAAAAAAGGTTCTAAAAACTTATCATCCATGCTTTGTCATGAGGAATAACAAATGTGATACTACACGCAGAGTGCTTTCATGTTCATCAAGGTACAAACAACTGACAAGTTAAAAAAAGCTTTCTCTCCTGCTGCAGCATTTATCAGCTCTGCCACAGATTTGTACCCACCAACCAGAGTCCAGAGGAGGGCCATGAATATGATCAGAGGGCTGGAGCATCTCTGGTAAGGGGACAGGCTGGGAGAGTTGGGCTTGCTCAGCCTAGAGAAGGATGTGGGGAGACCTTATAGCAGCCTTTCAGTACTTAAAGGGGGCCCTGCAGAAATGATGGGAAGTGGATCTTTATCCGAGAGTATAGGGATAAGAAGAGGGTAACAGTTTTAAGCTGAAAGATGGGAGATTTAGATTAGATATTAGGAAGAATTTTTTTTTACTGTGAGGGTGGTGATGCACTGGAACAAGTTGCCCAGAGGGGTGGTGGATGCCTCATCCCTGGAAGTGTTCAAGGCCAGGCTAGATGAGGCTTTCAGCACTCTGATCCAGTGGAAGTTGTCCCGGAACTAAATGGTCTTTAAGGGGCCTTCCAACCTAAACCATTCTATGTTTCTATGGTAATCACCTGACCAATAGATGGCAGAAGGCTGAGCCTAGTAACACCACAACAAAACTGTAAAGGAAAATGTGAGCTAGAAACTGCTGAGTTATCAACAACTAGCACTGATCATGCTAATGGCTGCAGCCTAGCAAGCAACAACAGATGATTCACCACGGATGATCCATGCTTTCCAACGAGTGATCCCCAAACCAAGGATTTTCCAATGTATGTAACAGATCAGCACCAATTAGGAGCAAAACTTCAGATGTTCACCTAAATTCAGACCCCTCTTTAAAAACTCAAAATCATGTTGCTTGTAGTGGACATGTGCATGTCCACCGAACCGCTGGGTGCATCTCTACAGTACAGGCTCTACAGTGAAGGCCGAAGTACTGACGTGTCAATTTAGCTCAGTCTCAAATGAGTTTCTACAGATTTGAAGATCTTTCATTCATTCTTACTCTAAGACTGTTTTTCACTTTCAACCCATCCTCCCAAAGGCTGAGATCAGAATCCAATCTTTTTTAATATTCCAGTCCTCCTGAGATACCTGGAGGCCTCCACACAACCTGAGGTCTCCATTACATTTCTGTTTGCATGCCAACACCAAAGACTACTTTCAAGCAGCAGGAAGATTAACAGCAATTTGAATGAAAAATGGAAACCTTAGGGCAGTGCTAGAGTATTTTTTTTGCTGCAGATGGAGATTAGGCCAAGCTAATATAATAATTCCTATCTACAGTCACAATGCAGCAGCATGAGGTGCCAATAATTTTATCCGAGGGGCTATTTTGCCTTAAGTTACTGTTTTTAATGTGGGGGGAGGGAGGGGGTGGTGTACAAAGCTAAAGAAAATTATATTTTGAGTCCAAAAGCCTCATTCAAAACTCCCAAGTGAAGACTGAAAACAGCATGAAAATAGTACTTCTAATTAAAACAACAGATTGCATTTTGTTTGCAAATAATTATTTAAAAACAAATATTTGATTCTGAAATTCCCTGCTTATTATTTCATGTTAAAAAATTATGGTTTCAATGAAATAATGTTTTTGAGCAGGGTATTTTCCATGTGAGAGGTGAGCCAGGCCCTACAGGCTGGGTATGACTTTGTGCTACATTCTGCTCCATGGCTCCTGTGCATGTACAGCTTCTGCACCCTTGGTGTGTGCGTTCCACCTTTCTTTCTGAAAAAGTAAACAGTGCTTGTTGAGGTTCCAGATCTTCCTGACAAATTAAAAGGTTATGTTTACAATAGCGGTTTAACAAGACAATTTTGTGCTATCAGCTGTACTGTATTTTGTATGCTTTCATTTTGGCTATCCAGTGTTCCCGATCGCCTTTCTAATCCAAAGAGAATACTGCACTACAAGTCATCTGAGTCTGGCCTTGCTCCCATAAAACCAACGCAGATGTTGCTTCCCAAACTGCTGCAGCCTGTGCAGGCAAACTCAGGCAAACTATGTAGTTAATAAGCTGAGCCGTGATACACAATTATGTTTACCCAATTTGGCAGTGTTTCTACTATTGTGCAATAGTGCTTAATGGATTCAAAACTCCCCATCTGCACATCTTATGACCAAAATGAAATCAGCTCCATTGCTTTAGAAATGCTGCTGTTTCCTGTGAAATCAACCACTGTGCCCCCTGCTGAGATGCCTGAGTTGACAGAGGGTAAGGCAGAAAATAGGCAAGTGGAGCTACTAGTGCACTGGCGCACTGATGGGGCTGTGTCTAGGACACAAATGCATATCTCTGTGTGGTAGTGTGCTGTGTCATGGACAGAGATTTGCTTTGTCAGAGTTGACTAAAGGATACACCGTATGAGTACATACAGTAGCAAACTTAGCTTTTTTTCCCATAAAAACGTGACATTACCAGATATGCTACATTTGATGCATGCAAACAAGCATCTTTCTATGGTCATCACGAAAGACTGAATCTCCCCAGAGCCTTCTGCCACTTGAACTAAAGGTGAATCCCAGCCTTTAAGTAAAGCACAGTTTTTACAATTCCCAGAGACAAAGATGTGAGTTTGCTCACATACAGAAAAGGGACAGAGCTGTGAACTGTGATCCGTAAGCCCTCATGCCTTTGCTTCTTTAATCAACACTAGTAACAACCTTACAGCTTCTTTAAACCTCTGGTTTAGAAGGTGGCACAATTCCACCCGCTGCATTAGACCAAACCCAACGTGCCTCTGCAGTCAGCAAAGAGCTAAGGCATCACCACCAGAGGAACAATAGGGGTGAAACAGATCAATCAGTCACATTGTAAATTATCCTGCTCCTCCCAAACCATGAATCAAAATTTCCACAGATTTGGAGACTTTTGTCAGTCCCTCCTCTTGCCTGGAAACCAAAGAGAGGAACATCATAAGAAGGTTCTGGAAAAGTATTCAGGGCATTATTTCCCTGTTTGGGGATAATATCATAGCATTCCCTTTTGTAGTGGTTTTCCTCTAAGAATTATAAAGACCATCGGACTCATCCAGCAAAACCTTTGGGAAGCAGAACACACTGTTCTGATATATGAAACTGAAAACACAGAAGAAGGGAGTGACTTCATAAAGCTTGCTGATGAGTCAACAGCAAGGCTGGGAAAGGAACCCAGATCTCCTGCCTTGCAATCTCTTGCTGATTATGCTACACAACAGCTTGTTCAGAAGAAAGAAGCACCAGGCTACACGACTGACTTAGAAAACTTTCTGTTTCGAGCAGGAGCCTGTGATATTAATGCGCATTTCATGGCTTCAGAAAAACTCAGAGGAAGGTTTCCAGGAGCTTCATTGATTTAAATCAGACTGAAGAGTGATGAGAAGAAAGCTGTACTACATCGAGTCTTGGGAAAAACCTTTAAGGTAGGGGGAGGCATATTAGAAAGAAGTATCACTGACCTCTCCCTCATCTTTTGAGAGTAGCTGTCCACAAGAAAGAAAGTCTTCATATTTGGCAAAGGGGATGACAGGCTCTGGCAGCTCTCGAAGGTAAAGCTTCAGGAGGGACGCCACAGTGTGAACATCTGTGTTGCTGCAACAGAGAAGAGGGAAGGAAATTTAGAAACCCACGCTACTCCAAAGCTTGATGCCTTTCACTGGGTGTGCATCAAGGTCCCCTTAGGAATGGGCATAAAGTAGGCACATAGGAGGAAGCTGTTCTGCCACATTTTTATACTAGGCTGGAGGGCCCATCTGGGAACAGGGGAAATCTCCCATTTTGTCAAGATACAAATGCATCTAGGTAATAAAGGCAGTGGAAGGGACATGCCCTCCATACAGCTTTAGATGGATGTTGCTGTGGTTCCTCAGTCAATGTGGATCAGGAATGTGAGCAATACAGCCCAGGTAAACGCACAGTCATTATGTAGTACTGACAATAGAGCCCTGCATCCTTGGGCATTCAAACATAACTTCTGATTCTCTTACTGATCCCTTCTGACTGATAGTCTCTCCAGCCAGCGCCCATCTGCGCCTGATGAGCCAGGCTCCCAAGTGTCCTGGTCAATCATTCAGAAAAAGATGGAAGAAGCTTTGTTTCCTCCAGGCCCTATACTGCCATTTGGCATGGATGCCTGATTTTTGAGTTATATCTCCTCCCCCAGGGTGGGGTATCTAGCATATCCTAGCCCATCTCTTATGCTAGGATATCAGCTTTTCTTTTCTCTCCCTCTCCAGGAACATTTGTTTTTCAGCTCTTCTCTTTCCTTTGCTTTAAGTTGGAGTCAAGGTGTCAGATCCCTCAATGAAGATGCACCTGTTCTTTCTTTTCCATTTGCTATGCAGTTTTTGATGCATGGCAGTACCTCTCCCTCATTTCAAGTCTTCCATTGTGCAACTTTGTTAAGCTTTGCAGATGACCTCCTCAAAGGTTTTAATTGCTGGAAGTCGAAACACATTCTGTCACCAGCTCCCCATTACCTACCATTGTCCTGGCAATCTTTAAAGAACTGAGAGAAAAACACATCAGCAACCACAGGGCAACAGAGCTTCAAATCCTCACCTCTAAATAAAAGCCGAATCTCTTCTGCTTAGTTTGTTTTCAAGTATTTTTGGAACACACAGCTAAAACAAAACAGGAAAAATTACAATGGGAAGCTGCCAGCAGCTACCACTTGCTGATAATCCTGATAATGCTATTTCTATTAAACAGCTGAACTGTATTTGAGAAAACCAGTTTCACATAGTGGTTTTCTCCAGTTGACTATAAATGCTTTGCAAATGAGGTCAGTACTCTTATTCTTTTTTTCCTTTTTTGATCTAGAGTTTCAGGCATGGATGGTGAATATAACTATCATTCAGAAGCAGAGCCCAGACTCAGCTTCAGCTTTGCTGGCTGCAGTTATTGTTTCGTCCACAAAGCCACAAGAAATCCAGCCAAACTTTCAGTGTTACGGAAGTGCAACAGGAGCAGACTGCTGTAGGTGCTTCCAAAGCAGAAACACCTGGCCTTTCATGAGAAAATACATATGCATTTAAAACTTAAATAGGAAAAGCAAGCCTTGTAAAAATAAATATTTTAATTATCAGTCATAACAGAATCTGATCCACCATGGGGCAAGCACGTTCTAGCATTTGGAAGGCCCCCATAGATACAGAAGGCATCTAAAAGCACTGACTGCAACTCTGCAACTCGGGGTGAGGGTCGGTGGGAAGGATATACCTTTCACTACATCTTATTTGGAAACAAGCAAATAGACTTCACAGTTGCAGAAAATATTTGTTGCTACCTAGGTATCCTAGGCTATACATGGACAGTTTTAGTTACACATAGGTAACTAATCATGCTTGCTCGGAGAAGAATCATTGCACTTAGCCAGAACAACCTCCCCCTTGACACTGTCACATCAAAGTCATGATGACATGACTGACGTCACTGTCACTGACACTGTACACATCAAAGACCAGAGCACTGGCTCTACAAGTCACAGTGGACATAGTGGAAAGAGTAAAAGACACTACTTGAGTTCCCACAGACTCGCCTCTTTTTAATTCTGTACTGAATCTTCAGTTATCACATTTCAAATCAGGTACCTAAAGGGCAGGAATTCCTTCATGGTGATCTTTATTGCCTCTATTAAAAGTGAGATTTAGCAACTGATCTCTGTAGCCAATGCAAATACCTATGGAAATAAAGGTGCTTTCTGCTTTTAAAATGCTGGGGGAGGCTTGGCTTATCTTCATGACATTGAAGTCACTATGGATTACACTGAGGTAAACCATGAAACTGTCATTCCTAATTAATTCCTTCCATAGACTCTCCTGTTTGAGAACATGAGCATTTTCCAAAATAACTTTGTTCACTTCCACATGAAGCAAGATCATTCTAGTTCTGAAATAGAACACTCAGACATTCAGTAAAAAATACAAAGAGTTTGTTTAGGAAAAGATGAAGTGAGACAATTTGACAATTTCAAACTTCACTTTTTCATGAAAAATTCTCTAAATATTTGGCACTTCCATTTAGGGAGCAAATACTGACTGTGGTTAAGAATCAAAGAAAAGAGGATGGGTGGTCTGGGAAACTGAAGGAAGGGAAGAATTAGAAGAATGTTCCAAATAGATTTTAAGGACATTCTTCCCAGGATGAGACCAAAACTGTGCTACCCAATGCAGGAGAGAGACAGAATGCAGGGATGCTATCAGTAAATGGTATCCTAGGTTAAGGTGCTGACAATGTACCAGGTGTTGCCTGCATCACCTGGGAAAGTCATGCTAGAGGTTTATCAAGAAATAGAGCCAAGTCTACAAGTAAAGATCCTAGATCTGGTCCCATTTCTGGACCTGTGATAGAAATGGGGCCATATCTACACAATGTCCTTGGATCAAAATATCCTTGGAGTTCAAGGTCTCTGTTAGGGTCAAAGTCCGTTTGTCAAAGCAATGTTTAGGTTAGAACAATGTCAACCTTCACTCTAGGTAGCGTGTTCGTATGAGCAAGGGAAGGAAATGTTAATTACAGAGTATGGACAAGATTTGGTTGCAAGGGCCCTAAGAGCATATACCCTCCCGCCTGGGCGCAGGGCCAATCAAGAGAGAGAGCGAGCAGCTGAGAGCTGTACCCCTTCCCTTGCTGACCCTGGATGGAGTGCCCTGAGCCAGGGCCGACAGTCTTCAGTGGGAGCCAATATTAAGCTGAGCCTCTATGATTTATCTCTTGTCTGATTTACAACTCCCATTACCTCACAGCCATGTCGATGCCTGGCTACAAATCCTGTTGATCTGGATGTAGACCCTGACTCTCGGACAGATCTGCTAGCCTGATCTTGGACCTGCCTCGTCACTATGGGCTTGCCTGGTGATGACTGGGTTGTGTCACTGCCTCTGCCAGCACAGTTCCTGCACTTGGCTTCTGGCTCACCTTGCTTCGTGGAGCAGCTGGCCTTTGCTGCTCTCTGACATTGGCACTGTCAGTAGGACAAAAGGTAGCTAGTACGTCTTTGTACCAAGCGAAGAGCAATAACATCAATGGTTTTATACTGGGAAGAACTATGCAAAATTGCAATCTTTTATTTCAGAAACATTTGACTCAAGTTTTGTTGAAAATCAAAAGATGTATTCAGTTCTGAAATAAATGTTCTATCTCAGCTGCTGAAATTGTGGACCAAAAAAACCCATTTCAGTCAATAATTCCTCGGAGGTCAGAAAGTGTTTTGTTATGACATGCTGACCAATTCTATACATTGCACACACAACATCTGGGGAAGATATGTGAAATGGTGGTGACTATTCCGATACCTGTTGACAAAGAGGAAGCATCAGGATATTGCCCTGGGCAGATCCTCTGTGGTCGTGGCAAGGCAGAGTGCAACATCTGAAAGTAGTAAAACATCTAGTTCACCTTTGTCATATCCATTTCTATGGTGGGAACTCTCAGCTGCTAGTACGCTGCATCCAAATACAGCAATTTCATTCAACAAGTGCTTAAGCTGAAACCCTGGATTCATCTAGACTAATGGGCTCAATTTCTCCCTCTGCTCAAGCACTTACCTGAAGAAAATTTTGCCTCTGCACCCAACATCATGCAGGAGAAAACCTCAGCAGTACTTCAAATTAAGAGAACAATGGTATGGAAAGAACGTGTAAACTAGGATAGCTGCCATAAGGCCATTTCTGCCAGATTTTACATGCCGCAGATAAATCAGCCTGAATTTGGTGATGTCAACCCACCTGTCAAAAAGGGGCTTCTCTCCACAGTCAAAAGAATCCTGCAGATCTTTGACAAGATTGGCTTGGCCAGGCATCCGAAAGAGCCCCTCCTCTGTAAGACCTCGCTCCCGAATAAAATCCACACATTGTTCCACCAGCAGTGGGGCCAAGCGCTGGCCATACCTCTTCTCATACTGTACAGTGTCCTCCAATCGCTGTCCAAAGATCCCTGCCAACAGAGAGCAAGAGAGACATCTGGGTTTCAGCTTAAACTCTTCTTAAGCTATTACTCAGGGCATACAATGAGGGAAAACTTTCACATGGAGGGGGGTGAGCCTGTGTGAAGGTCCAGTTTCTAAGAGACTCAGAAGAATAAAATTATTTTCAAACCCAAGAATTATATGCTGAGTGGTTTTTTTCCTGCTTAAGAGTTCTTCAAACTATCCTCTGCCCTAAACCAGCTTACATCTCATTTTATGTAAGGGAGATGGGGTTAACAGTATGTTTAAGGTTATTCACAGCTGTGCCAAATCTGAATTAACTAATCATATCTCATTGCATCTAGTATCCCAAGAACATCAAAACAAAGACTATATTGACTTTACGGGACACAATTCCTTTCAAAATGCACACACCTCTTAGCAGTCACACAGTTGCCCTTCAACAGGTTGCAGCAGCCCAGCCAACAGGTAGCAATCCCACTGGCAGAAGATTGCCAATAGGACAGAATACAGCCGTCAACATTAAAACTAGCTATTGTGAAAATCCCCCACCATCCTCCAAGCTTTACATTTCTATTTCTTTTCTTTTAACTAAAATTGCTGAATGAAAATTAAAACAGAGTAAAATGCAAAATATATTTCCTTTCCTACTAAAATGTGTGGTACTGTATTTCTTGCACCTTGAAAATATCAGCAGCACCAGATATTCTAAAACCAAACTAGCCTAGGTTAATCCTTAAGTCAGATCTACTGCAAACAGATATCACCAAGTATGAAGCACTGTCTCTCAGTCTGGGGAAGCTGAAGTTGCTGGTCAGTAACAGCTGCTGAATGCCACTATTGGCACCAGATCTTTTTGACAATGAAGTAAAGGCTCGGGTGGTAAGATGCAGAGGTCTTAGAGCAATCTCTGCCACTAGGAGATTGGTTCAACTAAAACGACAGCTGCCGAGTCGTGTTCTGAAACCCTAATACTAACACCCTACAAGGTGTGGTAAAGGCAGGGAGGATAGCATCCAAGTTAACCATATTTGAATAATAAGAATTCAATAAGTGAGAGAATCCCAGAATCTACTCAATTTCAGACGACACCAGACCATAGCAGGTAGGAAAATCTATCCAAATTTCTCAAAGCAACAGGAAGATATCAAGGAGCTTTAGATCATACATTAAGCACTCAGTTAATCCTGCAAGTCTGAAAAAAAGCAGCATGAAATATCGGAGGTACACTGTGTTTGCCACCAATAGCCAGAAGCAGTGTTTAATGGATACATGCATACCAGGCGAGGGCGATTTGGTCATTTCTTTGCATTTTACTTAGCTTCCTGCTAGCTTTTCATATTTTATTTTAGTGCTACATTCATGGGAGGCTGATAACTCCTGGCAGAAAGTTTCATAACCCATTCCCTGTTCTTCAACAGGAGACATCATGTCAAACCATGCCTGCTCGTTAACAAATCCAACCCTGCTGAATCCTCAGTGAAACAAGCCTTTCGCTATCAGTTTCAACTACCTGAATGAAAGACACAAGAAGTATCCTAAAGTCCAATTTATTTTCCCTGACAGTTTGTTACACATGTCTTCTTTCTGAAGACAGAAACCTTACACTCCAGCCTACAACTGCATTACAGTATCAGAGCTGGAGGGCGATGAAAAGCCTCAAAGGAAATTCCCTCCTTCTCCTGGCAGAAGGGCATGCCTTGGAGCATGGGAGTGACTTACCTTTATCACTGTAAATATTTGTTTTCTTGCAGAGTAAAGGTTTTACTTGCTCTTGTTCCTAATCTATTTGAGCTGGGTGTCTCTAAAGTCATGTTCTAGGACAGGGAATCTCTTCCTGCTTTTGCACAGGTTGCCTTATAATCTCATCATATGTTCCCTGCTGTTCATTCCCTGCTGGCGCACAGCAGAACTGCTTGGAATGTGGGGCTTAGTACTGTCTAAGGGTTTCCAGGGCACTTCCAGAGGCTGGGCAGCCATGAAAGAACAATCTTTCCAGCCCAGTTTCTCAGATAACTTCCAAATTCAGATCATAGCTGAAAAAGTGAAGTCTCCATGGCCTGTTCATCTCTCAGTCTCTCTCCTGATCTGCTCATAGGAGAATAACACTCAACATTGCATAGCATAGTAAATACACACAGGAATGATACAGGTAACAGGGGTCACAAGCTACAGTGCTGGCCCCTCAGCTGTGAAAAGCTGAGCAGGAACATGTATCCTGTCCAAACTCCCTCATGCTGTTCTGCTTGTGACCATCTTTCCCTCTTCCTGTAACCTGAACGTTTCATCCTGGGCCATAGTTGAATGCAAACCAAGGTCCTTCAGCATCAGTTACAGCAAGATTGTGTCAGACTCCAAGCTGTGCACCTCAGAGACAAAAAACTCCATATGCCATCATCCGTGAGCCATGCTTCCTCCCACCAGACCCATCTATTTCCTTAAAATGATACATGTTATTTGCTCCTCTAGATGCAAGTCATATAGGTTCAGTGAGGTCAGGCTGTGGTAGGTGTTAGAGCAATTACAAGATAGCATCCTTGTTTTCTCAAATGTCTCTTTGAATCAGAATCCTGCTTCCTGAAGGGCTTTTCTAGAGAGGTAAATATTCTGCATTCCTCAGGTATACAGCATCGAAACAGTTTTTGCAAGCCCATGTTCTGGTATTCTAGACTTAACTCAGAGCAAGAAAAAAGGCAATGTCAGACATACACATATGTCAGCACACACAGAACAACTGTACATATAATCTCCACCTGCACTGTGAAGATTTGTCTACTTTTCCCTAACCTTGGCTGGTCTGTGGTCAGCAACATACTCTAACACATTTCAGTCAACATTAGTCCTTGCAGTCACCTTGGATCACAATAGCAGTAGCTTTCTATAGGTACAATCAACCTATCAGTGACTCCTGGATAACAAGTTTGACCACAGAGAGAGACCACTGACACAGAAGTTAAGAAATGTGACACTAAGATAATAGACAGAAGGGAGATCTGCTTTGAGATTCAGAAGGAGCAGCAGACAGACCTTTCATGAGTACAGTATTAACACTATGAGTTTCTGCTGCAGAATCAGATGTTGGGAACCCTGTCTTTATCCATTGTCGGGCATGGAGGTCGGTAACATCTTTTTCTCTTGGATGGAAACAGCGATCTTTGCAGGAAAGAAAGATATTGTACTATTCTTCTATTGCAATATTGGTCACCTCATTTCACATCATTTAAAATAAGTAACAAAAAAAAACCAATCATGAAACCAAGACTGACATGACGGGGGATGAAATCGATCTTCCTATCACAAGCAGGCAAAGGAGCTGGCACAAGTGTGGATTTCTTCTTGTGCGACAGTGTGTGCCAACAGGCTGGGCAGATGAGATCACACAGCCCTCACAGGTCATTTTCTGCTGAGGGGAAGAAAAGACCCTGAAGACATTGCCAGGATGAAAAACTCCTCCCAGCTCCATGCTCTTTGCTGCTTCCACATTGGTTTGGCAGCCCCACTCCAGCCCAACTCCAATTGTGGATCTATGTTTTCTCTTTCCCTCAATGCTGAACCCTCTTTTTCCAGGGAAACACTGGAAAATGTCACCAAGCATTGCACAGACAAAGTATTTTGCCCAAGCCAAGTCTGTTTGTACCTGCAACTTTCCCCTTGCAGTCCCAATTACACTGCATCCCTTTGCTTCTTCTTTCTCTCTATCCTAGCCATAGTGGTTTTTTGGTGGTTCTTAAACAAAGACCACCCTTACAGCCACTGGTCAGAAGGAAGATTGCTTCCAGGCAAAAAAAAAGAAAGCACAGAGCCACAGTCAAGAGTGGGGCTGGAAAGCTGGCCTTGGAGAAATCGTTCATCTGTGCAGTGGCTGAAGACCTTGTCTATGCCTTAGAAAAGGAAATTAGTATTAGGGCTCAGAGAAGGGCCAAGCTAAGGGGCTACCTTTGGGTTAGGGCTGGAAAGAGACTGTCAAAGGGAAGCTGGAGCTGCTTACAGTTCTGGGCTTGTGGAAATTTTTCATCTGGGCATCTGCTGGGAGGCCTTGATGAAGTCTGCCCTCAGGAAAAGTACCACTAAGGCTCTCACAGCTACACTGGCAAGAGAAATAGCAGATGCATCTACTTCAGTCTCCCAGGACTAAACAGGACAGACTGAGGAGGCAGCATCCTGCTAGCTCTGTAAAACTCATCTCACTCCAGCTAGATCTCAGAAGAGCTTGTAAAACTCACGTGTAAAATGTCCCCGAAACCACCAGGATACAACAGCATTGTTGGGCTGGACAGGGACTACTCTGCCTGGCAAGGAAAATCTAACATGGAGCCAGTCACACACAGCCTCATCTGCTGGCTCCCTGAGGCACAAGACTGTTTTTAATCACTGAGGCCCGCAGCTCGACTGAACTTGGCAGTGCTTCACTCCATTTGATGATTCTGCTGGAAGACATTAAAGTCTTTCTCTTCATTCAGAAGAAGGGGAGTCAATGCCATACAGTCACACTCCCAGACAGAGTTAGACAGGAAATAAAGCCAAAAGCTACTAGTAGCCCAAGGGTTAACTGTCCTTGTCATACCCTTATCTATAGCTAGGCTGTTTTGTTTGGTTTCAAAGCGGAAAAAAAACCCAGCATGCCTGGGATCACATCCTTACTCTCAGAAAGATGCAAGAGATACTAAAAAAAATGGGCTAGCAGTGCTACAGAATTTATTTCCTCTACTCCAACAAGCTGCCTCTGTTCTTTAAAGATTTAGGTGGCTCTTTGTGGAAAAAGCGAGCCAGGAATGATGTACTGACTAAGACACAGACAGGCTCTCTGTCCTGGCCTGAATAGCTCACCCACCAGCTTCAGGCGTACAAAGTCTATACATTCAGTTATGCTGTCCAGACATGCAGTGGGCAGGAAAATATATGCTCCCTGCTTCATTTTTTCCTCATCAGAGCTCTGGTTTCAACCAAAATAAACTAAAGACAGAGATAACATAGTCAGTTCTTGAGTAGATTTTCTTTATGGGAGTACTGAGGACTCTATATATGCTTAAACAGGGAAAAGTCCAGACACACCTATGTCAGCTGTATATACAGATTAGTACACACACACATTAAAAGATGTGCGGGAGGTTAATCAGGCACACACCTAGATGTTGCTATACAGCAGCACATACACCCGCGCATACATGTGGTGCCTCACAGACAGGCAGTTTACAGATGCAAAGACTGTGTACGTGCTCACCTGCACAGGTAAGCGTCTGCTTTTACCTTCCCACATTCATTCTTACGTTCCCATTTACGTGTCCCTCTCACACATGAAAGCAGTGAGAAAAAAACATGACCAGACACTCAGAAATGCATATGCTTCCACAGCACAAAACATACAAACCTGCAACTTTTTTCTCCCCTCTCCTGGCCCACCCAAACACACACTATGTGAATTACTGCAGCAGCAACTGAAAAACGAGTTCCACGTTAGGAGCTGTATGTACCTAAGAGATAGTCCCTAACAACTAAAGAATCCAGCCAGATAAAGCATGCAAAAAAGGAAAGGAAGCGAGAGGTAATTAGGAATCAAGAGAAACTCATGAAGTAACTTGGTCAAGGTCATAGAAATCGGACTGTGATAGAACTTGGTGTCTTCTGACTCTACTCCCCACATATAGAAGCCTCCATATACTAGGAGCCAATCGCTCCAATCCATTTACATCCATTTAAATTTTCTCCATAAAGGCAAACAGAAACACACCTCCCCAGTACTATCGTCAAATGTTAACTTGGCATCCAGTAGTATTTTTGGCCATAGACTGGGTCTTTCCCACCCTTCTTCCCTCTGCAAAGCCAGCTTTTTGTTTAGATTCTTAGCTTCTGTCTGAGGCTGAGCTCAAATATCTGCTTCTCCTCTAGGAAAAGAAAACCACAACACATCTAAACTCTGGAAAATCATCTCATACCTCTTGTTCTTGTGCAGCACTCTGCTACATGACAGGCGCTGAGCTTCAAGCAGAAACCGGGCAGTGTCAGACAGCAGGAGCGGCAGAGAAAGAAAGTCCTGACTTCAGGCATCAGACACATTCTGAGTCCCAGCACTGGCAGCTTTCCATTCACCCAGCGCTACAGAGAGAGAGAGCAGCCGATCTGCCCTGGGAGATAATCTCAGCAGCACATCTGGTCTTTGCTCTGCAACTCGGCATTAATTATGACTTGTGCAGAAAGCATTTGAAATATCCAATGAGATGCAGAGCTTCCCGGCTCCCTCCGCATGGCGAAGGAGAGAGCAGAAAGACAGGCAGGTAGGGTCTTGCCCACCCTCGAAACTGCTGCCAATGTAAACAGCAGGTAAGTATGGGTCACAAGTTTTAACAAAGGCATCCCCCATCGGCTCTGTAATGTATTCATGCTCTAATTGCTTGTCAGATCTATTCTAGATAGCTGGAAAAGCTGAGCAACAGTTGCTGTCTGCATGCCACACTCTGGATCCATTACTGATACAGGCAATGTTAGTTGTGCTGCAGGCAACCTGGTGCCCTGGTCTGGCCGCCTCTGATGTGCTTGCAAAGCATCAGAAGCACAGACTTGGTTTTGGAGAGGAACATCCCCCCACCTCAGCCTTAGCATGCTCTGAGAGTACCTCCATAGCTCTGGGATGCATTGGAAAGTTTTACACAGCTTAGCAAAAGCTAGTCTTTGACCTATGCATCTTTTTGTTGTGCTTACAGCCCCTGCTTTAGCCCTTTACAGAAAGGTTGCCTGATGATGAATTACTTAAAAAAAAATATTTATCACACAATGCCTCATGTAGTTATACAGAGATCAGCCCTCCATCCCACTTACAAAATGTACCCATGTGATTGCAGATCTGCAGTAGTCATCACCCAAAATCTTTGCACCAAGTTTCTGGGGAATTTTACCAAGTCTGGCTAACTTCACCTTCCTCTGCAGGGGAAAAAAAAATAAAACATCATCACTATCTACAGCTACTCATCTGCTTCTGTTATTAAAATATCATGTCTCTAGTCACTGCATAGACCACACTCATCTGAACTTAATGGCCCACCAGTATCTTAGCTACACTGTGGCTCAGTTTGAACACACACACGTAAAAAAAAAAATGCTGACCCAGCAGTCAAGCTCTGAGATTCCAGTCACTGAGACAGTGTTGTCCCACAACTCAGGAAATTTGAAATCAAACTCTGTCTCTACATTCTCTGTTTTGATCAAAAGCTCCTGAAGAAATTACTGTCTCCCGCTACAGGTGAAGGCAGCACCAGGATCAAAAGCTCCAATTCTTGAACGGCAAGGTAGTAAGGTATTTCTCAGCTATTCAAGGTATACCTTGACTAGTAAGGTATTGCACAACTAGACACCAGAAGCCTAGACAATACACTAGACAACATTTAAAGGTCACTAAAGAATGTTTGGGAAGTGATGGAGATTTTTAAACAAAAGGTACAAATAAGATCCTGAGCAGTCTTCACCCTTTTTTTATCTTCTCTTCCCTCATGGTGAACACAGCAGGCTGCAGGTTAGGGAGAGCCTGCCCACAGTGAAAACTGGTGAGCAGGACCAATCCTCTTCTGAATGGCTGAGACACCTTCAGGATTTTTGGCACTATTCCTTAGAACAACGCTTCAAAATGTGTTACGTCTGCTAGTAACATTGGACCCTGGAACTCCATATCTGGGACGGAAGACCGGGAGATGGCAAATGCAGACTTCCATTCTTCCATTCACTTTTCCGTTCCTGTTTTATATCTCTCAAAACAAAGAACAAGGAGGTAGCCAATAAAATAGAAAGTCATATTAACATGTATATTGTTAAACTCTAAGTATAATTAATCTATGAAACTCACAGTCTCCCTGTGGCCAGGGACACAGCATGACTCAAAGCATGATTAGACTTCAGCATAGATTATAATACCATGAGTTGTACAAGAGACAATGAAGACAATGTAAACTCTTCTCCAAAGAAAGAGCAAACACAGCTCTCTGGTGAGAGAAAAAAATGCAGAAAAAGCACATGCTTGCTTACACGAGCATCACAACTAGAGCATAACATGGTAGCTGCTTTGGTGTTGTACCCTGCACACGGTAACTCTGCAGCTGTAGATGTCCCTTGAGAAAAATGCAACATTGTGCTGCATATCTACACACTCCACAGTTATCACCCATCTTCTTATATGAAACCACTCTCAATCCCTTTCAAAGCACTGTGTTAAAAATCATGATTTAGACCACAGAATATGATAAGAATGGCATAAAAATCACTATATATATACAAATTTAATTTGTCTCCTGTGTTTTGACTATCTAGGTTCATGCCTGGATCCTTCTTTCTCTGTTAACTACATTTCTCATAAATGACGTCCAAGATTCACACATAATCAATGGATTGCAGGGTCTGCAGACTCCAGAAGTATACTCAACACTTCAAAAATAGCAATAAAATCTAGAAAGCTGGTCACACTGCATAAAAATTACCATCGAAGTTTTTACCTGGAGATCTCCCTATACACATGTACCAAAGAGAGAAGAGAGAATGGAAACTGAACTCTCTCTTTTCCCATTGCTGTGAATTTGTTTAGCTTTACAGAAGTTTACCACTGGGAGGTTCTTATTTTCCTAAAGTAAAACTTAGGTTCCTATAACTGTTTAGTGAGCTTGAGGCATTTTCTTTCCTGGTGTCATTGCATGGAGAGAGTCCTAGTAATAGTCTCATGAGCTAGTACCACTGCAGCTATTCTTCTGCAGGTACCAGAACATGGAGAAAGCGTCCTGCCTGTACATGTTACTACAAGCCTTGACACTGCCTGGGAAGTTCACTACCACTCACATAGCCTCTGAAATCCAGGCATGTCTCAGGCTTGGCATGTAATTCAGTCTTGAATCTAGTTGCAACAGACAGGAATGGTGAACCCACATGAACTCAGAAAGTACTCCTCCTCATCTCTGATTGTGAGCAAACTTGTTGGCTTGCACAGCTCCAGAAAGTGCCTATAGGGTGTGGGTATTTTTAGACATTGGCTTACACTGAGGATTAGCTAATCACAGATATACTCAAACAGACCTGTCTGAGGGAGCTCTGATCTAGCAAACTGCTTCATCTATTTGTACAGAAAGGACCTAGTATCAAAGTTGGAATGAGAGCTTAAGTTTCCTAATTTTCAAGTAAGCTGAGCCTTGTACATGCTCATTTTCTAACCCTGGAAAACACGGATACTTGAATATCTCCTTGTATCCTGTTGAAAGCTGGCAGTGAAATGGCCACAGCTTACAGAGCTGAACCCAGCAGGAAAGACTTCAGCAGTGTGTCCCCAGTACACCAAATTTCTTTTCCACTTTCCTCCCTCTCTGAACACTTTGGACAAATCCTTCTCTGAAGAAAATGTCTCCATGCCCTTCCCCTCTTCTGGGAGGGGGTCCTGATCTTTACTGGTAAAATGAAATCTTTTGAGAATACACAGTCTTCTGCTTACTGACTGATAAAACAGTTCACCCTGGGTTAAAAGATTATCCGTAACTACGTTCATCCTTCTACCACAGTAGATTCTGCTTAATCTATGCGAGGTGTCTTCCCTTCTCTCTAAAATATGTCAGGAAAGGAACTGACTGAGCAGCACTGTATATTACTCTGGCACAGACTCTGACCAGTTTATGCTCTAAACTGAGATTCTAACTGCTTGCTCACAGAGAAAAAAATTATAAACAGACTTAAACATCATTTAATCTCAGCATTCTGAATTCAGACCCAAACCCCTGTGTTTATTGGTCTATTTTTCTCTAAACAAAAGGCAAGAAGCATTTCAAGAACAAAACATCGAGAGCAACAAAAATTGCCATTTTGCAGGCAGTGATCTGGACAAATGTGCCCTGGAAAACTTCCTTCTCCTCACAAAATAAGAACATCTTTTACAAAACTTTGTATTTACTGACTCTTGCACATGCCTGTCTGCATTTAGTTGACAGCTTCCACAGACTTGACTGGAGCTTTATCTGCAGAAAGTATCTGACCTGCAGATCTTCTCTTTCAGGTGAGCTGTATATTGATGCCCTCCCTGCATAGAAAGATTTTACAAAAATTCTGGGTATTAGAAAGTAAAAAACTGTTATCACATAGTATAATTGTTGCCATTAGTGTCTCATCACTAGAGAAAGACAAAAATTCCAACTGTGGGTTCAAATGCAAGGGTCACAGAGTCTGAAATGTGTTGTTGATCCTCATTTCTTATACAGAATAAAACAAGCCACCTGGACTTCTGGCCACCCTGGAACCTGGCAGGGCTTGTGATCTAGATTCACATCCAGAATTTAGAAGACCAGCTCCATTCAGAAAACTGAACAATCTTATGTCTTCAAGCCTTCCCATATCCCAAGCCTGAGAGGCTGATAACCTAAGCACAATCATTCACTGAGAAGCAGATAGGATCAACATTGAACACATGGGTGCTTATTAAACTTCATGATAAATACCTCTTGCAATGTGTAACCTGCAATTGTAAAATTCACTACCAGGCAACTTGTATGTTTTCACTTTGTTGCTTCCTCAAATTCAAACAATTAGTTAACAAATCTTTTAGCTATTTCCCACATATTTATCTTTATCCTCCACTATCCAACTAAAATCCTCAGTCAATATAAAGCAGTTAAACCAGTTTTCAATACCCCTCACTGTCTATTTATCTAGTGTGTACTTTGTGAATTTGTAAATGGGTATATTAAAGGAGATAGTGCTGAAAGCCTTGCTAAATTTAAGACAAACAATAATCACTACTGTTCCACCATTTCATCACAGAAGGTTATCAGGTTGGTCAAGCATAACTTCCCCTTCATAAATCCATGCTGAATACTCCCAGTCACCTTTTAGGTCTTAATATGTTAGGAAATGATTTCTGAGGTTGTTTGCTCCATCACCTTCCCAGCAACAGAGGTGAGGCCTGTAGTTCCCTAGGTCTTCCTTCTTGCCTTTCTTGAAGACAGAAGTCTTCAGGGACCTATCCAATCACATGCCTTTTCAAACATCATCAGGAGCGGTCTCATACATTTGCCAGCTCCCCCAGCACTTATGGATGCATCTCACCATGTCCCATGGACTTGGGTATATCCATTTTCTTTAATTATTCCCTAACCTGATTGTCCTTTACTGAAAAGAACTATTCCTTGCTTCAGACTCTCCCACTGGCTTCAGGGATTAGGGAATGATGAAGATAGATCTGATCAGTAAAGTCTGAGGTGAAGGTGGCATTAAGTACCTTGCCCAATTTTATGCTCTTTGTCATCAAGTCTCCAGCCTCCTTCAGTAGTGTGCCCACATTTTGCCTGTCTTCATGCTGTTGATATGTCTGAAGTAGCCTTTCTTGTTGCCACTTATAGGTGGGTTTTAGCTTTCCTAAGTCCATTCCTGCATGTTCAAACAGTTTCTCTGTATTCCTCTTAGATCACCTGTTCCTTCTTCCACTTCTTCTATACTTCCTTTTTAGGTTTGAGTTTTGTCAGAAGCTCCTTGTTCATCCACACAAGCCTCCTGCCACCTTCCATTGGTTTTCTGTGTGTACGGAAACACTGTTCTTGAGCTTGGAGGAAGTAATCCTTGAAAATCAACAAACTCTCCTGGCCCCCTCTTCTCTCCACAACCATGTCCCAAGGGATCCTTGCAAGCATATCCCTGAGAAGGCCAAAGTCCGCTCTCCTGAGGTCCACAGTTGTGATCCTTCTATTCACTTTGCCGAACAAGGCTGCATTCAGCGTGGCTGTTCTACAGATACTCACAGTGACCTCAGGCAAGTTACTGGATTGCTCAATGTCTCAGATTACTTCTTTACAAAAAAATAAGACAATAGTCCTTCCCTACCCTTAAGGCTGCATTATGAAGGTAAAATACGTTGGTCATAAAGCAGTAATAGAAACTGCAGGTACATCTGACAGAGATAAGTTAGAAAAAATAACCTAATTGGATCTCAAAACTAGATCTTAAAACTTTCTGTGTCTCAGTTTCTATACCCACAAGGGTACCCTCTTTTTGCGATATCTTTGCCTGGGGTAAGGCTAACCAGCGCCTCCTCACAGTGCCCTAGTCCTGATATCTGAACTCATAACCCCCATCATCTTTCTCCTCCTCTTCCCTTGGCCGGAGCCATCTCCCAGCATAAGACAAGACTGAAGAGCAAATACTGATAAGCTGCATCAGGCGCCAGCTGTCTGTGCAGAGATAACAGCACACATCAGGCACAGCAAACACTTAGCACTATTCTCCCTAGACACCTGTGGGAACCTGCACAAGGGAAGCCCACCCTGCCATCTAGTGAAGGGGCTCTTCTTGGCCCACCCAGGAGTCCCACTTAAGACTGGCTCCCTGGGGAAGCCCTCTAGCAAGACAGAAAGCACAAACCTCCTTTCTCTCTTCCCACTGGGCAGATAACAGAAGCCACCTCCTCTTCTTCATTACTGTGGTATCTTAGCATCTTAAATTCACTAATATGATTCTACGCTTTTGATGTTCTTACTGGAAAATCCCCATCTTACAGGTGGAGAAATTAAATCCCAGACTACCAAGACTTAGCATCATATCCTAACTCCTAAACAGCCTCTCATTGTGGTGGACATGAATCTAATACCAATATCTGAGTCTTCAAATCAATCATGTTTTGCTTTCATTCAGATGTTTTCTGAAAGACATTTACTCATCTAAACCAGGATCCTTAATTAGGCTTATGTAGGGCTATTCTTCCATTACCCATAATAACATTGAGCCAGGTATAAAATTACATCTCGGAGACTTGTGTCCTAATTTGCAGCTCTCCCCTAATACAAGAGATCATAGAATCACAGAATCATTTAGGTTGGAAAAGACTTTTAAGATCATCAAGTCCAACCACAAACCTAACACTGCCAAGTCCCACTAAACTATTCCCCTAAGCACCACATCTACACGTCTTTTGAATACCCTCAGAGATGGTGATCCAACCACTTTCCTAGAAAGCCTGTTCCAATGCTTGACCCAATATCCAGTCTAACCCTCGCCTGGCACAATTTGTGGCCATTCCCTCTTGTCTGTCGCTAGTTACCTGGGAGAACAGATCAACGTCCACCTCGCTACAACCTCCTTTCAGGTAGCTGTAGAGAGCAATACAGTCTCCCCTCAGCCTCCTTTTCTCCAGACTAAACAACTGCAGTTCCCTCAATTGCTCCTCATAAGACTTATGCTCTAGGTGGTCCTCACAGGGCCCTGATTGCCAGCAAAAACACTCCTCGCACTGTTTTGCTGGCAGAAGAAGAAAGAATCCCCACATCACGGTTTATCTATATGAACAAGTGGATTGGAATTAATGATAGTTGAGTGCTTCCCACTGTGGACACTTCTTTAGAATTAAAAAGTGACTATTCCTCCTGAATGGAGAAACCACTTGTTCTTGCATGCTTTTGCAGCATGATTACTTCGTCACAGGGTAAAGCTCTCTGTGTTTGCATAAAGGAAGCACATCCCTTCCAACTGCTTCACTCTTCATCATTCACAAGGAACTGATGAAAGCTTGGGATAAGAAGAAGGAGAAATTAGGATAAATTAATAGAGAAATAAGGGGGCTGTGACATGCATTTCTGGCAGACGAGCAAGGAACTGCTCGTGGCAAGAAAGAATATGTAAACAGAAGAAAACAAACACAAACATAACACAAGATCAACACAGACTGATTCTGTATCCATGCAGTGCTGGTTGCGTGCTGAGCTTTAAGCAGGAGTTATGCTACTCAGCTTTCAATTCAGCTTTTGTAGCTCGTGGCCTAAAATTCATTTCTAAATACATTACAGTTTTCATCCGATGCAAGACAAAACTGAGAGGTGAGTAGATACAAAGGGATTTCCTTAAAGCAGCTCTATTTCTTCAGACTAGAAGTATAGCACATGCACAGAGAAAGGAATGACCTCCTCTCCTCCCAACTACGTCCATCACTTTCAATGCATCCACCTTCGGAGTACACTGGCAGGCTCACACTCTTCCAAGCTTATGGCAAAGAACCCGTTGCATTTAGCACTAAGGCATTGCTACAAGCACTGCATATTAAAGAGCAGCTGCAGAACAGCATGACTGTAGGGCATAGAGAGACTCTCCAGACAAATTTTTAGTGGTGTAAACTCAGCAAAAGTTGCCTATCATGGAGGCAAGAAGGATCATAGGGAACAGTTTTAATTACACTCCGTCAGAATATGCTCCAAAACTCACTTTTATCAAGCCACCGTGACAAACTTTGTTCTTAAAGGCATAATGAAAACATGTAGAGTACTCTCAAATTTCAGTTTACAAACTCTTCTGCTCCAAATGAGATGGACCAGACTCAAGAATTCAGGAGCCTGAAACTCAGGGAAACTTGTTAGGAATTATTTTCCCCATAAACAAGACAGCTTGTCTTCAAAAGAATTAGGAACTCTAGGATTTTATTTTAAGGCCACATTTGAAGTGTATTTCAAAGCACACATTCCATATGGCTTTTGAGCCTGAATGTGTCTCCTATTAATGATTTGGGTTCCTCAGCAACTTTGGGGATTTTTCTGTTTTATTTTAGGCACCTTTGCTGCTCACCTTTAAACACAGTTCATGTGCCTGCATCAAAATGTAAGAAGATACCCTCAACATTTTTGATTTATGTTTCTTCAATACATCAGCAAAGATTAAAATGTGGCTAAGCCTTCCCTTTTATCTTGGCATAATTCATTTTTACACCATATCAACCTTCTCCAGGGCTGGATATTTACATATTAATAATGAAGCCTGCTTTTTAATCCCTCCCCTCATTCCTTCAGCTTTGTATATTAAAAAGTGTCGATAGATAAGACTTGGCTCTCAAATTAGTGGTGGTAGCAAAGCAGAGTTCAAATTATTCAATTAAAACACAGACACAGCTATGTCTGCTGTCCTCCTACATCTGAGCTAACCCTGGATTTCACACACAGAGAAATTGCCCTGCTCTTATTCTGATGGAGGAAGGGTAGGTTTGATCATTTCCCCAAACTGGCTAAAACCATTTAGAAAAAACAGTTTGAACATTTTGGCTACCCCTTAGTTATTGACATACCTCTAAATGCTTCGTGAAGTGCAAAGAGGCTAAGGATGCAGCTCCATGGCCGCTTTCAGCCAATTTTATCTGTGGGCAGCACTCAGAATGAACAAGCATATCCTCCTCCACCCCACCACCTCTCCTCACTGTCCTCATTTTGTTGGAACAACTAGTCCTGCAGCTGCAGGGTTATGTCAGGGCCAGGGAGCCAATCCACCTACAAACTTATCCTCACCTGCCTTTTTTTCCTGCCAGGTCATTTCCTACTGCACAGCTGCACAACCACTAGTATTACCAAAATGAAAAATGGTAGGAACACATGGTTGCAAGGTGGGAAAAGATCACTCTGACAGCAGCTAGCACTTCAGTCAGCTCAGAGAAACAATGAAACTACAGCATAAAGAATCTGTTCGTGCAGCTTGGACTACAAGCAAACATAGCCAAGGGGACTGATGCATTTGAGTATTAGGGTAGAGAGGCAAGGCAAGGCAGACTGCCCAGGATGTACCATTTTCTTGAGTAGCTTTTAGTCACAGAGAAGAAAAACCTCAATACATAACTATAATTCTTGTAAACTCTGCAAACATCAGTGCTTCTCTTTCATGGGCCTAAGCTGGCTCTCACTAATAGCAAAAGCAGCCTCCACACTGACATTGATGGAACCTGATCAAATCTCCAGTACATGAAAACACAAACAAACAGCAGCTGTTGCTGCATTACCTCCCTGCACTGCCCTTCTCCCACATTCTCATTATTTCATTCTATGTTTTTTGATTTCTCATAAAGCCCCAGTTCCTGGAATCAAATGTAAGAGTAAGAAGATCTGCCTCTTTTAAAGCAAAATCTAAATATTATCTACCAGCTTTGCAGAGAAATTTAGTGGTACAGAAAAGGAGGAGATTGATTAGGACAACACTGCCCCCATGAAGAAGCAAATAAACAAAAAAGAAATCCATCCCTACCTTTATGCTATCCATATGGTTTTACCATTTTAGGATTTTTAACTATTTATTGTTCTTAGTACCTAAAAAAAAAATGCTTGCTCTGGAACTATTCCAAGACACTGACAAAACATGAACACAAACAAAAAAAGAAGCCAAATTTGCACTAATACCAACAGTGCTGACAATATCATGCCCTAGAGGAGGGTGCTTTCACTGGAATGTGTACCATTTGTCCTGACCGAATGTCTCCTTTTTCCTCACAGTATTTATTTGACACTCACAGCAAGGCTGTAAAATACACACTATAAGATCCACTACAATTAGGCACAGAAACATCACCTCTGAGATTCTGAGAGTCCTGATGGAGGAACTGTGGGAACCTGCACTGAGCTCAGAGTCTAGAGGATCCTTTCACTGTGGACTTCAGAAGGAAAGCAAAACAAGCACATACTCATGTTTGAGAAGGAATCATAGTAGATCAGTTTCTATTAGTGAAAAGGACTTGTTCTACCCACAGAACAACAGCACCACATGTAACCTCTCAGAACCAGGTAAAAGCTCCCTTTTCTACATGTGCCCTTTCCTCTAAGTAAAAGAAGGTCCTAGGAAAAAATTACATCATCAGTAGAGATTGTATCTCCTCCAGACAAACCAAATGCTGTTACATAAAGACTCAAAATCAGAAGAGTCATTATTCAAAAGGAAAAAAAAAAAATAATAAAAAAAACCCACAAACCAAACCCAAGATAAAAAGTACTAACAAACACTGGGTCTTCTTAGTGACCTTGTGCTATTTGAGCCTCCCTCAATTGCACCAAGGTCACTTCTTTCCCCTAGATCCCAGAAAAATAGTAATTTCATTTCAGCAAATGTAGTTGTATTATCTAACCCTTATCTGGCACTTTTTTAGCTGTGCCCCTCAAAAGAGCTCGATACAACTATTTACATGAACTCCAGCAGCAGCATACAAGCCACTTCAAAGCACAGAGTGTCCAGCACAAAGCCAGTAGCTGCTGTCAGCAGCAGTGAATCCAGAAGAAAACATCCGTGAACCCTTGTTCTATGCTAAACCATAAACACATCTCCTATCTTATCTATGACTTGAGAATTTGAAGATTGTGGTATAATAACAGCACTGAAAGTCTGGATTTTTTGCTTGTTATAACAACAGGAATTGTCAAAGCTGTATTATCTTAGAGATGTTCAGTCAGCCTGACCCTGTTGTTCTTCCTCATGCTACACTCTCACTGAAGTCAGTGGACACTTAGTCTTCTCAACTGGGCCCTACATAAGCTAGATGAAAAGTTTTTCTGCCTCTGGCTGTATGGATATTAAAGATGGGCATCTGTCCTTGTGATAGAAGATTGGGATAACTGGGCACTCTCGGCACTCTCCTTTTTGACCCCATAAGGATAAGAAAGTTCAGCAGAATAGTTCATAATTAGCAATAAAAATCTGAGAACTGACAATAGTGATATGTTTATTATCACTATCCATGTCTGAGCGTCAATTATACAGTCTGGATATGCCCTCTCTTCCCATTCCTTTCCATCCCCTGGCAAAAAAAAAAAAAAAAAAAAAAAAAATCAACCCAAATCCCTTGCTTCAAAAGACTTCAGACAATCAAGAGCTTATCTAGGCATCTCAGTGATTTTACAGCATTACGCATATCCTAGTATCACAAGAATATGTTTTACCTTGAGGCAAATGTTTTAATTTATGTGCATGTGAGCTATTTGCAATACCTCCACCAAATGGAGCCCATATAGCCCGTCGGATGGCTTTCACCCAATCTTCCATTTCATTCTGGGAATTAGCCATGAGCAGGAAAGCCTCATGATTGACAGGCGTCTTTTCCCGGTCCCCCGCACCACCTGAAAGACAGAATACAAATCTCCTTTAGCATTCAGTTCAGAAGAGAGCAATCAATGCTTTTAACTACCAAAAAGTCTGGGTTCATGATATGATCAAATGATTATTTTAATTCAACAGTTTTACACACAATTCCTACTCATGTTCTGCAGCATTCACAAAGCATGGGCTGGTCAGACTGGAAGACTGATCAAAGCAGAAGCGCAAAACATGCATTCCCAGCATGAGAACCTGGAGATGATGTACCTGCTGTCCCAGCCATAAGAGAAATGAAAGCACAGACTGCAAGACTCTTCTGGAAGAGTACAACGTGAATTCAACATACCTGTGCTTAGGTATTGAGAAATTATTACCCAAAATGGGTATCAAGTGAATTGTAAGACATTTTAGTGCTTGAGATGCAGAAGCTGCAAGATCATCCACTTTCCCCAAGTCTCTGGGAATTTCTAGTCTCAATATAGAAAGAGACACCCATTCTGATTTTGGATCCAATTCAGAAGGAACATTTTGAAGAGGAATTAAGACATGGGGATATGAATCTGACTCTCTCACTTGAAATAAGAACTTTAGGAGCTATTAATGTTGGCACACAGTATCTTGGGAAAGTACTGACCAGAATATCAAATGTACAGAATATCAAACACATTCAGGCTGTTGTATACATCTGTCATTTGTGGACACTCAGAGACTTACAACATTTTCATTTCCCATTTCCTTCTTAGGTCAGCACCCACTTTAGTAAGTTTAAATCTTCCCCTCACCCCTCATTTTATGTTTCAGAGCCGGATACAACCTAATGAGGGCCATATAAGTACATTAAAGCTTTATTGGAGCAGCCTCTGTATAAAGAGGCTACTGATGCTGTCCAAAACAGCAGCTGCATAATTAGGAGCCTGGAGCTGCTCCATCACCATGGAAACTGCCTTTGGCTTTGCTATGGAGATAACATCTTAGCCGTTGTGTCACTGTCATTTCTAAGCTTACATGGCTTTCAGTACCTACTGGCAAGCTAAAACTGCCAGGCTGTGCTGAGCAGCTGAGATTGTCTGTCCATGGACTTCAGAGATAAGAGCAGGATGATGGTATGCAGTGGTTTCTGCAGAATTGATTTAGCATACACAGAACGTGTGCCTCCTAAATCCTTGCTAATCTGGGGAAAGGAGCAAGCTGGGAGCTGCTTGCAAGCCAAGGAAATAATTTTTCTTGCTATTAATTGCTTCCTGACCTAGCCACACTCATGGATCATATGCTGATTTGCAAAGCAAAAGAGGTAAAATGAGATATGTTGGAAAGGATTTTGTGGCTCTCTAAGAAGCAAGTCACTGAACTGGGAAACTGAGGCAGCCTTTCAGTAAAGAGAAGAGATAACGGCCACCTGGGACTAGGTATGCAGCTTAAGAAACCAAAGCCATGCTTTTTTTTTCCTGACATGTATCCAAATTCTGCTTCTTCTGACTTTGTCAGACAGTCTACAACTTCGAATTTACTGAAAGATTCATAATCCTTAAGAAATACAAATCATAGAATCATAGAATTACTAGGTTGGAAAGGACCTACTGGATCATCAAGTCCAACCATTCCTAACAATCCCTAAACCATGCTCCTCAGCATCTCATCCACCAGTCCTTTAAACACCTCCAGGGAAGGTGACTCAGCCACCTCCCTGGGCAGCCTCTGCCAGTGCCCAATGACCCTTTCCGTGAGAAATTTTTTCCTGATGTCCAGCCTGAACCTTCCCTGGTGGAGCTTGAGGCCATTCCCTCTTGTCCTGTCCCCTGTCACTTGGGAGAAAAGGCCAGCTCCCTCCTCTTCACAACCTCCTTTCAGGTAGGAGAGACCTTATCCCTCTCTACAACTACTCTCTACAATTTTTTTTGAAGTGACTCAGCTGAGATCATGCCCACCAAAGCCATGAAGGACAAGAAGAGACCAGAATCTTAGCTTAGAATTAATTACAGACCACAAATTTAGTCAGAACAGCTGAACTAACCCATACAAATATTGCCATATGAAGCATAAAATCTCAGGATGAAGAGACAACTTCTTACTGGACTTCTGCAGAAGTGGTGTCTCAGCATCTTCCCACTGAACCACTGTACCACAGAGATCTGACTACAACTCCCCTTCCCTTAAGATGCTACTTCAAACAAGCCAGCTGCCTTCTAAACCTTCACTGGCCTTTTTCATGCAAGTATTTTTGGGGAAAAAAACCCCAACCATTTATACTTCTATTTGAGTCTGCAAAAAGCAAAAACCAGATGGAAAAAAAAGATTCCTATACATGCTAGAACTAAGACTGCCAAAAACTACATATAACTCCTCTATGATTGGCTTTCCCCACTGAAACTTTAAATGGAAGCAAGGTCACGACCCTACAAGCTGCCTGTGGGAGAGTCAGTGGTGACTAGTCACAGAAGTACAAGCAAACGAGGAAAACTCCACACACAGAAGCTAGCTTAGAAACAAGAATGCGCTTCAGAATTGCCTCTTAGAGAAAGCCTCATATGTGAGCATGACATGAGTATGCAGTGGCAGAACATGCAGACCCACCTATAAATTATTATTTTTTTTTAAATAACATTTAAATCATGTTCTTTTCCACACAGGGCTGGCTCCTTTCACTACATCCTTGAGGCAACAAGCAGAGCCAGAGTTCCCTAAAGGGCAAAGTTCAGATATGTCTCTCTACGTTCTCGTAATATTCAACAGGTTTTGAGTCTTAAAAGTTGCAAGAGTGAGAAATACTTAATATCAAACACTCAGATCTTCTTAAAAAACCCGAAGGAAACAACGCCATATACACCTCCTACAGAGGTCCAAAATTTTACCTGCAATTCACAGATGCTCTCTTTTCTGGGCTCAGACCCAAAACAGGATCTTGTTATGGGTTTTGGCTTCGAATCGGCAACGCAAATACCACATCAATTCAAACACCCTAGTCTTTTGGAATTATTTTAGGGAAGCAGTTCTAAACATTCCTGCCTAGAAACATATGGAGATGGAATTTTAGCTTTGCCTTTCACAGAAGTATGAAGTTTGCATTTGGATACTGCATTCAAACCTCTTCTCTGCCACTAATGGAGCATCAGTCCTTACTACGGTTGCCATCAGAATCTAACACTGAAGGACACAAGCTCTACTTCTACTGCATGAATTAAACAGGGCTCTGGCTACTCAGCACCAAGACAGGGAGGGGCATTCTGCTAATGATTTTAAACATAGACAAGGGCTTTTCATTCTCCTGAACAGAACTACCTGCTCATTTTTATCAAGTTCTCATACAAGTAAGACTAGCCTTCAGAGACCAGCTCTTTGTAGCTCAGTATTGCCTCAGGCAGGCATTCTGGTCCTTCTGCTCAAAGCTACTTTCAACTCTAGACTAGAGGAGAAATAGAACTATGTGCAAACACAGAGTGCAAGCATCTCAATAGACATGGCAGAAGCACTTATGTGTTAATGCTGCTTCAGCATTAACCTGCGACCAGAGGATCCTGCATTCAAGTTGTCTGCTCTGCTGCAGATTTCCAGTGCACATTGAATGAGATGCACTAGATTCCATCCCTATTCACAAAGCAAGTTGGCAGCACTATTTACCTCCCTCCTGGGTGTACAGAAACTGAACAACTTCAAGACTGAGAAAAATAAAGGCAATCATACAAGTACATGCAGTAAATACGATAGCGTAGAAAGATTAAGGGACTTGTTTTGTTACTGCTCACCATCAAAAGGGCTGCAGGTCCCTCCTGACTTCCAATGCTTTGCCATCCCTGTCTCAAGGTACCTTTGTCAAGTTGCTTTACATACATTGGTAGGTATCTGCCTTGAGGGAACAGCATAGCTATAGGCCCCCGGCTGCATTGCACAAATTCTCTTTCTTCCAGGCCCAGACTAGTTAAAACTGGCAGAACTGCTCTCATATACTCTCTGCTCATGTGGTTTGTGCAACTGCATTTCATATGGCCTCGGAGCCATCTGCTGCTGATGTCAGATGTACAGCATTCACCTCAGAGTAAGGTGCCACCTCCTAATCCTTAATAACAGATCTCCTTTCAGCTCTCCCCCATGCCCCACAACAGGGAAGATTAAATACCAAAAGACTGGGGCTAAGTGACTTGCTGAAGGTCAGATGGAGTGTTGTAACAGGAGTAGGAATCACAATCCACACTTCAAAAGACCTATTTACTGAAAATTCTTCCTTTTTTTGACTATACTTAATCTGGTATGGATTCACTGGAAAGTGCAAAACATAAGGCTGCCATTATGCTGCCCTGTGTTCCTGTTCAAAAAACCTGTAACAGATTCTCAATTGCATCTGTCCCTATATATAACTGTTTCCAATGAGGAAACATTGGAATTTTTTGATTGCTTTGAAGTTCATTTATAGAAGCTTAACCTTCTTGAGATCAACATTCATAAAGTCAAGCCTTAGTTCCCCTTTGAATGCTCAGGAGGAACAGGACTGGACTTCCTGGGAGATGTTCCTGCCCCACTGCATGAAAAATGAAGAACTTTTCTGTTCTCAAGTAAAGCTGCTGCCAGGTTCTGCTGAAGTTGGCAGCTTCCTTTATTCTTCAGACCACTTCCCTTTTTTCTTCCACCCCCCCCATCTGGTTTGCCTTTCACTCATTTCTTACATCATTATGCTGACTGATGTGCTTGTATATTGTCATTATTATCAACTCTACTGAAAATTTACACAACTACAAATGCTTGCATATGTGTATATATTTACATGTTTGTATTGCTTTGGTGTGGATAGTAGGATGGTATTTTCAGTAAGAGCGAAGTTCAGCTGGCCATGCACATGCTGCTGCAGGGCGTGGAGATGCAAATGGCAGTTCAAGGTTGAATGATGGAAAAGCTGGCTGGTGGGTAACACAAGGCTCAGCTGAGACATTTGCTCCCAGTAGTAAGGAAAGAAGTGACAGGAAGCCTTTGATCGCAGACAAGCTGCAACAAATATCTTGACAAATGGACAAAAACTAGCACCCACAGCTGAAAAGAATGATTGCAATAATTCATCTCCCATGACCTGCTCTCTGTGATTATCTTAAAGGTGAATATCAGATTCAGGGCTGTAAGATCTCCCCAATAATGAAAGAAGGTGAAATATGAGGCGGATGAATTCTGTCAAAATTAAGGTCTGTTAAGCTCTGTTATGGGGAATGTTTCTTTGCATAGCAGGAAAAAAGCACCACGAAAACAACCACCCACCAAAATCCCCTAGTCTTGATCTCTGAATTATGAAAAGACACAAAAAAATACTAGTGAGTAAGCAAAAGGTCATTAAGAGTGCTTGGAATAGTTACTTGAAACTTTATTCCATTTCTTCAGTCATTACCTTTGATTTTAGCCAATGCTGAATCTCTATCCTGAGCAATCTCTCCCTGAATCAAAGTTTCCCAAGACGATGAATGCTACAGATAGACCCTATCATAGCTGAATCTTGGGTTAACCTGCCATCAGCATGCAGTTCAAACTCCACTACAAACACTAACAACTCTCCTGCTTTTCTGGATGATCCTTTAACAGGAAGGAAAACCTGCTGTGAATACAAAACTGATTCAGGCTATTTGATAACAGAAAAAAACAGCAAGAAAATTCTGAAGTAGTCAAGGTGTGATAAATAACAGCAAGGAAATCTGACAGGATCTACGAGAGTGTGATCTGTGAAAAATTGAGCAGTACAGTAAACAGTGACGTGTGCTTGCCACGATTCTTGTACTTGCATCTGTGTACCTATACCCACCTACTTCCAAGTTGGAAGTTAATTTGGAAGCCGAGAGAGTAAACTCATGATCACACTTCAAAAAGTTCACAAAATTAAGAAAAAAATGTGGTTTGGAGATTTAGTAACACACGGACTGCAAATAAAAGCAACAAGCTTTGAATCAAAATAAATTTCTTGTGCCTCAGTTCCAATGGAAAACAACAGCATTTTTTTCTAAAGAAACATCCACCTTTGTAGCTGAAAGATGTTTTATTTCCACAGTTTGGAAGGAGTTTGAGGAGACTCTAACATTCAAATTTCATTTGGTTGTGTCAATGAGGAAACTGAAATCTTAAATAACTTTTATTGTACTGATTAAGTCCTGCTCATAAATTGACATGGTTCAGATTTTCTTAGGACAGGATTAAAAAGCATGCACTAAAATCTCATTGACTTTTCAGTCAAGTATAAACACCTAATTTCTTTAAACACTTTTCAATCCACCAGCTCTAATGATAGTTACAACTGGATTATCAAATTTTCAACTAGAAATCCTTGCAGGGGATTTTCATGAGCCCCTAAATGATTTTTAGATCCCATTTTTCAGACCTCACCCCAGAGAATAAAGCAAAGGGAGACAAACACTCTAAAACCCACTGCCATCTATAAACTAATCCAAAGGCCCTGTGATCTGTTCTCCCCTCCCATGCCTTCTGTGGTTTCAGGCACCATTAAACTGCTTTTAAGAAGCACCAACAAAGAGATCAGACCTCAGAACTGTGGTTTCTTATGCAAAAATTCTGACAAGACTTAACACGAACAGAGGCGCTACAGATTCTCTGTACTAGTACACAGCCTACAGAAAACTTTAAAAATTTAATAGTGCTCTATTTCATTTGTCAGGATAAAGTGTATGATTACTAAAACTATATGTGAGAAATGAAGAGTTGGGTTAATCTTTAGCTTTTTATACATAAAAATTGTATCAGGTTAGCTTGACTCTCCTGCCTGGGAAATGCCTTTCTTGATAATGCGTGTGATCTGTATTACTCTAGACTTAACTATTAAGTCAACTGAACAACTTGGTTAATGCTACCAGTCACTTCAAATAAGCCAAAACCTTGAAAATAAAGAAATCTACACTCCAGGTAGGCCACATGCTGCTAAGTGATGTCACACTCCAGGAACCACGGCAAACAGGAAAAAAGATGCAAGATAAGAGGAAGGGACTCTCAAGTACTCTTACAGGAAAAGCAGTGCTACAGCAGCATTGCACATATGCCACCTTGAATTCCTGCTTATAAAACCTGCTTACATGTGTTCAGTCCTTTGCAATGCTTAAGTCTACCATTTTTTAATGTGCTTTATCTGCCTTAGGCTGAACTGGGAGAAGTTTCAGCAAAAAAGGTTCAGTCATATGTCGACCTGCTTGAGAGTAGGAAGGCTCTGCAGAGGGATCTGGACAGGCTGCATTGACGTCAAGATCAATTGTAAGAAATTCAACAAGGCCAAGTCCTGCACTTCGGTCACAACAACCTCATGCAAGGCTACAGACTTGGGCATGAATGGCTGGAAAGCTGCCAGCAGAAAAGGACCTGGGAGTGTTGTTTGACAGCCAGCTGAACATGAGCCAGCAGTGTGCTCAGGTGGCCAAGAAGGCCAATGGAATCCTGGCTTGTATAAAAAATGGTGCAGCCAGCAGGAGTAGAGAAGTAATCATACCCCTGTACTCAGCACTGGTGGAGCCGCACCTCGAATACTGTGTTCTGTCTGGGGCCTTTCACTACAAGAAAGACATTGAGGTGCTAGAATGCATCCAGAGGAGGGCAACAAAGCTGGTGAAGAGTCTAAAGAACAAGTCTTACGAGGAGAAGGTGAGGGAACTGACATTGTTGAGCCTGGTGAAGAGGAGGCTGAGCAGAGACGTTTTTCTCTATACAATTAAATGAAAGGAGGTAGTAGCGAGGTGGGTGCTGGTCTCTCCTCCCAAGTAAAAGTGAAAGGATGAGAGGAAATGGCCTCAAGTCACATCACTGGAAGTTTAGATTATTAGGAAAAATTTCTTTACTGAAAGAGTGGCCAAGCACTGGAACAGGCTGCCCAGGGAGGTGGTCAAGTCACCATCCCTGGAGGTGTTCAAAGAACATGCAGACATGGCACTTCGGGACATGGTTTAGTAGGCATGGTGGTGCTGAGCTAATGGTTTGACTTGATCTTAGAGGTCTCTTCCAACCTTAATGATTCTATGATTTTTAATTTATACATCTGGTATTAAAAACATATTTATTGTAATAGTACTCCAATGTTCTTGTGCCTCCTTGTTTTCAAGAATTTGAAAGTCCAGAGAGGAGACTACCATGCTGCCTGGGATGTGCTGCTCACTGTGGCCACTAAGTACAGTTTAACTTGGCTAAGGTGGGAAGGCCACTTCTACTGCAGCTGCCCAATATTTAAGGTTGAGATGAGCCCAGGCATAATACACAACTGCTAAGTACATAGCAACTCCCTTGTACCTACACAGATCAGGTATCATTCCCTCCTGCCCACAATTGTTTAGCTCCATAAAAGCAACAGCTGTTGACAATGATCATGCTGCCTCCCTAATTCAAGAGGTTTCAGAAGCCTGTGAAACATGCCTGTGTTAGAATAACAAAATGATAACTTCTGTCCCTCTCTACAGGTGCACTGGAAAAAAAAGCATTAAAAAAGAGTGCTGTTTCTTCCCTTCACAAAAGATTACCCGACCCTGTAACAAAAATCAACTCTGTGGTGGTGATGGCAAGTGGGGATGTTAAGGGGGAGAAAGAAAGGTTCTATGGCTTCTTCCCCAGCACATAGAAAGTCTTGTACCAACAGCAGGCTCCTTTCCCTCCCTCTCCTTTCTTCCACTCCAGAAAACTAACGCTTGCAGTCATCTAGTCCTTAGTAGTGATGAAGTGTGGAACTGCCTGGTCTAAGCAAAGGTCCTGATCATTTCACTGTCCTCTGGTTGGTTGGAAAGGAAACAAACTTTTGTCAGGCCAGCAGAAGCCACACACACACACACACAGAGGTGATTCAGGCCAGCCCAGTGGCAAAAGCTGTGCCTGCCCCTACAAGGCACATTGCATTAGACATCTTAATTAAGGCAACCAAATCTGAGGGCACCAAAAAGAGTTACAAATGTTTGTACAAAAGACAGTAGTGACACATCTATGCAAAGCAGGACATACAGTTCCATGTGGTTCTCCAAAGTAGCAAGTGCTCAGCCCTTCTGAGGAATACATCAAATTACACATTCCAACTGTGGTTATGTTTACATAAGGGAGGAAATTCTTTCCTGACCAAAGTGATGATACTTTGTTTTGAAATACCTGAATGAGAATGACTGGATAATTTTTACCACAAGAAGTTTTCTAATTCTCATAAATTTCTTCAAATCTTTAACACTGAAGACAAGAGTTGAGGGAAATTTTAAATCCTGACAAGAAATTATTTACCATAACATCAGAATAGCAAAGTCTGATCTATTTTTCTTTAATAACTTCATACTGGAGTGATAATATCCAACTTCTGTATTCTTCTGGAACTGAGATTTTCCAGGTCTGCTTACTAATAGGAATAAAGTGATTCTTATGACCTCTAAACAACTATCTTCTATTCCTTTTCCTTCATAAGCCTATTTTTTCTCTCCCTTGCACCTAGTCCACCACGAAACCAAAGACATTCTGACTGCATTTTTGAAGGACTATGTGTCTCCCATCTTAGCCAACACCCTGGACTTTCCACTAAGGAAAATGGAAGTTGAAGGCATCAGCTGCTACAGCTTAGGCTGCAGCCACCAGAGCTTTTAGCTGAGCCTCTAAAGACTCCAATTCTCCATAGACTGAATACAGAGTTCCGCAGAAATTCAAGCCAACCAATTACAAACATCATTATTTTCTTTAGTGAAGTGACTGAAGCTTTACAAGCACAGTTTTGGCAGCAGCAAATAAATGGACTGTCATTAGGGACTCAACTGTTGCAGACCTTATTTTTCACAAAAACCAAAGTTATTTGTCGCCTCAATGCAGAAAGGGGACTGAAATGCAAAAGCATATATACTGTAGATCTTTGACAAATTGTTGGCAAATTTGGAAAAAAGCCTTGCCAATATCAACGATAAGACAATGTAGATGGAAGTACTATTGATCTAAATCCAGACTTTAGAGCTCAGGGATATTCTGATCCAAGTCCAAGTCTTGTTATAGTCTGCACAGAAGAGCACTTTTGTAGCAATATCCTCCTGTGTGTGGCTATGCATTGGGTAACCAATGAATCTTCTAAACATGGCTGTGTAACACACAGCACTCTTCACTGTGGCAACACTGCTCTTTGGCAAAAACAAAGGTTCATACTTGTTACCCGGGCTCTGTACTGAAGCCGCTCAGAAGAGAACTGTGGATGGCTAACGGACTCAAGGTTTTGCTGATGCAAAAAGCAGAAGCCTCAATTTGTTGTGCATGAAGACAACTGTCAGTGAACTTCTAGCAGAACAATGCTTAAAAAAATCAATTCTAATTCTTTCCACTTATTGATCACGCACAAATTCTTCCTAGTTAACAGCATTATCAAAAAGTCCATACAAGTTCCTTTGAAGTAGTTAATCATTAGCAGATGTAACCTCACTTTTCAAAACCGTGCTGATTTAGATCAGATTTAAACACCAAACGAAAAAAGCCTGTTAGGTAAACAACAACTCATCCTGAGAGATGTCATCAGCTGGTGGAGTTGCTCCCACAGAAATTCACAGGAGTTTTGTACAGAAGGCTTTTCTCTGAGACACAAAGGATTTACCAGTGGAAGTCCTGTCTGCAGCATTCACTGCCACTATAGCACACTAAAATACTACAGATGTATCATTCCACTGCATCTTATCTTGATGCTTGTATGTCTCCTCCATGACAGTCCAAGGGCCCTGTTCATAGGTAGCATCCCTTCTGACAAGCTGAAATAGTCACCTTAACATTGTAGGAGCAGAAAATAAAGCTCAGGTGCATATCATTAGAGGCCACAACACAGTTCAGGATGAATTGTGATTGTAGAAGCACATTTATAGTTTGGGAATATTCACAGTTTTCACCATGCGCTGGAGAACTGTCTCAAGTACTGCCTCACAAGCTGCCACTCCCATAATACAAAAGGCTCCCTAGCACCAAAGCAGTCAGCTACCGACTTGTTTCTGTCCAGGTCCTCTTGACAACAGCAATCTGCTTCTGGGCTGGTATGACCTTTCCTATCTATACATCTCACTACTTGTGGAAATGGGGCAAACTCCAGTTAAAGTGACCTTCTTCCAGCAAAAATCCTTGAACTTCTGCTGGTCTTCCTAGATCTGCATGGCATCATGGCCCAATCACTCTGTCCTAGCAGTCTTCCTCCAGAATGGTTAGCTGTCAGAAAGGAAATCCTCATATTTGAAAAATGAGATCAGCAGCCTCTTTTTCACTATGCCAGCAGCATAGCCTTTTAGCAAAGCACATTGTCACCTACTAAGGGTGCTACCAGAAGGTCTTTTAAAACATCTTATGCTCTTTGATAGTTTACAGGTCTTTGTCCTGCCTCAAGCAAAAGCTGCTGATCAAAGCTAGATCACAGTCATAGCAAGATGGTCTCTTTGCTAACAAGGGAAACTAAAAGAATTTCTACAAAGGAGCACAGAAAGGAAAGAAATGCTCAGGAGACACTAGCTCACAGGAATGTTCCCCAAAAGTCTTTAAGTCTCACACAGGTACTTAGAGCTACCAAGTGTCAGCGTGCAACTTCCTCCTGGTGTGAGAGCTTATTTGCAGCATGGATGTTCACACTGGGTAGCCAAACTCTGTAACTACACTCCAGTCACCTCTAGACCAAGAAATGTTACTTATGAAAAATCCCCACTTGCCCTAAGCTTAGAATCAAGTGTTATACTAGGTAAAGAGACAGAGCAGGTTTACCACATGCAGTTTACACACGCCAGTTTAGGGGACACATGTTCTAACACCCAGCCATTAACATATTTTATGATGTTTGAAAACAGAAGATTAAGTTCTCACTCCAAGAAACAAAAAAGCCTTGCTCGATGCACTTTGCGATATACTATTCAAACAGAAATGCAAGGGCTGCCAGTTTAGCTGCTTTTGCCAGTGACATTAACTTTGCAAATTAGATCTATTTATACAGATTTACGCCACGGAGAACTAGCATCTGGGTGAGACTGGTAGAATATCAGCTTCACTGCTTGGAATGTTCTCTATAGGCAACATATATTTTGGTACTTTTATGCTTATAGAAGCAGAAAGCCCATTCTAACAGAGTTGATATCAGTGGGCCTGCTCCACAGATACATTTAGACCAGTTGGTTCAACAAGAAAAATGAGAGCTGTAAATAGGGCACATATATATGCCCGTGTGCCTTCTCCCTCTCTTCCTTCCTTGAGAGTACAGAATTGTATGCAGCTATCGCAGGCACCATGTGTTGTAAGAATTTTTGTCTTTGCAGTCTCTTTGCAGTCAAAGGCAGGATAACAGCCAGAAACCAGGATCTGCTCAGCCAATGACATGGTATATTAAAAAGCCTTCCAGCTTCTGTTTCAAAACAAAGAAATTTTGATAAGCCTGAAGCCAGCAGCTGCTGCCAGCAGCATGCTGCTTCCTTACCTTGGGGACACCTGCTGAGCTGCTGCCTGTTTAATATTACATTAAAACAGCAGCTTTCCAGATAATGAATTATGTATCTGCAGTGGAGCTGTGGTATGCAGGGAGCTGGGGAGGACAAGGTTTGGAAATGTGAGAACTATTTGTGTTAATGGTCTGCAAGGCTGGGAAAAAAAAAAAAAAAAATCATTCATGGCTCTATGATTTGCCCGAGTCTCAGTTGGATAACAGAGGGAATTGAGGGAGCATGGTTAAGTGCTGCCTCCTGCTCTTTTCCCCACGTTTTATTGAGAACAGTCAGGTGAGTCTGAAAGTCCCTAAAAGGGCATACAAATATAAAATGAGGGGGAAATAGCAGGGCTATAAGCTGTCTTGTGACTGCAGCCAGTTTTACAGCCCTAGCGTTAAAGACACAAGTTACCTTTTACTATAGTTTTTATTTAAACGGTTCACAGTGTGAAAGCAAGAACCCAAACTAGCTGTAAACGACTGCCCTGAAAGCCTGATCTCTGCCAGTTCTCTCTAAAACAGACGTCAAACTATAGCCTCTGAAGCAAACCTGCAAGCACTCGCTAAATAGACACAGCTCCCCCAACCTACCAGAGAGGAGGTTCAATACTCTCACCCCATTTAATTTGTTAGGTGATCTAGGTACTTAGGTGCAAAAGCATTACCTAAAAAAAATTCTAAGGAGTGAGCATATATGTAAATGCATAATTAAACACCTGTAAGCATTTAATGCTCCTGTTTGCAGATATTCTAGTTCTGTTCCATGTTAGGGTCTAAATATAAGTGAAGGCTGATTCTCAGAAAGAGGCAGACAGTAAAAAGATCTCTTCATATCATACACTTTCTCTTAAGACACATTGTCATATGACCAGCTTTATCCAGTTCAGTTCTGTTACTTCTCCATTTCACTAAAAATGTCCAGTACAGCTCAAACACTTTTTTCTCAGATAAGGAATAGTCACACCACAGTAACTGCAAAACAATCTTATAACAAGTAGATGCAAGTAGATAAAAGCGATTTCAGTGTATGCTTCAGCTATTAACAAATATATTAAAAGAAATTAAAAAAAGATCTTCTACTGCTGGAATATGCTTGTCCCATAGAACTAAACATTAGTGTTTGAGGGAACAGGCACAGAGAGATCAAAATTACTTTCCCAGGTCACAGCGTGCATCAGTGGAAAATGTCTTCTCCGTATTTAAAAAAAAAATAAAAGCCCTCCAAATTCCATAGTGAGGAATTCCTACATACCAGCCGAGAGCTAAGATACAGAAACACTCACTTCTAGTATGATATTGGCTAGTGAGTAGCAAAGCCCTGAATGAAAACCAGAACTACTACATCCAGGCACCCTGGATTAATCAAACACTGATTCTCAACTGCAAGGAATACCATTTGGAAAGTTGGTCGCGTGCAACTGCAAAGGCAGTGCCAGCCCTAGAAAGCAGAAAGCAAAGAATGACAGAGAACAAGCTGAACAGCATGAAGATTGTTCCCCGAGCACAGGGTGGAAAGCAGTCCACTTTCTCACCAAAGAAGTGTTCTCAAAATTGGACAGCCACATTAGAAATTAGGAGCACACTGTGTCTCAAAAAGCTATTTCTTCACTCGGCTGCCCCAGTGGTTGCCTGGCACCTCTTCTCTTTGGAGAGCTTTAACTAGTGAGCTGAAGTCACTACTCTCTCAGCAGCATACGCATGGCTCATTGAGAGGCACAGCGGTGTGTTGGCCAACTCTGCCTCTCGAGCACTATGCTTCTTGGCAGCACTGACCTGTCTGGCTTCTGAATCCCAGAACCCTGTGGAGAGAGTGGCCTGGATCGCACAAAAGCCTAGATACCGGTTGGATAAAGCCCCAGTTCCACTCAGATTTTAATACCAATGGAGGAGACTTGCATCAGAGCCACATGGCTCTGGAAGTCATTTGCTGAATGACAGATGTATTTCTGTCGTGTTCTGCCAGCTCCTTTTGTATCTCCAGGCTCATGGAGTCCAGCACACTGTTTCCTGGAGTCTCCAACCACTCAGAGCAGCAGAGCATGCATCTAAAATCCAGCCTGCCTGTGGGCTCATCCTCTACCCAAATATCTTGCTTGGATACCAGACATCTCACGGCAGCATGTTTGCACCTTGCTGCATCCCAAAGCTATGGAATGAATGTATTTGTAGGGGGTTTTAAGATTGATTTTTAGTCAAGGAAGCAGTCCTAGAAAACAACACACTCACTGGTTCAAGAAGTAACATGGTTATCCAGCCCTCCTTTGCTGTCTTATCATTATGCTTTTGTTCAATTTTCTGACACTGGAGCATCCATGAGATATGTAGATAAGGAGTTTAATAAAACAAAGGAGTTTAATAAAACACAAAGGGTCAGGTCACATTGCCTGTGCTTCAGAGTACACCACCACAGTTCCTAGGTCCATCTAATCATGAGCTCTTCAGCTTCTCTTCCTTCCTGCTAGCCCTGCTAGAATGAACTGGTGATCTACGGTTAACTTGTCAAGTACTAACAGAAGAGCAAAATCATGACGGTCCCTCTTCAACACAACTGTCATAGGTGCAGAGCATCTTCATCTCCAGTCCTGATTCTTATTCCCCTCAAACCACAGCTTTTTAAAGATTGAATGCTTCCTTTCACTGAGATGCGCCTCTTCCAGCTTTCCTAATGCATGTAAAACCACTCACCCTTTGAACACATCAGAGAAGGAAAACAACCAAGCACAGATATAAAAGAAAGGAGAGGCAACAGAGCTTAGGACTAAGCCCTGCCTTCAGTATGGCCACCCCTGGGATTCTACACAAACAGAAGTTCTGAGCATACAAAAAGCAGACACTGAAAAGTCTCATATGTTGACATAATAAAAAAATAACCCAATTCGCAGCCATCGGATAACCCTGAGGGTACTGGGAGTGGGATGCTCTTCTCAGGCAGCAGCTAACAGAATTCCCTCCCATGAGTGGCAGCCGTCTCACTTGTCTGTTGCACATGGCATTTTCCCTGGCAGCTCTGTTTGCTGAACACAAAGAGCGAGCCCACAACATTAAAGCACACCTCCCTCCTTTGAAGTTGAGATTGTTTGTCTTGCCCGGCTACAAACTAAAACTGCCTTAATCATCCAGCTTTGAAGTCCTGTAAATCTACAGCTGCAGCAAAATAAGGACCACTTGGCAATAAAACATTCAGTTTTAGGTTTTTTTTAATTAAAGAGAAAAAGTCTTTGCTGAAACTTACTTTTTCTGCCATTAGAAATCAAGAAGCAGGTGAAAAATCAATGGTGACTTGCCAGATCAGAGACAATGATGACTGTATGACATTTTATAGCCCAGTAGTGTTGAGCCAGTGCTCAGTGAATGGCCAAAGTAAAACAAATTCTAATGTAGAAGTGCATAAGAAAGAACAGAGGGTTTTAACAATAGGCTGCAGAGGTTGATAAATGTTTTTCATTGGTTTGATGCCTTATTTAAGGGGGGGAATGGGGAGAAGTGTAACTGATAGGAGTTTGATGGTGCTTAAATCTGCTAATTGGAGAAATAAAGGAGCCCTTATTTGCATTTTTCCCAAATCTGTCATTGCTGTAGGTTTTACCAGAGGGTAAAAGTAGGCTAAGGATACATCACCAAATGAGACCTGCAGGAAATCTCCATAAGCACAACAGTCTGCAAAGCGAAAGATGTACAGAAAGAGAGAACACTGTGCTTTGGCTTGCCTGTGTCATTTCAGGGATGTCTGGAAGATCTCTCAAGCCCCACAAAGAAAAAAAGTTAAAAGATAATTAATCCAAAACGCAGTGTAAACTGACCTGGAATACTACTGAGAAGATAAAATGGAACACAGTGAGAATAAAGCCCACTTGGGGAGAAACAGGCTTCAGCTACAACTTTGTACAAATATTGTCCAAGGAGCTAAGAGACAAACCCTGAAATGCCTGTGTTTTCGGGCTGTAAAACTTTGAAGAATCAGGTCCCAGTTTCCAGCTCTGCTGGCCACTTCCTGTATTAATCCAGGCAAGTTCCGTCTCAAAGCTGAATTAGGAGTGTTTATCTAGGATTTTTCTTTTGCATACAATCAATATTTCCATCTATGAATCTGTCCGTAGCCCAGCTCCTGTCCCCAAGCTACCCAAAACTGTGGGAAAGAGATCACACACAAACCTCACTGCTCTTGCTGGCTTGCTCCTTCCCTGTTTAGAGACATAGAGAACAGCAAGGATAGATCCATTGGAGACTGTGGCTACTGCAGATTTATGCAACTGCACTTTTGATGCTATGCCTAGGGCACTCCGTAATCATTTAATGCCTTTTACCGACCACGTTTACTTACTGGGAAGGATCTCCTTACTCAGATTACAGTAAAACCTCTGCAAATGAAGTGCTTTCTGGAAGGAAGCTAGAAGAGATTACCTTAAGTGACTGGATGGAAAGAGGCTCAAAAACTGGCAGGAGTCGAGCCTCTTCAAAGCAAGATTAGTGACAGACTGATGTTAAACAGCTCATGGAGATGCCCAGCTACCTCAACACTCCCCACTCAGACACATAGGTTCTCCCTTCATTCTTTGGCACTTTTCTTCCCAGACTGTCCTGGAAGCAAGAGAAGAAAGGTTAGCGCAGAGAAGAATGGTCATCAGAAGGGAACAGGATACCCACCCTGCCAGCATGCCTGGACCAGGAGATATTCCAGACGTCTAAGTGGATTTCACAGATCAGATATATTTTGGCAGAAGTAGGATCAGAGAGGCAACATCCTCTACCCTCTTTGGCACACCAATATGCTTTTAGGGAAAAGCTGTTTGGGATGTTTCAGTCAGCTGAAAACTTTCATGTTGGTAGCGACTCACTAAAAATAGCACTGATCACTGTTGGTTGAGCTTCCCCCAGTCATGTCTTAAAGGCCCAGATTATGTCCATGTTGATTCTGGTTTAAAATCGGTCACTTTGTAGGCCCCTCTTGTTTTCGTAGGCTGGGCACCAAGCTACCGCTCCCAAGTTCCTCACTGCCTTCCTAAGCATGCAAGGCTGGCTCTAGGGCAAGGCAAATCACTGCCACTGCACTGTTGGTGACTACCAACAGATACAGCACCACCAAGACTTAGACCCACAGCCATAGCTCCTACCCATGCCTGCTGTTGCTAGAGGCTGAGTCCTCTCCCACACCAGCACAGCATCCACCTTGACAGATGGGAATGCCAAATCACAGCAAGGATCAGCTGACTAGGCAAAGGAATAAGCAATGAGTGACTACTCTCCAGCTTCAAACTTTAACTTTTAGAGGGTCACATTAACTCACGCTGGATGTCTAAAGTGGGGCTCCAGGACCACAGGGACTGCTGTGCTCCTAATAAGCCACAGCTTCTTACCACAAAGAGGCAGGGAACATCTCACAGCAAACAGGTAGGTGTTCAGCAGGATGCACACACCCTGCTCTCGTAGCAGGTATCAGGGCTGGCCAAGTTTTTCTTCAGGTGCACCTGCCACAATAGTTTTACCCTTCCTGCCTGTACCATCAGCCCTTTTCCGCAATGCCTGCTGCAGACAGAGGTAAAGCAGGCATATTTCCTCAGCATCTGTCTAGAGAGACATTCCTAGTGTGGCGCATGCTATAAGGGAAAGAGGCACTGGTTAGCTGAGTGCCCCAAGCAGATGAGCAAGAAGAGGGAGCAAAAACTGCTCTATGTCCCCTTGTAAAGTGGCATATAAATGTACACACATACAACAAAACTCTAAAAAAGAGCTTAGCAAAAATCAAATTATGAATTCAATTATAATATTTTCTGCTCCTTTCGAATAAAAAACTTGTTGACGTGATTCTATCCTTAAAAATTCGTGAACGATTGTGTAAATTTGTGTGTATGTGCATACATTTTGCTCAACAAAATACCAAAAAAATTGGTATCAGTGACTAAATATTAGCTTAACTCACTTCTTACATCCCAATGGCTAGTCCTTATTATGCAATTCACCTTTTAATAAAAATAGGAACCCAGTAAGAAATATAACAGTAGATTAAAGAAAGCAAATTTGCATTTCTTCAAACCTCTTCTTCAACTTTAAACCTGTGATGAAAACATGTACAATTCCACCCTCTAGTTATGCCTTAAAAACAACTTATATTCAAACAAGGAATAAGGGAAATGTATACAATAAATAAAGGTGTATACACACATGTGCATGCATGTGCATATATATGCTTAGCCAGGTAAGCAGGTCATTGATACATGTCCCATCTACAAGAAATCACTGCCATTTCCCTTTGTGCAAAACCCACATCTTGACTGCTGTTTCTCTATCAGGAGTTTATTAAACTGTCAGTTTTTATAATGCTAGATACATCTACCTGGAGGTAGAACAATCACATTTCCTGGAAAAGTCCACACAGCCATTCTCAAAGCGAACCTCATAACATTGAGTTGAAAATCTATGTGGAATCCTGCACTCAGGTACTCCTACACAGAAAAGGTACTAAGAGGAAACGTGCTTTTCCTTCACTTGATAGTATTTAAGTTATTATTTCAGTGTATTTTTTTAGTGCTCATTTTAGACAACAGAAACAAAAATACTCATCTGCCTGTGTAAACTTATCTGAAAAAAAACAAATATACCAAAACATTCTGTTGCTGTTTTTTTTCTGCATTAGGGATTCCATCCCTGTGCAAAATACCATATGCCTCACGTTTAAAGGGTTAAACACTTTCTCGCTTAGTCGGCTTTACTGAATGTAAAATGCAAGATAATAACATACACTGTATCTTGAACCAAAAATGCACACAGCATAATAAAATCCCCTATGCTAACCAACCAGCAGTATGAATAGATCTATTCCCACTGCTTGTTAATCCAAAATAAACACTTTACTGTGATTTAAAGCAAAACAGACAACAGTAAACTAAACACGACAAAAAAATCATGACTTACCCTTTCGGAGACACTTGCTTTTCTTAAGATATTTGGCAGTAAAGAATGGCATGGCTGCAACACTAAGGTTTCAGCCAAAGCTGACCTTTTATTACCAAGTGCTAAGAGCAAAATGACTGGACCAAAGAGAGAAAGCAAATTATTATACCAGATCTTTAAAATGCTCAGTGATGAGCAAAGGGAATTCAGAGTGGGATAAAGTATGTCAAGTTGCACGGTGGGGATTGGAGATATCTTTCTGCTCATTAGCACTGCTGTTGGAGTTATTTAAAGTGTGCTCAGGGGAAATGAGGACAATTTCCATGACAATATGTACAGTATCATATAAGGAGGAAGCATTTTTTTCAGGCAGAACTTCTGCATTACTCAGCTGCTACAACAACCAGCAATATGTTGAGAAGGAAAGAAAAAAACACATCAGGTTTGAATAACATAAAAAACCTGATTCTATTAACCACTTCTTGTCCAGAATGGAAAAAGTATCACTATAAACCTTCCATGTCTTGTCACTGGGCTATCCCCTCTTTTTCTTCTTAGGCACTTCTGGAAAAACAGGAGCCTTACTAAGTAGTTAAAAGAAACATCAGGTTTGGATTCCAGACAGTCACCCCACTACCCTATGTCTCAATTTCCCTGTCTTTCTTTGCATTTGTAAATAACTTTGAGGCTCTTGGGCCATAAGTACTAAGAGAAGGACAAGTGCTTAACCTCTTTGTTTTGCTCTCCATAAATACAGCTGTTTATATTCACTCACTCTACCAGGCAACTTTTAGGACCAAAGGCTACCTAAAAATGTCTTGCTTTTATTCAGCCAAAACAATGTGATCTGGAAATTCAGTCTTATCCTGTTGCTTCTGCTGCCTCTCTGGAGAACTGAAGGCAATTTGGTACTGACTTTATGTCCTTTCAAATTGCATAAAATTGGGACAGTACATTTGGTGGCAATGACATTTATCCATGTCTGCCTCCTCCTAGTCATTTACCTCTAAATTCACTCAGCCACAGCATATCACTTAAGCAGGCAACACCTCTACCCTCAGTCTTTGGAATATAAAGGACAATGCCAGAAATTTGACTATGTAGTCTTGGGCACATCAGTTTCTCTATGCCTCAAGTCTTTTTTGTGTAATGACTAGAAGATGGGACTCACTCTTTTAAGAGCTCATAAACTTGTCATGGAAAACACGTAAAAGCACTAGATTTATACTTCCATGAGTGCTTCAGCTCCTGGCTTTTACTGCGCCCAGTCTTTGGGATACTGCCAAGTCATCAGTGCACCAAGATGCAAGTAAGCAGCTACCTGAAAGGGAGAACATTTATAATCCATAATCGATAACTTATTGACTGGCTGGATTTGTAGTCAGCTTTCTAGACAAGCAAAGTAAATGATCTGAATGGAACTAGTACTATTCTTACAAAGTAAAAGAATATACAATTCTATAATGAAGACTGTATAAACTGCATACTCTACAAGGTAGAGAGATAATAAATAGCAGGGCCTTTTCTTGAATAATTTGTTGTCAGTGCACAAATACTTTTTGGGGGGGGTTGGTTTTTTTTTCAGAAAAGCCAAGTTTTAAGCTCAAAGAAAATCCATTTAGTGAGCAATCTCAAAAACTTCACCACGGTTAAGTATTCATAAATCCTGTGTTGCTCAATAGGTGCAATGTATCAGTACCATCATACCAAAACCCGCAGATCTCTGCTCTTCCATTAGACAGTTTGGAAATTAGCTGACAAGCTTTCAAACACACAAACAATTCTTCCATAGCAAACTTCAAGCTAAAATCTGGTTACCTTAATTATGCTAACTTCTTTGAGCAAAAGGGTACTTAAGCACATATGCAGCAAACAGTAACAGAAGAAAGGAAAGAGGTGAGAAAAAAGTCCTAATGAGTTGTTGACCTGCAACTGTGAACTGCTGCAGCTGTGAGCTGGTCTTGGGGAATTCACATGACCTTGGAATAGGGAGGGAGACAGTGGAGCCAGCCAGTTACTATCCTGCTCTTCGAGATGGCCCAATACAATTTGCTTCAGAAGGTAGAAAATTCTTGCACCTACTACATTGTTTCCATCCATGATCGGACTGGCACACATTTGTCATCCGTAGACTAGGGGACAATGCTATGTGTGAGTATGGAAGGAACGGGTCTAGTAAAGCCAATCTATACCACATTTAAACTAGAAACAATGCATGATCCTAATCTAATGTTATCAAAGACTACTCAGACTTTCTCCCAGATCTAACACAACTTATGGCCTCACAAATTTTTCCATGGATATCTGGAAACATTGGCAGGAAGGGCCTTCCATCACTGCTAATTCCTTCTGGAAGACCCTAAACAAACATTTATAGTAGAATTTTGTTATTTTGAAAGAGAAACTAGTTCATCCCTGGAACCTCATGACACCTCTTCCTGCTTTCGTTGTGTGGTACAAGGGAAAAGAGATCATAACCAAACAGCCTTTTGAAGATTGCCTTTGTCCTTCAGCTTCCTTTTTGCCAGCAGACATGCCTCCTGCACAGTGGCACACCAGGCTGGAGTTTCTGCTGAAGTAAGTCTGCCTTTTTGCACACAGTAAATTAAAAACATCAACAAAGAATAAATACCCAGAAAAACCACAGCACCACAAGGGAATTCCTTTCCCTTCTCTGCCAGTTTAACACACAATCAGATTTAGATTACTGCAGTAATCTCACCTGGCTGCCTAAGAATCTGGCCCTTTAATGACCTTGCACAAATACCTAGTGCTTTTAACTCCAGTACACCCCTATATTCTGCCTCATTTCGGACTCATTCTGCCCTTAGAGCTAAAAGCAGAGGTTGCCCTCCTGTTAGACTTGCAATTTCCAGGAGAACTCTGAACTTACATAAACAAACATTTGTGTCTGTCATCCAGGGCAATGAAACACAGGCTCTTTCTCTTCCATTCCCCATCTTCTACTGCCGCCAAGCTACTTTGAGGAACCAAGCTACACTGAGGGCTTGTATGTCATGATGGGGAAACTATATATTCTTCATCCTCTACCAGTTTTCTGTTCCTCAGGCACAGCTTTCCTTAATCAGCTCTCCAAACATGTCTGTGATAAGGTGAAAATTTCTATCCTAACAAAAATCTGCAGACAACAAGAATAGACTGAATGGGTTCCAAACCCTTAAAGGCTATCATTTACCCTGCTTTCAGTCTGCTACCCTTAGTAATGCTTTTAGAAAGAGCTAGATACAGCCAGGACTGCAACAAATCTAACATTTTCCTGTTATCTATCATAACTCCAAAACTGCATTAATATATAGTTATTGCGTCCCACCTCTTTTGATCCTCTTTCACCCAACCTCGGATCCCATTTCACAAACAGAGACTGACTGTCGAGTGCACAGAGCACAACCTTTGCTGTTAGCAGCAGGCTGGCTAGTGTGGAGCACTTACACTTAAACTTTTTACAGAAAATGACACATCAGGTTTCAAAATGGTTTGCTAAGAAAATAAGCATCACCTTCCCCATCTTACAGATGGGAATTGGAGAAAGGGCTCACAACTTCTGTACAATCACCATGAGATTAAGAAAGGGAGTAAGAGGGATTTTTTTCTGAACGTAGATAAGTGAACATACAGTTTTTTGGTTCACCTTCTTTATACTGTGGCCCAAGAGGACTTTGCCGCCTTGCAGGAAGAGTGGAGTGCCTGACAACAGACATGAAAACTGTTGCTTTCCATTAAAGACCATTAGTTGTAGCCATATGTTTGCATTTTCCACTGAATTACAGCCTTGGCGGACTTTCTGCTGCTATATCCCACCTGGGCAAAGTTAGCATGAAACTCCAATAGAAAGACAAAGAGACTCTAGCTTATTGTTAAATAAGCATCTGATCACAGCCTGTGCGGTAAGACTACATGGCTTTTTTTCACAGACCTTGAATGCAGGGGGTGTCAGTGACTGGTGAGATAGTAGGAGGCCTAGTGATGGATGAGCAGATGCCCTCCATCTCCCAGTAACATGATGCTCTAGAACAGCAGGTGATGGAGGGGCAGATGCTCCCTCCCTGACTCTTGCCACCATGTCTGGGCTAGAAGGGGACCAAGGCTCTACAGCCTAATGTGGTAAATGAGCAAGCCATCAGAAGACCCCATGCTGGGCAAAAGTTCTGTACCATGCAAGCCTTGAACGAGGAGGAACAGCAGATGACTGAAGTAATACTGACACTCCAGCCTGCTGTCATAGCCCCAGTTTTTATTTTATCAGATGGAAAGAGCACGTACTCAGGGTACTCATTTAAAAAGATTTCTCACCTCTGCAAAGTGACCAGGAGAGATTTCTATCTGTTGCTGATTGAGCTGATAAAAGCCTTTCTTCCTTTCAGCAGTTTAGAACTCAGCCTGCCCTAAAACAAGTAGGGTCATTTTAGTCTGTGACCACATACATAAATTGTATCTGCAGAACAAAGGAATCGTTGGTCAATTAAAAAGATCCTGTGGCTACAATATTCTTCTGGGAAGATGCCATCTACATATGCTTATTATAGCCACAAAAATCCCACCCTCTCACTTGCCTTGAGCAAGTAATTGTCTCTATAAGCAACTAAAATAATTATTTTTCCAACATACTTGTCATCATTAATTATGGCCAAATATCCAAGTACGAGCTCATGCCTGGGCTTTTAAATGCTTGTAGCTAGTTAGCATGGCTGCCTGTAACTTTACAGGGGTTTTTTGTGTTAACATTAATGTACTATGGCTTCAATAAATCAAGGCACTCACTGATGAGCTAAGCATGATTAATCTGCAGAACACAAAGAACTGTCATGCTTATCTGTCCCACAGCAAAAGCGAGATTTTCTGCCTATGCTATGGGTCTATTGGAGCACCACTGCCTGTATTCCTAATGCCACATTCAAGCAAAGAAGTTCCAATGAAGAAAAGATTTTCCAAACATGAAGACTGGTGTTTGTGGGAATTAAATGCCAGAAGTCCACTGAGGTAGAGGCATTTCACTGCTCCACTGGCCACCTTTGCAAAGCTCTCTGGCATTAGTTTGTGAACGTGCAATATTAACTTCCTAACAACCAGAATGCAAACTTTGGCCTGGCTCCTGTACTTCTCTCTGAGCCAAGTCCCCCACTGAAGTGGATGGGACTTTCCCTGCATAAAGGCTACAGAATTTGCCCTACTTTTTTTTTTTCCCCTAGTTTAACAAGGCGGGGGTGAGAGGGGAAGAGATACTGTTTCCCTTGTACATCTCTGTTATTTCTTTATTCTGCTTAGCAGGACTTTACCTAAATTTCCTAAGCTGAAGATGTTGCTGTGCTGAAAAACCACTGGATACAGAAGATCACAATGTAGCACAAAGTCCACTGATAGCTTGCAGAAGGCATTTTTTATCTTTTTTTTTTTTTTTATGACATGTTAACAGCGACTTTTGTTTGTCAACCAGCCTGCACATAATGTAGCTTCTGAATCATTGCCACTCCAGGCATTCACATATTTCAGGCCAGCCTACCCAAATCAGGAAACTGGCTTCCAACCAACAGGAATTTTTAATTATTATTTATCTTCTGGTTTTTGAGCCTTTACAGTTACTATTTAGTAGCTTTATTTTAAAACTACAAGTAATAAGAGACTTGCTTTTTATTAATGAAAGCTTCAAATTTTACATAACCACAGTATTCAGAATTAAGGATTTTAAGGGCAAACACACACATAACGAGATACAGCATATGAATTCAGGGCTATGTATTTCAAGATGGGAAACTCCACAGCCTTGTTACATTTTTCTTGATTCACTTTGGAAATAAAATAGATGAAACTACGTAGGTACCTCAGCCAAAAGAAGGACAGAAATACATCTATAGCACTAACAATACATGACAGGATAAAGTGGTAAATCTACAGTGCTTAGCTGAAAGATACTGATACAGCAAACTGACTTGGTAACACATTTTTACTGGTAGAACTGATGGCAAAGCATGGCTTAGTGGCACAGTAGGTAAAACAGGACAGAATAAACCACTGTAAAGCTGTGTTATGAGAGTGGGGAAAGAGCCTTTGCTTATATCCTCAGCACAGGAAATAGGTACAATTTTGCTTTTACTACCAAATAAAGTTTAATGCAGGCACCTCTATTCTTCACCCCAAACTGGATAATGAAAATGAAGACAAGGACACACAGAGATGGGAGCAGAACAGAAAGACTGCACATGCAATATAAGCTAGCAGCATAGCTTCTGTGGGGTATCCTTATCCATCAGAGCCACTGGATATACTCCCTTAACCATCCCCACCAGCACTGTGCAGCCTCTCACTGCATCCTCTAGCACTGCTAGCAACCAAGAGTCACAACCTTGCCCCAATATGCAATCAGAAGGATGAAAGTCCCCAGGCACCAGTTAAGGGAAAAGGGTTTTTTTTTTCCCCAGAGTAAGCTCTGATTTTCATCCTCATTACACAATTGCCCTGCACAGTCCCTCAAGCATGCATAATGCAACACAGTAATGCCAGCCTCACCGTGCAAAACTCCCCAGGCTTTTACAGGGGCAAGAGGAAAAAGGAATAAAATGGCAAAATGCAAATAAGCCACATACTGAATTTAAAAGCAGCTTTTAATTACCATTTCTTCCTGTTTCCCTGGGTGTTGGGAGCACTGCTCTAAGCAAGCCACACTGGTAAACAGAGTCCTAATCATCTTGTTAAGTTCATTCAAGCACATTACATCTACCCTGGCAATTCATTGGCTTTAAACAGAATCTGAATTCTAGGCTACAATCAGGCTGAAGTACCAAGGTATTATAGTTCAGTATTTCTATTTTCACACTCCTCCACTGGGCAAAGACTGAGACAGAACTTCTCTTTCATGTAAAAGAATGAAGAAACAGAAACAGTGTAGGTTCTCGCAAGACACCTAAACCAAGGAAGTGCCTTCTTTAAGGGTTACACTGCTGATTGCCTGTGACCTGCACCCCTTTAGTCCTGCACTCAGGCCAGGACCCCTTCTGTTTTGATGATGCCTCCTGAGAATAGTGACCTAACAGTTAACTTTCTATTTTCTCTTTCTCTCTACCAGAGCTGACTGCAGATAAACACCTTCTCTTCAGATCTGGCAATTACAACACTAATTGTCTCAACTAGAATATAGGCCTATTCCATTAAACAAAAGTTGCCTGTATTTCAAGGTGCAGCAGGAGAAATAAATATAATTGTGATACTGGGACAAATTCTCAGCAGGCCGAAGTAACTCATCTCCAATGATGTAAGCATGGCATAATTTATCCTCAGCTGAGGATCTAGCCCCATTTCTTTCCTGTGCTCAACGACAGCTGAGAGCTTCAGGCCTGTTAACTGAGCTCCAGGGCTAGATTTATACCAATAACTTCTCCAGCAATGCCAGAATGATACCAGTACACGGACTGAAGCATCATCCTAGTACAGCTTCAGCTTAGACTAAAAACATTAGAAGTCTGCTACCAAAACAGATACTGTAGTTCACATTGAACAAAAACCTCTCCTGAAGATAGGTAACTGCCACCTAGCAGACACTCTGCCAATGTAGTTAAGGCAGTTACATCAACCAAAGAGTACATCTGTTTTCATCTTTGAGTGTATTACATACTTTCAGCTTCATACTGGTGCAGCTAGAGTAATTTAACTACACTTCTACCCACAGAAGGATCTCCAAAACAGAGTAGAGCCAGGGGAAAAGGAAGCTGTATTTCAAAGATATTGGAACAGGGTTTTTTTTAATTCAGTGCAAATAGGTTTAGCCTACATTAGATCCTCTCAAAAAACTGCATTTTGCATAAAGTATTTCAATGTTTTTCTTGATAAATGTTTCTCATCTAAAACCTGATCTACAGTAAAAACTTTAGCAAAAGTGATAAGTGTAAAAGTAAACTGAAAACACTTTGTTTGGAAGTCAGCAAACAGTCTTGGAAGGACCCAAAATGAATTTTTTGTTGTTGCTTTGCTGATAAGTAATTTGAATTTCTCTCTGTGATTTTCCCCAGGAAGCCTAAACCACTATCTTTCCCCAGATTGCCTTCTGAGATCTCTACTTTCCTAGAAAAAAAAATGTAGGGAAGTAATTATAAAAAAAAAAAAAAAAGAAAACTAGAAAGCCCCCAAACAACAACAACAAAAGCCTTTTACTATTTTTCAGTGGTATCTTGATTAAGCCCTAAGAGGAGTTCTTTGTTCAGAAAAGGCCCTGAAGCTGACAGCATTACAGGGTCTCAGACAGCTCCTTTCCCAGTGGAGTTTGAGATGGAGGAGACATTTCCACACTCTGCTCTGAACTGCTTTGATCCATCAACATCTGCCAGATAAACATTTCACACCACTTGCCTTGCTGGTAAGGACAGCCAGCATCTTTATCGCTCCTCTACTGCATACAAGTCCATAATCCATAGGTGTGAACACCGAGTTTACATCACTTTGCTTTACTTGTTTGTCCCCAGAGAGTGAAACCTAGTCTCTCCACCTTTCATATTGAACATGGTAGATGTGAGGCTTTATGTACTATGCAAACATGCCACCGTTACGCTTAAAACTGCACTCTGACTCCTCCAAGTTTTTTCTACCCCACTGCCTGACAGAACACCATCCTAACATACCTGAATCCAATGCAGTGATACACATGCAAAAACATTTGACAAGCCAATAATTGAGAGTATATACTAACTCTGAAACCCACTAATGGTGAGGCAAATATCCTCAACTAACAGATTAAGATGATTTGTTGCTAATGATTTGTGCACAAACTTACATGTAACATGCTTAGCTCCCCTGTCACCACAAATTATCAGCTGCACCATAACAATTTCCATTTCTGAGTAGGGACAACTGCTCCCTACAGCTACCCAAAATTATGTTTTTCTACCACAGTACTCCTTTGAAGACTGAGAATTAAATATTTAGGCAGAGAAAACATTATTGATTTGATAACAACACATCAACAGCTTATGTCAATCATGTAATGCAGCCCCAGGGCAGGGAGAAAGCAGGATGTAACCTCAGGATGGAGGAAGAACCAGAGCAGGGAGTATTCAAAAGCCTCACATGTTTTAGACTATATAGCACTTGCTCAAAAGAGTTGGGCCTCTTGGGTTTATCTAACATCCTGGAAAACAGGTCCAATCCTCAGTATCAGTGGAAAACAAATGGTTTAGTTCAGGGAATACCATACATCCCACAATACTGCAAGCTAAAAAAAAGTTTCAGAACTAGATCAGGCTGCCCAAGGCCCCATCCAACCTGGCCTTGATGGGGCATCCACAACTTCCCTGGGCAACCTGTTCTAGTGCCTCACCACCGTTGTAGTGAGGAAATTCTTCCTTACATCTAGCCTAAATCTGCCCTTTTCCAGTTTATACTGGTTCCCCCTCGTCCTATCACTACAAGCCTTTGTGAACAGTCTCTCCCCAGCTTTCCTGTAGCCCCCTCCAGGCATTGGGAGGTTGCTGCAAGGTCTCCTCGGAGCCTTCTCCTCTCATTTCTGTCTTACCTAACATGGTAGAGGTTCCACAATTAATGCTGATTCAAAGCTACAAAATCACTTAATAAGCTGAGACTGAGCTAGATCAGGTATTGCCAGAATCACATTTCTGTCAAGTTAGTGAAAAAACACAGTAGAGTGTTTACATCAGGAAAAAAGATATCCGATCCAAAAGGAATGATATAAGCAGACCATATCCGAGTCAAAATAAAGCTTGCTGGTTTACAGCACGGAGGGGGGGGGCTTTTTTTTATTTTTTTTTTTGCTCCCTATAAATTTGAAATAGCGAAATGATTTTATATCAGAACAGTACTTTGTATCACATGGCCACATCTTTGGTACTAACAGCTCTAAAAATCACGTTAAATTCTTGAAACAGACTCAGAGTATCAACTTAAATCTCATATCACAATACACACAGTATAAGGCTTTAGTCTCAGCTGTGCTTCCGGTCTTGTATCTAGATTTTTGTTTGCATTAAGATTTACTCCATTTAGAGGCATTCCACACTTCTCTCTCCCTAGAGAACACATCTTGTAATGTTTTATTTAATATTCAGATAATATCCCCATAAAGACCTGTGAGTAGAACAGTGCAAGAGCATGTGAATGTGTGAGAGCATGTGAAGACAGTAGAGGTACTGCAAATTGTAGTGAGAGAAGTAGAGAAAAAAATTCTAGATAGTTTACAAACACAGAAATAACCACAGGAGATTTAAAACAATGTATTATGTGAAAATAATATATATGTTATGGAAAAATGAGTCCTGCCAACGAGAGAAGATAGGGAATGGCTAATTACCAAGGAATTTGCATATGATGAAAGCAGCAAATAAAGCAGAGTTTGGGCTGCAAAATAGGAGACCTCACATCATCAATCCTCTTCCCACACACTACATGGCTCTGTGAACTTATATGTTGTTATACATTTACCTGCTATAGCCCCAGCTGAACACCTTCACAACTCCACGGCCAGGACTCTTCCTGCCACTCTTATCTCAATTAAGTGATTTTACCAGGACTGTAAAAAGCCTAATTTCTGTGAAAAGCAGATTTCTGCCAAAGATTTAATTTTCAACAAAATTACTAGGTAACTAGGATTGGAGACCTAGCTATGAAAAAGCAAAATTACAGTAAAGTTGTTACTGGCTGCTCTGTTACTGTACAGCTTACACACAGGCTAACGTAAACAGTTCAGCAAGGCTATCACAGTTATATACATGACCCAGAAGCAATTCTATCCCTTCTTGCTGCACATATTACAATTCTTTAATAAATTACTGCTTTCAAGTGTGCTGAGGTACTATTCAACCTGACAGGCAGTTCTAGAGTTGTTACCAGTAGGTTTAAACTCCACTGTCCCACACTAGCACGTGTCTAAATGGAGTTTCACATTTCTCTATTTCCTTTAAAATCTATGTACTTCATGACTTCAAGACAAGAAAATGAGCAGAAAAGAAACAGGTGATGCAGAACTAATTAGAAGGGATATGATACTATCACAGGGTCATGCTGTTAACAGTAAGTCAGAAAAAAGAAATGCAAAGCTATCTGAAAGCCAACAACCTGGATGGCCAAAGCTATAAGGAGAGGGGGCTAGCTAACCCTTTCATGAGTCTGCTAGGACCTTTAGTTTCTGTGAAATCTCTCCTACACCGTAAGCAACTGGAGTGGCATTTTCGGCTGAAATAGGAAAACAACAGATCAGAGCAATGAGTCAATGTGGAATCCATGTTTTCTCCCAACTCCCTGCTTCCTTTTCTCATTTTCAGATGACTTCCTACCTCCCATCTGCTTCCTGCCTGCAGGGTACCCTTGCTAGAAGCCACAACAACAGTTGCTAGTCTCTGTAGCCCCTCCGGTTTGATTGGTGTTATTAGCAGTGAGGCACACACACTTCCTGATCAACTTTATTAAAACTGTTCATTATAACATATACACACCATTTGCATGTTTATGACAAAAAAATGAACCTCAAAGGCTCAATTCCTACAATATTAACGAATCAATGTGGTGCAACAAATAAATCTGTTTTTTCTAGCATGAGCAAGATTTTATCTTGAGTCACAGTTAAAGAGACTGACTCACCTTCTCAGTGCTGGTTTAAGATAAATTGTACTCCGGTCTCATATCCTATCAGCCTTACTCCACCTATACGCTCCATTGTTTGTGACTGCTTTCCCAATATCCTTGTACAGCAAGGAATGCAGTGTAAATCAAGTAATTGTCTACTGATTTGCCTACAGCTTCATTGAATTAGTTGCATTTTTTCATAAGTTTTCTGTTCCTCAAAACTTTCTTTATTAGTGTTTATCCCCAAATTTATTTGGCTGCTATTATGTGTAGCCTCAATCAAATACCCTTACAGTCTATTCCTTTCATCCCTCTCATAACGTTTTTATATAAAATATAGATGTCTACTTTTAACTCTAAATAAATATATTTCAGTTTTATGAGCTGTGTTGAACATAATATCCCACTGAGCCACAAAGAAGTTGTCCTTCTAAGAGATGCAAATTATTATGTTTATAAGTAAGCGGTAAACACATCCTACCTACTGTCTGGATGGACACAGGCCATCACCATCACAGAAGTTAATGAGATAACTAACATTCCTGCCGGAATAGCACTAAAACTGAATTCCTCCTTAAGTCACAAATAGCAGGAAGCCTCTAGATCTTCTCAGAAACTATTTAAAATATAAGCAGATTAATGCTAGTATCTGTTGAGAAAGAAATGAAGTTTTTTTATCCTAATGTCTCTTTACTGTTAAGATACATTTCAGGGTAGCTGGCAAATCTATCAAAACTTTCCATTCCCACAGGTGTGGTAAACCTAAACTGGCTTGAGATCTCTCCTGAGCAGCCCAGCACTGCGGATACTGTAAATAGCCAAGAAGCAACAAGGCTGCCTCTGCTAAGCTGCATGGTCTGCTTTAGGAGTTTGCAATTCAGGTTGTCAAGATACCCCTCAGCCAGAAGCCTGTCACAGCAAGGAAGCCAGGACACAAAGTCACAGATCGTCTACAATGAATCCACACCCTGAGTCTCAGGTCTTTCCATCCTTCTTGGGTTAGACTTTTAATGTTATATATAAGGCCTCACCAGCAGCAGCCTAAGGATAACAGTAACAGCCACACTGATTGTTATAGGCAACCACATCCATAGATTTTATTCACCCATTTACTGAAGCCAAGGGTTTACAAGGATTTGCAGGTAGACAGGGTTACAATAACAGATCCATGACATACTAGAAGACAGTTTCCTGTTTCTCATCAGAACAGTCTTCTCCAACCCCATCACCAATTCTAGATCAACAAAAAAAGCCTCTCAATCTGGAATTTATCCCTTCCAGGTGAAAAATCACTGATATAATTTTCACCCTTTCAAAGAGATACAGAAAATAGCATTTTAAAATGAAGTTAAAATTGTCTCCCCATTCTTTTAGCACAAACAGTTCTCTGAGCTTGCAAGAGTCCACTGAGTAATTTCAGTGTCTACATTTTTTCCCCTTAATCTAACTCTGATGATAATGTCCTTCTTGATGACAAGCTAACCTAGACAGTATTTGGATGCACAGAGGGAAACCCTAGCAATGACACTTCGCATGTCTTGGATACCCTCTGCTCCCAACTCCAGCATCCAAAGGGATACCTGCAGTGGAAAGAACAGCAGTTACATGAGCTGAGCATTTCAAACTGAACCCTAAGGAAGGCCACTGAGTCATCTCATTCACTAACCGCAATTGTTGCAAGCAAGTCCCTAAAAGCTACCCAGTCATGTGGGGGCAGCAACGCGATTAGAACCTGGCAGATAAATATTTCCTGGAGACAGCCACCTAACCCCTTTATCTACCCTAGTTTTCTCGCTTCTGTCTCAGCTGTCTCTATTTCCTCAAGAACTGAGAAGGAAAAATAAGCCAAGTGATTTCTATTATTGACAGCTGAGGGGAATGAATGAGACAGACCAGGTCAGGGTGAGGAGAGTAAAAAAGGGCAGGCTGAGCCTCAGCATGCCAACAAGGGCTTCACATTCTGAGAAAGAAACTTGGAATTAAATACGCTTTAAAAATAAATCCCAGTAATTTCTGAATCTCTCTCTCAGGGCTGCAGTTGCAAGCTGAATCTCTGCCCACAGCAACATCTCTGGCATTCAGCCAAAGATTTGAAAGTCACTGTGATCTTTTCTCCCCTCCTCCCTAGCCATCCACAACTTTTAAGCATTCCCACAGCTGTGAGGGGGCAGTGCTTGGGTTGAGAGGCTGCTCTCCCACATCTGCTCACAGCTGGAACTCTTCATGGTCTTTGGCACAATCCCTTGCTACTGCTGCAAGGGCTGCCCTTGGAATGAGTGCAGCTATCTGAACAGTTTCAGAATCATTTCTCATTGGACAAATATTGAATTTTCCCATAAGCTCACATAAAAATGGGCAGCTGTTTCCATGTGAAAAAAAAAGGTAGCAAGTCTATTTAGAGTAAAGGTTCATATAATTCAAAATATGAATATCACAGACTTTAGCTTACGAGGCATAGGCTGCGTTCTCAACCATCTTGAGGCCATGACACCATTTTCCTTATTCACATGCTCCTTACCTCCTAAAATTAACTCCACTGTGAAGTTCAGTTTGTGGCACAAGACTTGCTGAGCACGTGGGGAGCTCCTGGAGAAGCAAGGGCAACAGGAAGGATTCACTGTGTTCTCCACCCTGTCTAATAGTTTGGCATAGGAAATACCTGAGGTTCAGCCTCCCTCTGCCTGATGTAAAACCAAAACATCCCCCCCCCCCCAATTCAGTGGTGCTCAACCATTCACCTGGTACAGGACGAATCACCTCTTCTAGAGGTCCTTAAGAATTTTACACTGCCCATCACGTCATTAGCGATGTATCACACTACAGGTAGGTGTTACAGAACAGGGATGGTTGACATCTTGTGATGTAATGAGCAAATACAGATGTTCCCTGCACTTCCCAACACATCACCAGATGTGTCCTTATTGCATGCACAGGAACTCTTATAATTTTATTCACTGAAATGTCTACTTTGTTCACATACTGGAAAAAAAAAAAATCTACAGAGTCTCTGGGTAGCACAGCAGGGACAGGACTACCAGAATGATCCCTCCAGTCCTCAATCCACTTCCTGCCCACATCTGAAGAACCACCACTAAATGGGATGAGAGGGGAATGTTCTAGCCTGTGTGGTGTATGCTTGGCACTCCTGGATTAATCTTTTCAAAACCTCAGGCTGTCCTGACAGTTTTTAGAAGATGTAAATACAGGATAAAATGTCCTAAATTAATATTCCTGCCTAAACCGTGAAGATTTTACTTTGGCTAGAGAAAGCAGATTTTTTTTCCGCTCGGTTTTCAGGAAACAACTGAATTGAACTTGCTTTTTTCACATACCACTGCTATTGTGCAATTTGGCCCCTCTAATTATGCCTCAAAATTTGCCCTTCTTAGTTTATGAACTCAATGCCTGAGATACACTGAGGAATGGCTGATACCACTACCATTGAAACAGTCAACACAGATGCCAGAGTCAAAATTTTAGCCATATCAGAAATCAGTTGTGTCATACCACTCTAAAATATAGAGCTCTAAAATAGAGTCACGGCAATGACTAAAGATGCTCACTGAGTCTGGGCTGCAAAGTGCTAGGTGCTGTCTAAACATGCTGCTGGCAGTCTCCACTGTCTACAAGATAGAAGTAACAACTGGTTGAGACAAACAACAATTAAAAATAGTCTAAGGTGGGAGTGGTAGCTAATGTGGATGTGCATAAGCTTTTTATACCACAACAAGAGATGGTCCATGCCCTGCAGAGTTTAGCATCATGACAGACTAGAGAACAAGCAGGCAGGGAACTGCAAGCAGACAAAGGGACCAGCGTGTTCACAGTCACATAGAAGGCATCAGTAGATCCAGGAGTAGGAACTCCTATTGCTCTGTTCTCTGTCATGCAACACCTACTATCCCAAACATGAACCTGCCACACACAAATATACACAATCCCATCAGATCTACTTGCTGCTTTATATTCCACCCACCTGTCCTGATTTTGGTCATAACAGTGTTAATTTTTTTCCCAGTACCCGCCGCTTTTTGGATTTAGTGTGAGAATAATGTTGATAACACACATTGTTTTAGTTGTTGCCAGGAATCGTTTATGCTTGGCTGGAGTAGAATTAATTTTCTTCCCAGCAGCTGCTGTTTCTTTTAGTTTTAGTATGATAAGAACACGGAAAAGACAAATACATGGATTTTTTCTTTTTCTTTTTCTTTTTTTTTTGTTTTGCTAATATACAGGTGCAGAGCCAAGACATCTAATACAAACTGGCCAATGGAATGTTCCATACCATAACATCATGCTCAGTATAAAAATAGGAATTTAGCCGGGGAGTGGTGAGGTGATCTGGGTTCCACATTTGTTGTTTGTCTCACTGCTATTGCTCCACTTGCTGTGATCTCTGCTCTTGCTGGAACTGCTGCTCAGGACAGGCTAATCATAGGGTGGAGAGCAATTACATTTTAAGATATTCTTTCCTGTATTATTATTATCATTATTATTCTCTCTTCTTTTATTGTTCTGTTACAGTTGTCTTTATCTCAACCTATGAGTTTTCCTTCTCTTTTCCAATTCTACTCCTCATCCCTGTAGAGGAGAGGGGGATGCAGGGTAGTCAAAAGAGAGTGACTGCATACTGCTTAACTGCTGGCTAAAGCCTAAACCATCCCACCACCTCAGAAGTGCCGAGTAGTGTTAATTTGCAATTAACTTTTGCAAATGCCTTTCATGAACTCTGCAAGTTGATTACAATACCAGGTGACTGGAAAGTATCTCTGTTAAATTCAGTATCAACAGAAAAAGAAAAAAATGATGCTATAAGACAAAATGACCAGGTGCTTGAGTAATCTATCATAACAGCACACCTGCAGCAAGAAGAATAAAGTAATATAAAAGGCATCTTTAGGCTAGCTGTTACTTGGAAGTGCTTGATTCCTATAGTGTTAATATACAATCAATCAAGGTGGATTTTCTAAAACAAAAAGTAAACCCTGAAAATATCATCACTGAAGACAAAGTGAAAAGCTGAACATGGGGTTAAACTTGAACTGATAGAACAAGCTTACAATACAAAATCCCACTACGAAACACTTAGATCTTGTCAATATTCACTTTTACACAGATTGAACTAAATTGACATAAAACCCAATGCAGTTAAATAGATGTAGCCCTTCAGCATAACTGAAGTCAGAGTACATTAAAAGTATATCAGCATGACTTGGTTGGATAGTGAATTAACTAAAAATCATTACCCACTTGGTCAAACAGATTTAGCAACGTAGTGCCAATCAGACACAAGCAATGATGAATTCTAACCATTGATGTTATTTCTTCCCTAGGCTCCAGCACTATGACGGACTCACTGAATAGATCAGTCTGCAAGTTTGATTAATAAAATCCTGGTAATATATACCACAAAATGAGATCTAATCATAAACCATGCAAGAACCACTAGGCAGCACTGATTAGACAAGGCTTAGCTAGACTTTTCCCACCTCTAGCATCTGTGCTTTACAGTAAGTATGGGCACAATGACAGGAGGAGTTCAGCTCCAAAAATCTCCCTATCCCTTTTGTGGGGCCTAAAACGAAGGCATGAGCAGAGCTGCCACAGTGCAGTTTCCTCTCTCTGGTGTTTCTCATGCTCTCCCTCTTGTGGCAAAAGAAACTCACTTTTTTCCTTCAGAAACAGCAAAACCTTCAATATATTCAGTAAACGACTTTCTTCAAGAGTTGGCACACATTGCTGAGTCAACATAGGAGAAAAGAAAAAAAAAAAGTTGTTACAAAACAAAACAGAGGCTCCCTACTACCTCCGCTTTTCATTTGTAATAGCCAAAGCGCTGATACCAGAAATCTGAGACCTCACCACATCTATCTCCCCCTCTCTTTCTAGATATGTTTTTAATCCACTTACTTGGATACTCATATTTGCCCCAGCATGAGTGTGTTGTACAAACTACTCAGTACCACATAAAGCTCATCATGTAAGCTTTCATTTCTTTAGCAGGAGTGACATTTATGCATACGGAAAAAGAGCAGCAGCTGAGTAAAGATGTCATAAGGTGGGAAACGAAGGGACCAAAAATGCTGCTCTGCATGCAGCTACAGAGAACAGACCAGAGTACAACAGTCAGTTCTGCTCAGCAATTTCAGCAATTGCCCAGCAATTGAAAATTAAGATCCATGAAGCTAAGTCAGCCTCAGCATCCAGGAAGTCTCAGAGAATAGGATTTTAAGAAACATGGCACATCAACACCTGTAATAATGGTCTTCCATGATACACATTTCAAAAGAAAAATTAGTATGTCCTCACAAAGGTTACATTACCCTCATTCTCTTTCCAACCCTATTTTGTATTAGCCAATGTCAACTCCTCTCAATTAGACGCATTCATTATTCAAACTAATCCAACATGCCCTTGAGAACTGGGATTAGGAAACAACGGTATCAATGCAGGGACAGACACATCTTTAAATGACTACAGCTTTAAACAGCCTATGGATGGCTCAGTCAGGCCGAAAGACCAAAACCAAAATTTATCGCCCAGATTCCAGATACAGCCCAATCTTAGTGTATCACGTTTTTATGCTCAAGAACAAACTAACAACGTTACCTCTAATTACAACAGTTTTATTCTACTGTCCACAGTTTACAGGCTTCACGCTATGTGTGAACTCTTCCTTCTAAAAAGCTCTATTATAACATTCAATTTCCTTAAAATGTTTTTCAAATTATCATCAAAGTGAACTAAGGAATCCAATGTAAATAACCCAATGAGGACCATTACGCGAGTATAAGATTTTGACTTAACCATGATGGTTCACTGAAAGAATTAAATAAAGTAGACAAGAATTGAATACCATGGGTTTAACTACTTCATGCTTTCCTTCCATTATTTAATATGTAGGTACTAAATAGTCAAATTGTTAATGCAGAGATCTCCCCATAAGACTGGAATGTCATTACAGTAGCAGACCTTAAATTCCCAGACAATGTGTAGGAAAGCTTCAGTACAAGTAAAAGGCATGAGAATCATGTTCAAATTACAAACTTGGATGCTACTCTTCCTTAAGGTCAGAAGTCACAAGCCCAGTCAGTCATGGGAGAGAGCTAGGAAGACCTAGGTCCTACTGAAAGATAAAAACTGTCCTTAAGGATGCAGAAAACAAGCCCAGCACAACACTAGCAAGAGCTATGCTACTGCAGCTGCTGACTCCCAACACTATGAGCAAGAAACAACCAAACGTTTGCATGTGTCCTACCTAGCATACATAAAAACTATGAGGCAACCAGTCTTCTGTAAGTAACAGTTGAAGCCTAGGAAGATTTTAAACCTGTGCAGGAGGGAACTTCAGGGGAAATAGGAATTTAGCACTACAGGAACAGTTCATCAGAGCACAGCCCTTTTTCCACTGTCACGTAAAGGCTTCCTAGTTTATCCCTCTAGACTTAACAGATTTAGCCTTTAGCATAATTTTTATATCCTCTGATTAGCCTAACCAATTTGATCTAGAGCTTGTGTTCAGTTTGGATACTGAGGTGAAAAGTTCACTGCTACATACAACATGCTTATCCTTTCCCACGTGTCTTTTCTGCAACACTTCTCTTTGGCCCAACTTTGGCTAAAAGCCTTAACTTCTAAGCAGAGTTTACAAAGTATTCTAGTGTCTGCAGAAGCATTTCTTTTATTTTTCTCCAGTATTTTAATTTTTTTTAATTTACACAATCATTTCTTATTCCCTTTATAAACTGTATGGTTTCTTGGCATCTGTACCAAGCACAAAGGGGCTCCAGGCAATAACTAGGGTCCTTAAGCAAAGTTACACCTACATTCTCAGAATGTCATTTTAATGAAGGCTCACTGAATTTGGAGCCAACCTGCAAAGTAATTCCTTTCAAATGGTGCATGGCATGCTGGTCCTCTCTACACTTAAAATCCACTATCAACCACATAGCAGGAGGAGGATGAATAGCCATTGACAAGTATTGCTAAGAAATTCTGCCTCCTAGAGCAGGTACAGATAGAGCTTCAACATGAAGTTCAACAATTAATACATCAAATAATTTCTATTCAATCCATCTTATTGATAGTATCATAATGTGATAGGCTCCAATTATTTGAACTTATCCAAGGCAAGAACAAGCCAAGAACTAGGATTTCAAGGAAGGGGGCAAGGAAGGAAAAATAAATAATAAAACAAAAAAAAACCAAAATCAAAGACCAAAACAAAACCCCCTCAAAACCAAAAAAATAACCAAACCCTCACAAAAAAACTTAAAAATTAAGAGAAAGAGAAAAAAGGGAGGAAAAAAAAGAAAAGATCAATGCCAGAAATCAACAGCTTCTGATCATGGTCTGCCCAATTAATCATGGCAACAGCTACTTGCATATACACAATTCAGCCAGTCCAATACTACAACATCAATAAGATGACAATAGCACTATGTGGCACTTTAAATTACCCAGATGCAGTAAGTGACTAAGAAGTTAGAGAAACTACAAAGTGAGAGCAGCCCATACATTTTAGTCATTCAGGTACTTGGAACTGAGATTTTTTTGGGGTGTCCCCTCACCCAAATCCAACAAGACAAAGTGGATTAGCAGTTAGCAGCAGAAGGGAATACACCTCTTCCCTAACTGGACAGTGCAAAATCCACCTATATCAGCACACTTTGAGCAGACTGACACATAACACCAAGCACCACCTCACAGCACCAGCCTGACTTAGCTCCGAAAGTCCTTTACAACACTGTCAGTACTGCCAAGGGCTGAAGATGTGTTATATGCAAAACAGCTTGTGTCCCCCTAGGACGCAGATAGTTGAAGAGCAGCACTTTGGTTGCATAAAATTTATATACAGCCCTTAAAGAGTGCCTCATTTTAATAAGCAGCAGTTATAAAGGAGCATCTTGGTTACTGACTTTGGCTCCTGTAGGAACAAAGCATTTAAAGGATAAAAAAAAAAACAAACCCAAACAAGCTATCCCTAGTCAAAGCAATCCGAATGGGATCCCTACTTGAAAGCGACTTTCAAATGAACAGAATAATACAGATTAGCAGTGAGCCCATTGAAAAGCAGTGCCTACTTTTTTGGAATATCTCCTGCATGTTTAGATGAGTCTAGAATGACCGGGATGGTTACTTTCATCTGTATTGGGGTAATGTCTCTGTGCCCTCGCATCATTCAGCAATTACTATAAAACCAAAGTGAAGGTCTTTGCCTCAAAGAAACAAAGAATAGAGACAGCTCTTGCAGCGCACACATGATAACAAAGTGAAAACATTGAAGTTAAGGTCAGACTCAGCACAGCTTCAGAATTTACCAGCCCTTACATATACGTTTCCATTTTTAAGGGAGATGCATTAACACACTCATTGCATATTCTTCAGCTAACACATTTTATATTGCATTGCTACCAGATACAGGCATAGCCATAAGTTATCATACCTCCATAAAGCATAAAAGTTTAAGATGCATTAACTTACCAGCCAATTGTCACAGAGTAGAACACAAAGCTTACCTGAAAACAGAACAGATTTTGTGACGATTACAACAAAAGAGCACTGGAGAAGGATAAATAGTCAGTCACCTCACTTCCTTCTCATTTTAAGAGAGCTCAGATATGAGAAAATACAGGTGCTGAAAGCTTTGTCAAAAGAGCTTGAATTATGCATAAGGAGTAAAGAAATATACAGTTGAATTTGATGCACTGAAGAAAGAATGCAAAGAAAAGAATGGAAGTAGCCAAGCAGAAGACACAGGTCCCTTTTGAGCAGCTGCCACTTTCCAACACTAATTCTTATCATTTTTCAAAATCCATGAAAAGCAACAAAGATTTTTTCTCTAAAGACTATCAGATCTGACCTTTTGCCAAGAGCAAGGACCCGTGGGGCAAGGTTTGGATTCCATCCTCCCAAGAAACACGCCATCTTCCTCACTATATTGTCCTACAGAGAACCTCCTCCACATGAGAAGAGCATCAGAGACTTCACATATGCTTTTATTCATCCTCCGTCTGTACTTGCAGAGGTTACATGAGGAAACTTTTTCCTTTGTTGTTGACAAACCAAAGGATAAAAATAGAGATGCTCTCTAACATTAAGCAGACACATCCATTTGTAGAAACAGAATGGCTGCTTTGAAGCTGCCACCCATGTATTGCAGTAGGTAGAGAAATTCCAGTTGTGGTGAGAGGAAAAGCCATTTGCTTGGCTTGTTTAGGGTATGAACTAGTTCTATGCCATTCTCAACATGCTGCACAAAATAAACCAGAGTATTTGGCTTGCAAATATACCTGACGCTGCTGCTGATGTGGTGTTAATGTCTGTAATATTCAGCATAGACTAAATAGCTGTGAGTATCTCAGGGGAATTTCATAGGTATGGTCAGAGTTGAGGGTAACGATGAGTAAAGTTATGATATAAACTTACATCTCCTCCAGTAAAGTATTCTTAGCTGGACCTCAGCTACAGTGTGTCTCTGGCTTTCTAGTTTATTTGTATGCATTCAAATTCCACTCCAGTTCAAACCTGTGTAAACAACCTTTCTAGAACCACAAGCAGAATTTGCCTCCTCTGCCATTTCTGAGGGTATCCTCCCCTGCATTTTCTTAAGTTCACCCTCTTCTAGGGATGCTGAAAGAACTGAAATGCAGACAAGGCAAAGCTATGTTTTAATGCATTGTTTAGCCATTTCTGAAAGTTCTCATGGCCGCTGAATCCTGAATGGCAACTAGGACTAGCTCTGCATACAGCTCATAAAATAGTCCACTCATGTGGTAGTAATTACGAAACTCCCCAAGGAACAGATCTTGATGGATGCTTCAGTTAAAAGCCATTATCCAGTTCGTATTGATTCCAATTAGTCATTAGGTTTGGGAACAGAACAGAAAACTTCTGGGACTATTACTCTTAGAGATCTAACTGGAAACAACATCCTGATGCTGAATGAGAACGTCAGAACTCACTGATGCCCCACAGGAGAAACCTATACAAGAAAATTATCCCTCCCCTTATTCTTGCACCCAATCACACAACAAATGAGATTCTCCTTTCTATGATTATTTTTAAATCAGATTACCAGGCCTCATATCCCTGGGTTTGATGGTGACCATGGCATTTATGCACCTGAGGAGTACTCACTATAGAATCAGCATTGAACACTAGCCACACTTCAGCTGAAAAGGCATATCTTTTAGGAAATCACCACTAAGATATCAACCCCTCCCCCAGAGATCTAACAATGGCTGCCACCTACCCCTACTGTATCAAGCCATCACTTCTCAGAGCCAGAACCAGAGCCAGAACCTCAACCTAGAAATTATTTCTATGCACAGCATGAAGGAAATTAAAAACTGGACAAAAGCAAATTATTTCAGAAGGTTTTCACTTCAACGCAAAGCTTTTCCAGCATTCTGGGACGAAAGGACACCAAGACCCTTGCAGTACTGCTGCTATTTAAGAATTGTCTCGCTATATTTAATCAAAACTTATCCCACACATACACTCTGGGAATGAACAGTCTGTGCATGAACAGTCTTTTGATTCCCAAAGACAGTAAAGAGTCTTGTTTAGGTTAGTTTATATACATCCTCATTGATCCTCCTTCCTCTGGGAGCTCTGCATTCTTTCCACGATGGAAACAAACTTGCACTGCTACACAGTAGAGCATAAAGTTAAGACACCTATCAGCATTGCATTTAAGCACATATTTTTCTGGACAGACTACTGAATGTTGATCTGTGCTTGGAGAAAGGAATTTCAACTCTTATCCCAGTCTGTCAAGGGCATGCCATAGACTTTGACCTTGTCAGTTAGGTCCTGCTTTTCAGAGTTGCCATGTCCTCCCGACTTCAGAGGGTGTTCTGAACAGCACTTCTGAGGGTCAGCCCCTTAACTGCTCAATGTCTCATCTACCTCACTTGTAAAGTAGGAATAGATTAGACCTGTACTTCAGCTGAATTATTCCTGAACACTGTAGTAATGTGCAGCATCACGCATTTTCTACCCTTATGTTGCTCTGAAACAATGGAGCATTCAATAATTGCAGATTTTCAGCAGTTGCAGGAGGTTCTTCAAGCAACACAGCTTTGGAAATCCAACTTATTGTTCTAGATGCCTGTGCCAGGAAATCCACCAGCAGCTGTAGAGTAATCACCCCAGTTAAAATTTGCAAAAAAATAGGGACCTTGCTGGGACCTGAATTTGAACTTCACTAGGTGATGACGTTTGGGTGGTGCTCACTGTTAGTAAGGCTACTCCATTCTTAGACTCAGTGATTTTCAGATCATCTAATACTTTGTATTTAGCTGAACTAACGGATAAAAATCTCACGCACAGACTTTTCTTTGACAAACTGGACCTGAGACACCACACTCCCTGGCTCAAATCCCAGATGACCAAATTACAGTCTTGGTCTCTGCCTCAGTTTTCCTTTTGTAGAATACAGACAGTTCAATTACAGAAATCGAGCAATTTTAACTGAACTCCAGCTAACAAAAGATCAGAGCAGATGAAGTCATCTGTACTTCCACAAGTGTCCAGGCTGTATCCAGGCAACAATGGGTTAACACTGATCAGCAAAGCAGTCTCCAAGAGCAGTAGATAGCAGCGCTTTTACCCTTACTGCAGCTGAGCTGGCTTCAATAAATAAGAAAATTGTTCTTTCAAAAGAAAAAGACATTAACAACTTCTCTGAGGAGTTAGGAAGGTCCAGTGGAAGAACTGACAGTTCAGTAAACAGGAAAAGTGTTTCCCTTTGGCAACTATGTAAGGGAAAAGGATCTTTTGAGGTAGTAACTAAAGAGAAGAAAAAAAAAAAAAAAAAAGACTTCCCTAGTTCTAGCAAGGTTATGCAGAATGCTCACTTCACTGTAACAACAGATACTTGACAGAAATATTGAAACACCTTTTCCAGAGCCTAAGTTATCTCTAGCTGTTGAAGACCTACCGTAGGGGTAGACTAGCTCCCACCTGGTGCTGCAAAGCTCAGTCACTTCAGAGTCATCTGGTACTAGCAACTGTCAAAGACAGAACACCAGACCTTGGGTAAGATCCAGTCTAGCAACTGCTGCATTCTCAGAAAAAGAAAACAGACTCAGATAATTTGATAATTAACGGCTCAGCAAGTGTTCTGTCCAGAGAAACTGAACTGCAGTGAAAACAAACCTTGATAATGCTTTGTTTTAGCCATTGTCAGAGAAAGGCTACCGCTCCAGAGATTTGTCTAAGTGTGAATTATCTAAAGCAGGAAGAATATCAGAAAGGAGTGTTGAGAGCAGGATATGAGGTGTGGAAATCAGCTTCAAAATCATGAAATTGTATTATACCTTACTTGTGTTCAGCAGAAACGCCAAGCTTCCAAAGTTTTACTTGTATTCTTCTAGTCAAATCTTCTTTGCTCAATCCTACACTATCAACCACTAACCTACAGAATCAGAGAAACAAAAAAGAAAATTCTTAAGCCTTTCTTGGACTAGCCAAGCCTGCCAGTAAAATCAGCTTGGGGGTCTTACTCGTTTAACAACTCAGTATGGATAAATTATTGGGATGCTGTGAGTGAGAGGAATGACTTGGTTGATTAAGAAGACCATGAATTCACATGGGTGGCTTGGTAATGTACAGTCAAGAGGATACAGCCTTTTAGGGGACTGAAGTGGGTGGTGCCAAAGGATGCTGTCCTGTGAGGCAGTAAAGCAAGTTTTAGAAAGGAAAGAATTGGCCCCCTTTTCTGATACAATGGAAAACGCCCTAGCTGCAGTGCACACCAAGGGAGTCAATTCTTCTGTTTGCCATGTTCAGATGTACTAAAAAGTTATGAAAGGTTAAACTTCTCTTGAAGATTTTATGTTGGATCAGGCACAGTCTGCTCCCACAGGCAATACGAGACAAAGAGCCAGCACAAGACCCTATTATATGCTTTAAGTAGTCCAGTATAAACACTGATAAATTGGTCCTATGGATCAGGATCACATTTGTACTGCCAGGTGATCTAGCAACAGACATCTCGTATTAATAAGCATTGTACCAGGATGCTTAAAAGCAGTAATTGACAAAGCATCTCACCAGTAGCATGCTCAGGGGCCCTTTGCAGCCCACTAAACAGCTAAGAAGCCTCTCACCTAGTCTAGTCCCTTTGTTTCAACAGAAGGGTTCAAGTTCCACTCTCCTTTGTATGTTTCTCCTATACTAAAGTCACTCTCTATCAATCATGTGCCAACACTGGATATCCAGAAGCAAACAACAACATAAAACGCAAATGTATAGTAAGGCTCTAAGCCAATGCCACTGGCAGCAGGCACAAAACTGCTCAAGCCTGCCTCTGGTTCAGACTGGTAAACCCTTTAATGTATTATCTTAATTCTCCTTCACATTGCTGCTATTTTCAAGCAGATTCCCCTCATTTCCTTGGAACCTTCTTCTCCTCCCTACAGTAAGGCTTAAACTATTTTTTGACCCCCAGGGGAGAGCTGGATGCCTGTCACTTGAATTGCTTACAGCCAAGCCGGACAAAGCACATGAGAATTCGCTGGGGGAAAACAATGCTACATATGATTTCTCAGCATTCCTGAGAGCTGCAGACAGAAAAGGATTGATGGAGCCAAAGCCTTTCCTCCCACCATCCTTCAGTCCAACTTTTCACTCTGGATGGGTGTCTGACCCAGTGCATCCATCAGCAAAGCACACGCACTGGCACATGCAGATTTTCCCACACAGAAAGCCAAAACACCAAATTTTCAAAACTTTACCTCAAGCACTTGACACAAAAGGCCTATAGACTTCAGACAATAGGAAAGAAGTCCCCAATTCCACCTTTTTAGAGGTACTTAAGTGGTTTAAATCTGGGAAGATGCTGCCCTCTATATGGGAAGGAAACCAGTCTTCACAGAGCATGAGGAGACAGTGGGGAAGTGGAAGGTTCAGCCAGGGCTTTCTGTCTCTCATCCTAGCAACTTCCTTCCCCCAGAGAAGCTCTAGGTAAGAGTATCTTAGGCAGCAGACTGTGGTGTGAAGCAAACTGGACATACCCCTGCCCCCTACTTAGGTCCTACTGGAACCCTGAAGTACTTTGTTGAGTGTCACTGGGAATAGCCTGGGCTAGCTGGGACAGCAACTGCCTCAGGACAAGGAAGGCTCTCTCTCAAAAGCAAATGCAGCCAGTGCTGACACCAAAAAAAACCCAACCAAAAAATACAGTTAGAAAGTGTCAGGACTTAACATCAAGCTAAATAGACTGACCTGAATTTGTCAGTATGGCATAAGGGTTTTCACCAACTACACAGGAATGGTGCTGGATATTGGCTGCATACACTGGATGCAGAGAATCAGCAACACGAATGGGAATTATGAGTGTGAGCAGAGACACCCTCTTGAGCACGTAACACCCTAGAGCATGAGACATAGAACACTTCAGGACAGAAAACAACACTGATGTTGTTTATTTTCACTATATTTAAGCAGATGACTTTAGGAATTTGTTTAAGCTTTTGGTTTTTTAAGCACATGAACACAATTACTTTAACAACACACCCAATTCACATAATCAAAACCACCCTAAAATCCTGAATTTTGGCAGATCACTCAAAATAATGAGGCAAGAAATAACACCAGGCACAAATGTTTTAAGTTTTACATCCTTTTTCTATAACTTAGAAGCCAGTTTGTAGCCCCTTGTAATTTTTGTTCCATTTCCAATTACCTACATTAAAACCATTGTCTCAAATGCATCTGAGATACTCCAGGGACTTGGTGCTGAGCCAACTATAACCAACTCACCATGCCTCCAGTAGTATTTTCAAATGTTTAACATAACTAAGAATGAAATTCCAGAAAGTTCTATACAGGCAGATCTCTGAACTTGACCTATTTTTTCAGTACTTTCTACATATAAGCAACTGTAGATGATATCTTACCAAAAGTGAGTAAACAAAGTGATTTATTATGTTGGTACTTGGGGGAGGAGTGGCAGGACTGACTCTGAACTATTTTCACAAGACATAACTATCAAATCTTACCAATGCTTAATCAGAAAAGTCAAAGAAACTTCTCTAAAATAAGACATAATTTCTTGCCATCATCAGATACTCACAAAAGTTCACAAGAATACTGGCAACAAAAAAAAGAAAGCTCTTATGCTTATTCTGCTATCCAGTGTTTAGTCTGATTTTTTCAAAAGCTTTCAATATTTAATACAAATTTCCCTTTGATAAGGCTTTCACCTCCACAGTGAACTTTACAAAGAATTATAAATGGCTGAAGATGGGGAGCAAAATAGCATGATTTCATTTGTAACCACAACACTTTGCAGCAAATAAAGAGTAAAAAGAATACACTGTCTACAACTGCTAAAATGAACAGTTACTGGTATGTTACTATATTTCTTCATGTGCTATTTTCCTGTCATGTCATAACACATTTTACTCATACAACGTAGTCTCATAGACTCATTGGTTCCCATTATGACAGTATCTGAGCATATCACTAACTCCAGTGTTCAGTCACAATCCCAGGCATTTTTAGCTGTCTTTCACAAATAAAGACCTGAGGTCTAAGCAGCTGGTCTGGGGTCACAACCACACGTGAGCCAGAGCAGGGTACTAAAATTAACCTCCCTTGTACTATACCCTTTATATTCTAGTCATAATCCACCACAAGAACATAGGTGAAAAGGCCATGGTGATACATGTTTTTTTTCATTTTTTATTCTAATAGTAGTGGTTCACTAAGGAGTCATTGCATATCCCAACAACCTCATAAAAACAGGATGCTCAGCAGAAAACACTTTACAGTTTATGGAGACAACCTAATGACTTCCTCTACCAACTGCACTGCTGATTTACATTTTGATAAACTAAAGGTGCCTGGAGACAAGGCTATCCCCTCATGGTTACTGCTGTAGCCTTTCAAACTGGGGAAGCGTGCCTGCTGTTCATCCAACAAAATAACTTCAAACAAAGTTTGAGGCAAAAACAACCCCAAACACCCTTCATACAAGCATTTTCTCTCTCTTCCTCACGATACCAGTAGTAGAGCCCAATCGACTTGGTTGGTAACAGTCAACGCACAGTAAATGACCAAAGTCACAGTTGGTCCTTCTACAGGGACCCATGACCAAGAGAAGCTGTATCTGAAATTAGTGGGAAGCAACAGTTGTACCTCATACTCCAGGGTACCATGGGGGCCCTCAATTGCTAGCTCAGTGTTGCGGGTTATTAATGAACTGGCACATACATTACACTTCCCAGCTGAAGTATAATGGCCTTTTTATAGATTTGTTAGAACTGAGTTAATTTAAAAGGAGATTTTCAAATAGCTCATCTCATTAATTTCTCAACTCCCTGCCAGATTCACTTGCTCAGTTCATTAAACCTGTCAACATAGCATGACTGACTATCCATTTCTACTCAGAGATGTTACTGCACTTTTGAAGTTTACAAAGAACATTTTTGCTGCAAAGGCTGTAGGAGTGAACAGAGTGTCTCCTGCAACCCCACATGCTCTCAAAGCAGCACTGAAATTCATCAGCTTTGCTCTTAAAGAACCTGGTCGTCCCAGAAGCTTATTCAAATCACTTACAGTTATTGTCAAACTCTCTGCCACAGAGAAGCACACTGAATTTTCTCGTTACTACCAACTTTTTAAGACAAGAAATTCCTATAAGAGGATAGTCCTGTTTATAGGGTCAAGCTGTGGCAAAGTCCTGTGCCATTTTCTCATGTAGCATCTACCAACTGTAGAACAGAAAATGCAGCCATGGGCTCACCCACACAGTACACACTCTCTCGGTTAAAAACAAATTGAATTACTTATTCCTTTCAGAAGTGTGCACACTAATTGCATCAGAGCTGCAGAACTTACCTCTCAGACTGCTGTTTCACTGCCTAAATTGAGGCAACTGCTGAAATTAAAGTCAGAAGTAACAGTTATAGTTACATGTTCTACTGTTTAAAAGTAGTAAAATGAAGAGCCAATCTGTTACTACAAAGTATCCTAAACAAAGATCAGGACAGTTGCTGATCTTTTTCCACAATACATAATAAAGGAAAAATAATTATCAGACTTATCATACTATAACACCGCTTATATACCTTGTTCTCTCTTAAATAGCGATTGGTATGCTTTAAAACCATTGTCAGAACACAGACTACCATCTTGTTACAAAGTGCTGATTCGAGTATCCCAGGCCAAAAAAGCTATTGATTCACAGATGATCTGCATTTGCTCCAAAGTTTTTGGATAAACCAAATACTAATGATGGAAAAAAGCACTGACTTAAGTCCTACTCTATTCAAATACTGGGAAAGCCTGCCTCATGGAGATGATCTGAGGAGATGGGAGAGTGTCCCCATTTTAAAGCGAAGCTAATTCTTATATGGAATGAATTGCAATGTAACCACCTGGATTATGCCACGAGACAACTTTCTGAAAGTCAAAACAAGATGGCTCAAAGTCTTCGCTATTATCATTCCTTAAAAATGTTGTTGACTGCTTTTGTTGCTACATTTATATGTGGTAATACTGCTAACATTATGCTTCCTGAGAATAAATAAAAGCCAACAAAACAGCACTGTTTATTATTCCAGTAAACATTCAACAGAGGATTTTTGTTTTGTTAAATCAGTTGCACCCCTAAGCTCTGTCAGTAACTGATCTGAAAGACTCTCTTGCTTATAGCAGCTGCTTGCAGCCATATGATCATCTACAACAGATGTAAGGCATCCAGAGTTAATATTTGAACAAAGTACTTACAGTAAAGCCAGCAGGTAACAAGCACAGCTGTTTTCAGCATATGAAATTGAAGCATTAATGCCTTCAAAACAGCAAGTACTCCAAAAAGCTTCAACAAAACTGTCATTCACAGGCTGCAACGCCAACAAGATTGTTCTGTACAATCCCCTCTGTAGACTGATACCTGCACGAGTTGGTGGACTACAGCAAGCCTAGATGCCATCTCCTAGGACATCTTGAAAGAAGCAGCAGGCAAGACACCACCAACATACTCTCAACAACATTTTGACTTGCTTAAGTAAGATCTCCCCTCCTCCTATGGTCACTCATGACTTGCTTGTTTGGGGAATAAAGGTTGGGTTTTTCACCCTCACCCAGAAGGTTGCAGGGGATCTCAGTGGTGCCTAACCTTGCTCAGCACAGCCTGCAAGGGCTCCACCAGCAGGTTCAGGTATCCAAACACAGGTTCCCCTACTGTCATTTCAGACTCAGATTTGTGCCTGGCACACCAATTATGGTTTCATTTTTTGTTATTAAACTGTTATAGGGTGGGGGAAAGAGAGAAAGACAAAAGAAAGACTTCTATGCCAGCTTTTCTAAATAATATCTCTTTGCTTAGTCCTCACATATTACTGTAGAGGGTTCTTCTCAACAGCATACACTAGTTAAAAAATCCAGACACCTTATTTGCTGAACACGTTCTGCATCATATTATATGATCTTACAGTGACCTTCCAGTACCTGAAGGGGGCCTACAGGAAAGCTGGGCAGGGGCTATTCATAAAGGCTTGTGGGGATAGGACAAAGCGGAACAGGTACAAACTGGACAGAGGCAGATTTAGACTGGACATTAGGAAGAATTTCTCCACCATAAGAGTGGCGAGACACTGGAATAGGTCGCCAAGGGAAGCTGTGGATGCCCCACCCCTGGAGGTGTTCCAGGCCAAGCTGGATGGGGCTTTGGGCAGCCTGATTTAGTGGGCTTGAACTAGATGACCTTTAAGGTCCCTTCCAACCCTAACTATTCTATGATTCTATCATCCCAATCAGCAATAGCTGATTATTTACTTGTATTTCTTTCAAGAATACTACTATTTAGCAACATAAATGCTCCAGACCCAACAGGATGCATGGGCAAGAGAAGAGAATCGACATGAAATATCTAACCTGCTTTGGTCTTCAATTGATCAGATATTTATGGGCACTTGAGCAGCAGGAAAGCAAGCAGAATTGCTGTGATCACCACACAACATAACATAAACCTCCATCCCTTGTTTAAAATGTCATTTTAGGCCCCAAGACTATTGTGTGGTGGATCTTTCTTCTAGCAAAAACAACCCAGTTGCTGCATGGAAAATGTTTTCTCAGCTCTACTGTTTCACTGACTGCTTCAGATCCAGGACAAAATTACAAGTGACAGAACAACCTGATCCAGTAGAAGGTGTCTCTGTCCATGGAGGGACAGGTGGAACTAGATGATCTTTAAGGTCCCTTCCTTCCCAAATAATTCTATAGCTCTATGATTAAGTTTCAGCAGTTTTTTAATTAAGTGCTTTGCATTAAGGGAGATTAGGACAGGATAACTGAACATTGAGTTTTCAAATCCAAATGAAATAACCGAGTTTCTAAAAAAAAGTTCAGATTACCTAACATGCTTTCTAATTTTTCTTTAAAATGTTAACTGTTTTTATTCTGAAGTAAAATGTTTCTACATAGATCAAATATTTCCTTTCATATCTTCAATGAAAATGTACATTTTTGAGTCACTGAAAATTTTACCACACTGTCATATTAGGATAACTCAAAACAACTTCTAAAAGTATACAGTAATGCAACAGAATAAACAGCAAATTATTCTCTCAATACCTCCTTCAGGAAACAAGAATCCATTTTCCTCATTCTCCTGAGTATCTGCTGGGTAACATTTGCCAAGTCACTCTCCTTCCTTGTGCCATAAAATGAAGATAATGAGGGGGGAGAAAAAGGCTTGCCTTGTTTAGCTTTTCAGTAGGGTGAACCACAAACCAAATAATGTAACTGTAGCAGAAAGGCAAGCCATTCTGAAATTTATTAACAGAATTAGCAGATTTTCTGCAGTCTTCTCTACCCTCTGTTCACGTAGCTTGTCAGGCCAGATTTGGAAACCAGAGGCATGGATGGACGTACCACAGAGGATCAGTTAAGAATAACAGATTTAGCATAAATGTCGTAGAAAAGAAGGAAAAATAGTGAGTTTGCTTAGTTTAAAGAGACTGAAGTGGAGACTTCCAATAGTCTCATAGTATGTTAGTGGCAGTCACTGAGAAATAAACCTTAACAAAAGATGCACATAGGCTTTAGGAAAGAAATTCTGCTGTTAGTGCTGCCTGAAGAAGCTGAATAGAAAACTTTTTTTGTGTATTTTTGTTTAGTGGAATCTTTCATTAGAAGCTTATGACCCTGCTGTACAACATCTATTTGAGATGGTTCACATGCTTATAATTTGGTCTGAACACAGGAGCCTTCAGCTGGGCTCTGGTCTCTGCTGTTGCTTGTTGGCACTGCAGAAATACAAGGTATAAGTGACTGTAATACCACACAAGACGCAGCTACCAACACAGAGCTCGAGGAAGTTTTTTCAAACGTTTCAGCCAGCAAGTCCAATAAAACATATCCAATTCTATCACACTGCATATGTCTCTAGATATAACAATCTAAAATTCCAAATTCAGAACAAGACCCCCTGATAATGGTTTTCATGTATGTAGTGTGGGTGACGACTACTTGTATATGATTAAGTGCTCCTGAATCTTTGTGGTAAAGACCATGGTTAGGCGAAAAGTCAGTATTCCATGAAACCTCAATTCCTGCCATAGCTGTGACATGCTGCAAGCATAAACTCTCAAAGCTATACAGGTCAGGCTGTCAAACAAAAACCAAATAACCTAAAAGACTGCTTCTACATAGGGAAACTAATCAGTGGACCTGCTTAGCTGGAGTGCAATTTGAAGAACAGGAACAATTTCTACCAATGCTTAATAGACTTTAATGTATCTCCAGGTAAAAATTTCATGGAGAAAGTTGAGCAAATTAATAGTAGATAAGGCTTCATCAGTCAGAGAACCTGTAAGTTCAGCATACTAATGAGCATTAAACACCAAACAGTTTCTAAACAGCACCTGGGCACTTGGTATTTCCACAATAGCCATTAAGAGGATGGCCTGTATAAAAAGTCAGTTTTCTAACAGTCTGAAACTTGTCTTCAGCTGGCTTCTTGAACAAGTTACCTTATTTTTCTATGCCTCAGTCTTCCTACTATATTTATATATATATAAATATATGAAAACCCACTCAGAGATTCCTGTGTGTATTCTAGATAAAAGCCAAATGAGATCAGAAAGATTCGTAAACCCTTAGATGCAGAATATCTAAGTATTCTCTAGGTACAGACCTCTACAATATCTTTTTACTTTATTAAAATGCTGATTTAAATAAATTAACACCTTGGAAAAGAATTAGCAATGTTAGCTCGAAGAAGTCTTTTCCACAACACATTTAACTAATTCACAGCTGGTTTGTACATTTCAAGTCTCAAGAACAACGAATGCAAATTCTGCCTGTGGTAGGATGACAGGTTGAAAGCCCTTCTGTATAAATGGAGGCTGTATTTAGGAAAAAAGATAACAGGATATGAAAGGAATTGGAAGAGAGACCACATCCCATTTAATGCAGCTTAGGAAGCTTTTCTGTTACAAGTGAGTGATGTGTTAGCAGCAGAAGCAATGTCACTGCAGGGGTCCATGCTGCCTTTATGAGCTTTCTCACTAGGAGAGTCTGAAATTAGATCAACAAGTAACAAGACTCTGTTAACAGTAAATACAAGCCAGAGGTTGTGTATACAGCAGATGTTATCAAATCTTCAGGTGTTAGCTTCAGTTGTGCACAGATTAAGCACAGCAGGCATTTTTAACCTATAAAAGGCAGTTCATTGAAGGGCCACTGAGGCTGTTCACAAAGGAAAGAATTGCTTAAGCTTCTAAGCTGATGCAGTTGTTATAAAAGTCTCTGTACAGCTATCCTCCACACACAAGCAACGATCTGCTGCTTGTGCTGAATCTCAGTAGCCCCACTTCTGGTTTTGGTTCCACATTCTTGCTGTGCAAAGTTGTGTCCCAGTCCAGTCCTATTTTCTCTGGACTCCAACTTCAGAGAATTTTTGTTTACTGAAAGGGAATTCTCTTCAGCAGCCAAAAAGTTAAGACATTTATTTTACAAACTACAAGCACATTCATGTTTTTCAACACCATTCTTAGAAGGAAATCTACCGAAAAAAAGCTACACTTCTCTTCAGGACTGGTGTTCCCCTAGAGGTCTCTTCCTGCCTGTTGTTCTATGACATGAGGCACAGTGAAACTCAGCTGCCCCACTATCTTCTCAGTGCCGTTCCACACAAACACTGCTGAAGCTGCTCACATATCATCTGCTCTTAAAGCTCCTAAATCCAAACTACAGGATTTCACCAAAGAAAATGAGATGTCTGGGACTGGTCCTGACAGGTAAAGCCATGTAGGGCTCACATTAGAAGTAATCAACAATCCTTACTGAGACAGAGAATTACAGTAGACTTACGTGGGTCAGAGACACTGCCTCTCTGCCTCCTACATCAGCCACTTCTAGACTTCTTGGAGCTTGACCCCTTCAGAAAGCATTCAAGTCAGCCACAGAATTACAGAATCGCTAGGTTGGAAAAGACCTCTTGGATCATCGAGTTCAACCATTCCTATCTGCCACTAAGCCACGTCCCTGAGCACCTCATCTACCCATCTTTTAAACCCCTCCAGGGTTGGTGACTCCACCACCTCCCTGGGCAGCCTCTGCCAGGGCCCAATGACCCTTCCTATGAAACATTTTTCTCTAATGTCCAGCCTGACCATCCCCCTTCCCCCTTGTCCCATCCCCTGTCACTTGGGAGAAGAGGCCAGCTCCCTCCTCTCCACAACCTCCTTTCAGGTAGTTGTAGAGAGTAATAAGGTCTCCCCTCAGCCTCCTCTTCTCCAGGCTAAACAACCCCAGCTCTCTCAGCATCTCCTCGTTCTCCAGCCCCTTCCCCAGCTTCGTTGCTCAAATCAGGACACAGAACAGATGAGGAAAGGCTGTCAGCCAATCCCATCGAAACATTAACAACCTTTCTGAGAAAGAAAAGCAGCAATCACTCCCCCTTCCACCAAACTTCACTTGCTACAGGAGAAAAAGCAGCAGCAATGACCTGTGCATCAGGCGGAAGATCACACCCAGCGACAGTTTTTAGGGTTTGTTTTGTTTTTTAAATGAATCACAAAATAAGCGATGGCACCTCCCAAAGGACTCGCTCCTGAGCACTGAACTCAGGGAAAGATGGCCTCGTTTCCCACCCCCTTTGCCCTCTCGCCGCAGGAGCAGCCCCGAGCCAGCCCGCACCTCCGCCCGCCTCGGTTCCCTGGCACCTCGGAGGGGGCAGTTCGTTACCTCCGGGCTCCTCCCCGCAGCCTTTGCAGCAGCGGAGCCCCATGACAGGTGGCAGCGTCCCTCGCAGCCCCGGCGAGCCCGCTCGGAGCCGCCTCCAGCCCCGGGGCTGCCGTGCCCGGCTCCCACCCGGCTGCGCGGGGGCAACGGCGGGCTGGGGGCTCCCCGCCTTTGCCCGCCCGAATTTCTAGCCGCCCGCCCTTGGGGCAGACCTCGGAGCTTCACGGCTCTCTTTGCCCGCTAAACTTCACCGCTTATTAATTATACTCGTCCCTTTGAAGGGGTAAGAGGCGCCGAAGGCTGCTTTACGTGAGTGGCAGATGCTTGCTCTCAGATGGCCGCAGGGCAGCAGACAGGCACCACGTGTAAACCTTCAGCGTGCGTAAAGAGACACTAGAAAGGGCATTTCTCCTCTTGCAAAATTATGTCAGCACAGGAAAGGGTCATATCACATGCTCTCCTCCCGCAAGAGTAAACACTTAACCGTGTATCTCTGGGAGTCTCTGCAGAGATTGCAAGTGCCGAGAGTTACAGGGACCTCGCATTCTTGCAAAGGTCAGCGCTGCCCTGGCCGATATTCAGAAGGCTTGTTTGAACACTTACTTTTAATTGCATTAACCTAACTAAATCACTAGCCACAAAGGGGAGATAACAGTTTTGTTTTGGGATAAGGGAAGAACAACATTCCTAGAACAGATGTTTGTTGGTTCTCTGATCATTCAGTTTTGATCTGATCATTCTGTTTGTTTTGAGACCCCACAGCCCTTAACTTAAACCCGCAGGGACCCTGCTGAGCGAAGTCTCACTGCCCTGAGCATCAGAGTTGCATGGCTTTGTTTTATAGAGCAACTCATAGACAAACACGGTACCTTTTCAAAGTCTGTGTCAAGAGCTAGAGGTCACAAACGAGAGAGTGGTAGTGTCTTCCAAGATGGGCACTGCAGAAGAGAATGTTCTTTGACAGAAGCATGCAATGCACAAACCAAATTTGAGTGCGGATGGGAGGAGAGAGATATACAAAAGAGATGTTTGGGGGGTGGCAACAAGGAGCTGTACCTTTAAATACAGTTCAAATACTAGTAACAGCTTGAACTTGAGACCTGGTGAGTCTGCAGATCCTACTCCCATACATATGAAAACTTCTTGAGATCAAAGGAGTTCTTCAGACTGGACTTCCAGGATAGTAATCGAATAAAATAAAGAATCGAAGTCTACTGGGTCTCCCATCATCTAAAAAGTTTTAGGACTGTAGATCACATTTACAGAGGCTGCTGTGGGGTTAAATACACATGCTTCTTTTAAACAATCAGGGTGACAGCTTCAGTAAAACATGTCATACATTTTTGTGTTTCTATTACTGAAACATTACAATTCTAACCTTTATTTTCACTAAATATTTGGAAAGCTACCAAAAAGTTTGTCTTCCCTTTTAATTATGATACATTACAGAAGGGAATTAAATGATCTCAAATAAATATAGCTGAGGTGCCTTTACTGCACTAACCATCATCACGTATTTAAGAGAAAAAGTCATCAGAGGCATACATTGCACGATAGCTTTACGACATGGGCATAATGTGACATTACAGAGCAGCAGCATTAAATAAAATTGAGTTAAAAAGTGCTTAGCCCTTCCTTCACTTTTTTTTTTTTTTTTTGCTCTGGGTGGCAACAATAATTACAGTGAATTTCAGCAAGAGCACAAGCCTATATTGACAGCTTTCAGATAGCTATCCACAGTGTGCAGATGTGTGAACTAACTATGCTTTCAATTTCACAGAAAAAATATAAATTTCATCCAAAACAAAGCAGTTCTTCAATAGCAGTTCATTTAAAAAATAATAATAAAAAATGATGATACATTTAAGAAAAATCTCCACAGTACTGGTGACTTTGATAAATATTTACGTCAGAATTTTGATAGTGAAAGACTGAAGAAAACACTGGGGAAACACAGAGGCCTGGAAAAAAAATCATCATCTCTCTGTAGCTAAAGAGCTGTTCACTGAAAATTCCACCAAAGAACTGGGAGTGGGAATATAGGATTAATTCACTGATTAGATGTATAGGATTAAGTATAGAGATCTAATCTCTAGTAAATTAAAATACTATAATCACTTTCATAAAACCTCTTTTATGACCTGAAAAATTCATATAAGCAACACACGGCAGGACACACACACTGTATATATTCAGTGCACTTATTCATTTGTCATTTTAGTTTTAGAGGGCAAATGTTTTCTTTCTTAAAACTTAAGCCAACACGTGCCTGCTGTCAAACATACTGCCAGTGCAAATACTGCCAGAGAGAAGCAGCTAGAAGAGCACATCCATATAAACCAGACACCTTTGGTGGGGAGGCGGAGAGGGGCATGTGAAGAAAAATAAAAAACAACACCTCATTTAGTTTCTCTTTTGAATGTAGTCAAGCCCAGACAGATCACTTCAGAAGACAGACAATTCAGGTAAGACTGCAAACTGACACCCAAATCTTTTGTCTAAATACGAAGGCAACCCTAGAAACTCTCATTCTAGACCCTAATGTGTTGATTGAATGATACAGATCTGAACTCTGCTCCAGAAGAGTTTGAAGACTCAATGCAAGACAAAGTCACAGAGATAGCCAAACCTGTCTAAGTCAAACAAGTAGACAGTTTATTTTTAATAGCATATAAAGTGTATTTACAGTTACATACACTGAAAATTCCAAGTAGGCATTAGCCTATTCATAAAACAAGAAAGGTGGATATGCTTGCATTTTTCCAGCAAACAAAACCTACTTCATCTTCAGTAAGATTCTTTTGAGATTTATTTATGATAATATACATAACTTATTCTGTACCACAGGAGATGTTCAAAATGGGATTTCTGTAATTCTTAACAATTCCGTCTTTTATATCTATGGTTAACCATGCAGGTCTTCTCTTTAAATTGCACATACCAACTTTAGTCTACAGTTTATAAAATTAGAAGCCCATAGTTCAACATCTAAATCTTGACTAGAAGTATGAAGCAATTAGGCTGACCTTTCTAAAAACACCAAGTACTTAACAGGTCCCTGTGAAACAACTGATGCAGACGGAGTGCCCTAAGTTTTTCTGAATAGCCAATATACTTTGCATGATTGTTCTCCAGTCATAGCTCTCAGCTTCATCATCTGAAATTCTTGACTTAAAGTTTCCACTCCCTCCCATTTCTTAAGGAACACAACAGAGTATTGGCTGCCACTGAAAAGGAAAGCTGGCTGCTAAACACCCTAGTGTGAATAATGAACTTTTCTTATGTTTCCAGGTTGAATATGTGGAAACCAGAGGTAACAGTATCAGTTTTAGTTAAGTCAATAACTTATATTCAGGGGTAAAAAAACTGCAGAGGAATATGCTATACTACTTCAATGGTTCATTCCAGATGTGGCAGCTCATTTACAGATGAAGGTATTTATTTTTCATTCCCTTACTGGGAGACAAATGGGTTTTTTTGAGATTTCCAAATGCATCAGAGTTGCAGATTGCGTTAAATGTTGCTTTTCAAACTTTTAGACACAAGGCAAGGATTACCAGGTTTGGGGTTTTCCCCTCTCAAAGGCTTCTAAAAGGCACAGAAGTTGGCAACACCTTGAATCACTAACATGAAAACTATGCATCATACAGAACAGATCTGAGCCAGTCAGTACAAAGCAGATGCACCTGTGAAGACCCATCAATTTATACTAACATCCATGTTCAAAATTCAGGAAAATGTGTTAAAATTTTCAAGCTTAGCCAATATAAAGTCTGATCTGCAAAGATATTCATACTATGAGCTTCCCCATATCATTCAAAGACCTGCAAGTCAAGGAGTTGGTAAGCTACGGAGTTCCTCTTCAAAAGTTAGAGTCTCTTTAAAATGGCAACTTTGCTTTTTTAGAGAAGTCACATTCAACTCAGAATATCCTCTTATTTGATTACCAAAATACATAGTGAAGCTCAAGTAGAAGTGCCTCGCCAGGCCACAGTGAGAACACCTTGGGATTCTCCACAGAATTCCTAATAGTCATTGGATCTTGGGAAGAAAAGAAAATAGTTTGGCAATGTAACAACACAAGTAGAGTACATTACAGTCAGTCTTAGTTCGTATATCTCTAAATGTTTTAACTCCCTTAAAGACCTACTTTATCTCTTATAAAATCCTAAACCTAAACTAGGTCAGTTTTCTAGGTGACTATCACTAAAGTGTCATTCTACCTCACTCATTCTACCTCACCCCAAGGCTTCTTTTCTGTAAGCTCAGAGAAGTCTAAACAACTACTCCATCATCCTCTGCCCTCAACATGCAATCCTCCCAATACACACTTCTAATGACTTCAGTATAAACTGTGAAGGAAATGTTTTTGCAAACTCCAGTTCTCCAGGCTGGTTAGACTCTGAAAAATAACCTGCTGAGGGAAGAATTAGACCTTCACAATTTACAGTTTATGGTTCATCTATTCCTCATGTAGGACATTGCCACAGAACAACATGAGTTTGATGTTGATATGTCACTAGGGGGTTGTTCAGCCTGGAGAAGAGAAGCCTCTAGGGAGATTTTATTGTTGTCTTGCAATACTTAAAAGAGCCCTACAAGAACAAGGAGGACAAACTTTTTAGCAGGCCCCGTTGGCACAGGACCGGGGATAACGGTTTTAAAATAAAAGAGGTTAGATTTAGACTAGCTATAGGGAAGACATTTTTTACAATGAGGGTGCTGAAACACCAGAGCATGTTGCCCAGAGAAGGGGTAGAAGCCCCATCCCTGGAAACATTCACAATCAGGTTGGATGTAACTCTGAGTAACCTGATCTAGTTGAAAACATTCCTGAACATTGCAGAGGAGTTGGGCTAGATGACTTCAAATGTCCCTACTAACCCAAACCATTCTATGATTCTATGACAACTGTATGAGAAGTAGGTACTGCATGGAATTTGTCTTCACACATTGCCTTTTCCCCCAAATGCTGTAACAATGCATTCCCACTAGCCAGGCTAGACTAGGGTTATGATAGAGCACAGTTCTGTTAAGAAAGGGTTTCCAGGCTTAAATATAAAGAAACCTTTTAAAACATAAGATCAAAAATCACCTTTTGGTCAGGAACAGTATTTCAGAACATACAACCTTGTCCTGTTAAACAGTTTCTAGTCCAGCAAGAGTCACAAGATACTGAATTTATGAAAAGTCATTCTAAGTTGAATATATCTCTTCCCTCCTCTTTTCCCTCCAATCACAGTAATTGCGAGAGAGTTGCATCATCTGAAGTTCACAAATGTGAACTGCGAAGCTCACAGAGAGACTTTTCTCTGATTGTAGAATGGCAAAAGGCTCTGCTCTATTGATAGAAAATATTTGGACTCCGACAATCTGTGATGCCATGGTAGAGGTGGTGAAGGAACAACTTATGCATAACTTAATCATATTTTCATCACGGCTACCAAGACCAAAGCAGAAGCCTGTGATGTTGTCAGCATTACAACTGAAGGCAGAACTGCACTTTCCAAGAGGAAATAGCTATGACCTCAAAGCTCTACTAAGGGAGGACACTGAAATTCCTCTCACTGTTCCTCCTCAGTTCTTATGTATTCCACTCCGTAAGATGGCAAACCTAAAGATCCACAGGCATGTTTACAACACCTTCCACAGTTCCCTACCAGCTCTAGAACAGGAGCTCAGGAGGGAATATTTCTCTCACCAAACATGATCACAGGCACAATATTTTATTTGTACTAACTTTGTTTATTTTCTGCTGTGTTGTGTTTGTGTCACGGAGCTAACCAAAGGTAGGATGTGTCCTTTCATATCCTGCAGTGTCAGCAACACATGACACTGATGATCCACATTCAAGACCTATAGGGATACAGGAATAGAAATAAGTTGCTGAATCCTCTTTTGTCCACTCAAAACAGATCACATAAACAGATCTTCTGCTGAAACCTCCTCAGAAGGCATTTTTGACAAACCACATGGTCTCAAAGCAGAGCCTTTGCAGCCTCTGTGGAGTGGGAAGATTCTCACACCAGCGTAGCTAGAAGACTGCTTATCTTTGTAGACACTTACATTTGCATTAAGAAATGTAATCTTTCTCCACGTTACACTAGTATGCTAGTACAGGCTTTCTTTTGACATAATTATACCAGCATAGCATTCCAAATGCAGGCAAGGCTCTTCATCTCTCAAGTTAGCAGCTGCCAGTGTGCTGATAAGTCCTCATACTCAAATTCACAACTCCAAGTCCAGAGAAGCAACAGTTTGTGAAAGCGTGCTTAAATGCAAATAATATATTGTTGGTTACAACAGTCCTTCCTCATGACCTCACAGACACTTCCTTTTAACACTATGCTTTTGATTTCATAGCTCTTTTCTTTGTTATCTCAAATTCCAGAACTAAGAACCATGCTTCATGAGTTTAGAATTACATTTAGCATCTTCGTTATCATGGAGAGGCATGGATATCAGTATCTTCTTAATTTGACTTCAATTAGATGAGCAATGGTTTATGGGTGTAGAATACACTGTGTAAATCTGCAGTTACAAATACATTTATCTGCTCTGGCTGAGATCCAAAGTCAAACTTTGAAAGAATGTGTATGTACTGGGCTGTGCACCTGCCAGAACAGAGATAAGGAGACAGAAACTTGGAGAAAGCAAGCACTCAGAATCTGTTAAAAAGAAGAGTTCTATAATTATAAATGATCTGAACATTATCTTCTGCATGGAAGAACTCGCATCCATTTCAATTAGAGTGGTTGAGGAAAATCAGGAAGATTAAGCTTATCACAACACGGTATGCTAAACAGAAGATATTTGTTATCCCAGCTGCCTCACTGCCTTTACACAACAGTACCTTGAGCCCCTTGTGCTGTTTACTGTAGAGAAGCTGTGAAGCTTATATTAAACCTATGAGAACAAAGTTGTTGCAATGCCACCAAATTCAACACAGATTAGTCACACTTCAGTAAGTGTTCTCGGTGCTCACTATGTTGACCTCCTCTTAAAATCTTCTTGAAAACATGATAGAAAACATTGGTGCAAAATACAGCTTTTAATCACAAGGGGTCTTTTCAAGATCCAGTATTTCACACCTGTTTAGAAAAAGACTGCTAACATTATGAAACTAATGTAATTCCTAGTGCCATTAATATAAACACAGAATGAGTTCTTTACTAACATAGCTCAGGTCTGTTCATGTAGGGCAATACAAAATTTAAAATGGTATGACTTCCTCTACATAGCAGAGGATAAATCTAGGCATACTCGTGCACATTCAATTAACAGAAAAGTAAAACAGCTGGTTAATAACTAGTTCTTAATTGAAACTGTCATGATACTTCCCCTTTAAGCAAAAAAAAGTTTAACCACATCAACAGGGTCTGTTCAAGTTACTTGAATTCAGTGGAATTAACTTCCCTACAGAGCATAAACCTATTGGGAAGGAAGAACTGGTCTAATTGTCCTGAAACACATATAAATGCAATATCCAAGCATCTACAGGATGCTACTTGTTAGAAGAGCTTATATCACAAATCCCACACATTCTGGTCATGCCAAAGATTCCACTTCCATCCCTTGCTTAATAAATTTCTTTCTACAACGGGAACCAATGAAAAAAGACTGATGTTCTTATAATCTATTAATTTTAAAACACAAAATTAATTCCTAAGTTTGCCACTCTACAGGGACATTTTCAAGTAATATAATTCCACGTTTCACTTTTTGTCATTAGTGTTGATATTTCTCTTGACTCTACAAGAGAAACTAGAATGTTCTGCTTGTTTCACATTTTATAATATCATTTTTTGTATTGCACTAGTTCTTCAGAGCCTGCATTTTCAACAATTCAGGTGTCAGACCAATTTATTTCCCTGTGATAACTTGCACCTGTTAAAGCTTATTCATAAACATAAAGCCTAAGAAGGACCTGTATGATGACCTCGTCTATGTTCCCACAAAATATGAGAGAATCTTATGAACAAGTTCGCAGACAGGCATATATTCATGAGTAATCAAGTTGATAGCCCTACCCCTGGGTAGGGTCCAAGTACAGGCATGTCTGTAGGATAAGAATCAACCAGCCTTCTAAACGGTCCAAAGTCTGCCCTCCGCAAGTCCAAGGTGGCAGTTCTGCTGACCCCCCTCCTTACTTCTCCTAGAACTGAGAGTTCTATTATCTCATGATCGCTGTGCCTCAGGCATCCTCCAACTGTCACAACTCCCACAAGGCCTTCTCTGTTCACAAATGCCGTGTCCAGCAGGGCACCCTTCCTAGTCGGTTCACTCACCAGTTGTGTCAGGAAGTTGTCTTTCACGCACTCCAGGAACCTCCTAGACTGCTTCCTTTCTGCTGTATTATACTTCCAGCAGACAAGTAGTAGCATAGAAAGGCTAAAGAAAGCTTTTACAATGTAACATTAAATTCCTGTTCCTTTACAGCAGGATGACTTATTTAACAAAGTATAAACCTTAAGTGTTATGCCCTAGGGAATAGATCACTGCCATATTTCCTCCTTCCCTCCCCGTGAAGTTCAGAAAGCCTTGTGCAAGCTGGTTCTCACTGACAACACACTAGTTATCCCTAAAGCATTTCAGACAAACAGAGGAGTAGGTTTTGCCTGTGAATCCTCACAGGTGTTTGACAGCCATCCAACTGCCACTTGAAACTGGCATTCGTGCATCATTCGAAAACATAGTTGCATAAACACCCCAGAGAGCAGTTTCCCAATTATAATTCCTTTTGGATGCTGGAGCAGCACATTATCAGCTTTACTATCCTTTCCACCCCACTTTCGTGAGGGCTGTGTGAACAGGAGATATGTTTTATTTTTCTTAACTTTGCTCCCCAGAATGACTTCCAGGTGGTATTTCCAAGTCAGTATATTATACGGAGCAGTTAAGCTACCAGCACTAATAGGTACCTCAATAGCATCAGCAGTGCTGCCTTAAAGGACTGTTAATATATAGCCTGTTTTATGGATGATGATCCCTCTCTCCCTTTTAGATAAAGAGTTTTGAAACTTTTCCCTTCTGGAACAGTCTGGGCAAAAAATATTTGTTTCTTTCACTTATATGCCGTCGTACATTGGTTTAGAGATCAATTCTGCTTCTTGCCCTTTTTTCAGTGAATGTGTAGGCAATCTGACTGACACTGTTCCAGAGTGGGTGTGTATTTCTCTATATTCTGCATAGCCTGTACCTGCTGCACACACCACAGAAAACAAATCCACAGCATCTCAAAGCAGGTAGGAAGTCAGAGTAAACCCACAAGTCATTAAATGTTTGAGGTTTCACAGCAGTTCTGTAGTGACAACAGCAGGAGGATAGCAGGTAACCAAAAAATTCAGTTATCTCTCCCTCTCCACAAAACTTTATATTTTAGAAATAAAGAGATAAATACACTTGCTACATGAAGCATTAACTCTGCAAGCAGACGCCTGCATCCACTAACAGCTTCAGGATTCAGAGAGTACTAAAAAATAAGTTAAACACCTCAACAAAAAAAATCATCATCCATCCATCCAAAACTCAGCAATCTACTCTAGTATCAGGGCTAAAGAAAATGCACTCAACTCAAGTAGAGAAAATAAAGAGGAAAGCAGTCCCTGAGAATGCTGAAGGAAAAGAGTGAACAAATCTGACTGCATCTCCGGTTCATGCTACCAATACAACCCTGCAAATTCACCTTAAATGCATTATATTCATAATTTAACATGATTGTCCCAGATCAGCTAGGGACAAGAATTAACGCACTGAACGACACAAGGCAACTATGAACTTTATTTGAAGTCCAAGGCCACAAGCCTTAGAGATCAACTCACCTCAGTAAGACTATTGAGCTGGTAAAACTTACGAGGAGGAGATGTCTAAACAGCTTACTTTCAGCTCGATGTTTTCTTTCTTCACATGGATGCTAACCCCTCTCACATGCTCATATGTACTAACGCTAGAATTTGCTGTGTGCTATGAACTACTTTGTCATGTGTCTAATTTTATTTTACTTCATCATGCTAGCCTACAAAACTTTTTTAGCCTCAGGGATCCCAAATATTGCATAAATCTTGTGGAGAATTCACCCACCCTTATTGCAAATGGCAACACAACTGCTTCTGGGGCCAAACAAAGCTTAATCTGCAACAGCATCACCAAAGCATACAAGCTGCAAGACAGCACCGAAGACTTGGTTTTTGACAAATTAGGAAAAAATATATGGAAAATACTACAAAACTGATCACATTGAGTTTGATAAACATATCTTTATGAAACAAAGGTGTTCTTACACAGAAGTGCTAAAAAAAACCCACAAACCCTACTAACCACACATGCCTTAGGGCTTAATATATTATCCTTAAGGCAGAATACTCAATAGCAGAGCTTACTCTAAACATCTCAGCAGGAAGAATTAAAACTGTTACCTAATTTGCACTAAAAAGCCAACGTGATGGGATCAAATGATGCCTTCTACATTCCAGCAACAACAAGCCATCATCCTACAGAGCCATATTTATATACCCGAAGGGCAGCCTACACAAAATGCTAGGCAGGCATAGTTGACTTTGAGGAACACAATGGGTTAAGGAAAATTGCTTAAGAAGAATCCGAGATTATGTCTTGATGATCTATACTAGCAGAAAAAACTATTGGTGAAAATCCTTAAGCCCCATGCTCCTTTCCCAGCAGGCCTCACGCTCTTGTAATTGAAGTTGTAAAATTCAGCATTCTTGTTGAAAGCCAGCGCATGCATTTAGGAGAGCTAGGTGCTACTGATCAGGGATCAGATGCAGAGTTTCTCCTGGAAATGCAAATTCCAGGATAGCAGAACGTGTATGCTGTCACCACCTTTCAGCTGCCCAGGGCCCCAGAACACTGGGCAATGACGACAGTACAACTTGCAGTAGATCAAACAAATACAGGATTTTGTTCATGTCATGAAGCACGCCAAATGCGAACATAATCTTTGGGCACTGCACATGCTAGGGAAAAAAAGTAATTAGAAAACCAAAGCAAAAAGCAATTTACAGACTGCAGGTGCCTCCTGATGCCCTTCAAGATGTTTTAAGTTGATAACAAAAGTTGAGCCAAAACATTCTTAACTATCAGAAAGACTCATAGCCCTTGGGGGAAAGAGAAGCCTAATAAAATTTCTGTACAGAAGTCTGGATGCAGTCGGATTACCTCCATCAGCAATGAGTCATTACCTGTAGTAGGCATCAGTGTATTGGTTCAGTTGTAGGGATACAGCACTGGACCAAACACAACTGTGTTGAAATTGGTAAGGTTAAATGAATTCAGAGTGTAAACTTCAATCTGTTTTTTCCTGTTCTCTTTTCAGAATTATTAGGTTACATGGTACTGTCGAGTATTCAGGGAAAGTATGGATCAAGAGACAAGCAAGCAGAGATGCCCTGCTTGCACAAGATTTGTTAATGTCTAATATCTCCATGAGGGAAATTACAACCTCCATTAACTTACTCAAACAATAGTTGTCCAACTTGGATCCATTTATATAACAAGTCTAGAAATACTGGCAGCTGATTGGTACTTCTGTCAATGCTAAATAAAGCTGTCAAGGTCTGAATAGGCCACAAAAATCTATTTTTTTCAGTCAGATAAAACAATTTCAATAGAATTAGGAAAACAGTTACCCTGAGGAAGACAATTATCAATCGGATCTTTTGTTCTTTCCAGCAGATCCCTAAGCAGCAATGCAGTTGGAAGTTTCATTGAACTTCTTCATCCTCATGCCCAGATGGAAGAGGCAAATGCCAATTCATTTAGACTGCAAAAATCTGAATATATACATTTTTAAAAATAAGCTTATCAGGCTCAGAATGGGGGAAGGGGGAAAGCAGACAGATGCCACAAAATAGTCAGTAACCCCTGAGTTAGTATGTTATCCTGAAATGGTGAGTGTCCAAGTTCAAGTGGCTTCCCCCCCCCCCCCCCCCCCCCCGTCATTACTGTACCTATATATATAAAACATGCTTTGCTCTTCCATAACAAATAAATCTTGTTTTCATCTTAACAGTAAATGAGTAAATGATTTGAACTTGGATGCTTTCAAAGACAGTTGATTTTTGCATCTGTGACAGCAGATGAAAGCATTCAATTCCTTGTATCTTGTGGATTCAGACAGACTAACATGCTCATGGCAAACGTGCAGAAATACATGCAAAATTATATTCTGTCTGCAGACCAGAATATTAGCTTCACAGGCTGGACCATAACATTGTGAGGCTCGTTGATTTTCTTTTGAGGAGACACCAAGGAACTATAAAGAGTCACTAACTTCCTTTTACAGGATGAACTTGCACTTAAGTGATTTATGACATTTCCCATAACCGACTGCAAGGGTCCAAGCACGAGGTGGAAAGAACCAGCACCATCTAGTGCTCAGTTGCAGATAGAGCAAGCAGAACACATAGAAGAATATATTAAAAGATTTAGGCATAGACATGCAGGATACACACTTCTAAGAGGACTCAGGTCACACTATTCTTGTATATGTGACAAGAGACTGCAGCTGGCAAAACCCAAGCAGATGTACCTGTAACTGTCTTCATACCAAGACATTATTACCTTGAAGGTCTTCAACTCAAGTTATAAGGTTATTACCTTATAAGGTTATTACGGTTTCCAAACCCCGAGACTGCAAAGATGGCACGCAAATGAATCATTCTGGGCACTCATTTGGAAAGACAGTTCAGAAGACAGTTTAGGTTTCTCTTTCCTTAATAAATGTAAAGTCTGCCTCAAGTTCCAAAATACAGTTTTGACAACATACAAATACTCATGTGCCCTCAGCCTACTCCAGACATACAGAAGTGTTAAACACTGATCAGACAGTGCCCTCCACTGCAAAGCCAAGGTCAGACTTCTCACACAAGTCAATGCAATGCCATAGACACTGTGATATCCTCAGCTCTCACTTACTAAGCACCTCTACAGTGCACTGCTGAAACTACATTCTTTCATTCTTTATAGTAGGACCCAGAACTACTTCATTTGATGCCACTTCCCTAATTCACATGCTAAGTGCCAAGTTTCTGAAAACGAAACAAAATCCTCAAATATCAACATCACTGTCTATTCAGATATGCAGTCTGTTATCAGCTGCAGGCTTCAGGAGAAAATTTAATTACCAGTGGTAAACTCAGTTTCCTGCTGTTAGTTAGAACTGCAATTTGCATTGAATAATAGAGAACATGGAATGATTTTTAATTTCTGAATTCCTAATTTCCCCTCCAAGTATTTTAATTACACATCATTTCTGAACTGAGATGAAAAGACCACAAAAATAACTTAATTGATGTTGATCACCTGGGACGCAAAAGAAAACTGTAGAGCAGACCTGCTTTGTAGGCACCATTCACCCCACTGGTACAAGACAAAGAAGCTGCCGCTCCAACTGGTCTCTTAGACATTGCCAATGACACTGACAGACTTCCTACAGAACAAGTAGTCAACAATTACCGTCCCTGTAGGAATTAGGATGCACACCCTCTGATTTTGCCTTCCTTTATTTCCTACTTGTTATTTGGCATAAAAAAGGCAGTGGAATAGCTTCTACATAAATCCTGCACAAAACTTCCTGGATGATGCATTTCATTCTGCTCTAGCTTAACTTCTGGCAGAATGCATCCACAAGTCCAGCTTTGAAGGAGTCAACGTTGAATGCAGGTTCCTTTTGTAAAAGCAAGCTGTCTGTATCAAGCTCAGTCTTTATAACTGATCAAAGAGCACACCATTGAGCTTTGTCCTCTAAAGATTCGAAAATAACCCTCTATATGTGAATCAAGCACAGGTAGTTGTCTTTGTTCTGGCTGAGTCTGCAGAAAGCCCAAGACAACAGTTCTGAAGAGGGCTGAATTGCCTCACTAAAGAAAGGGCTGGTGGTGTTACTCGACTGGAGCACAAAAAGCAACCTGAAGGTGGATTTTTTATCAAGCTTAATTGGATTGATCTGAAATCCAGCTGTTTTGAAAACTGTTTTTTCAGTCACAAGAGCTGAAGTAAAAGATGTGATTAGATATTGGGGAAGAAGGCGAGGAAAGGAAATCAACCCCTTCAGCATCAGTTTCCACTGAAATTATGTGGAAGTTATTACAAAACTGCACTGTTATTTTCACAGAAAGACCCAACTAAGAGCTGTTATTGTTGACTTTGGCAGAAAGCACTGTGGCAAGAAACAGTAACTATCATCTATGATAAGGAGACAGAAATGGATAGTGTGAATTTTGGTCAGGAATTTTTCAGGAAGGCTGCTTTCAACCATATCACACCAGTTTGCTGAAATACAGAAGGGCACATTTTCTTTGGACAGGAGCATTACTCTAGAATAATTCCACACTAAAAAAAAAAAAAAAGCAAAAAAACCCTTCCTCAGGAAAATAAACAACAATGGTTTCCCAGAGAAAAAAAAAAAAACCAACAACAAAAACCCACAAAACGCTGTGCAGGTGACACATTCAGGTTCTAGTAGAACATAAACTTGGATGTTAGCCAAAGAACCATGGAAAAATTTCTTGTTCATGTTTCTATCTGTTCAGCTCTTGCTCTCCACTAAAAGATCAGTTGAATGAATTCTGAAGCAGAACAGAAGAATCATATGAAAAGTCACCAAGTTTCCTACAAAGAAAAGCTCCAATCAGGTGGTAACAACCCTTGCTATACCTACTGAAAGGCGATGCTTTTCACCTCCTAACTTCTGATCTTTTTACCACTCCTGTCTGAAAACTCTTGACTCTGAAAACCTCACAATATCAGAGAATTATGTTAGATTCTGCAGAGAAACTTGAGCATCTCATCTCAATGATGACCAGAGAATTAAACCAGGCAGACTATTTTCCACAAGGCATTAAAAGCATTAGTTTCCTAAAAGGTGAGACCTCAGGAGCATTTAAACCATCAATATTCCTTAAGACATTCTCAGAGACCAGTCCCTGTGGTTCTTGCACCCAGCATTACACCACTCTGAAACACACCGTAAACCCAGGCTAACACAAGATTGATTTGTAGTCTCTAGCAGTCAGTCAGATGCTGTTTCTGTTACCAGATTTGGACTCCTCTCCCAAGAAACTTACAGTGGTTATTTACATCCAGAAATACCGGCTGCTGTGTGATTACCCCAAATGGTTAAATCTTTGCACCTGACCTCATAGTACCCTGTTAATTTTACAAAAAACATCTTTCCCACCTGCTAATGTGCATTGGAACATGAGAGCAACTTGAGCCCACAGCCTACCCTGCCATTCCACTTTGAATTTCACTAGCTGTGAGAGAGGAAAGCATAAACAGGTTAAAAAGAGGTCCAGAAATTTACAGTTTCCCTAGAAAAGAGGGCAGAGACTACCTCTGCCAAAAGACGTATTTCGGGACGTCTGGCCACCAGATCTAACACTGGTTTGACTGTAGAACTGTTCTGCAGTCTCTCATGTCCCTAGTTAACCCTTCTCCCAGCTGCTCTATACAGCTTAGAAATGAACTTGATGAAACATGAATAATACACAATGCCCATCATTAGTTCTTGTTACTCAGCAGAAAATCAATACATGCTCTGTTACAGCGTGGGACATGCTGTTACTCTAATCCCTGCACTCTGAGGAAGCAGCTCCCACAGCCAAGCTTGCACAGTCTGCAATGAGGATGTTGAAAGCCTTAGCTATTGGCCACAAAATAGGGGTTTGGAGGTAATTTGTAACACAGACCAATTGAACATTTCCTTACTGGAAGATCTCAGCCTCTCCTCTTTGTCAGAAAAGTTGCTATGAACATGCTATGGGAACAGTTTAAGAATACTGCACCCTGTTCTTAATTTCATTAGTTAAAGCTCTACCACTTACAGAGACAGTAAAACCATGTTTCTGTATTTACAGCCATGGCAGGTCCTCATATTCACAGGATCCCCAACTTAGTTAATACAACTAGAGGATCTCATCATCCCTATAGAAACCACATAGTCCTAGTTTATAGTGGGAGAACTGAGGCACAATTAGGCAGAGGTAGAATCATGGCCAGACACTCGAGACAGGGGAAGACAAAGTGGTGGAAAACAATTATATGGGTCCTGCAAGATCATTCAAGCTCCCCTTCCTATCCAGCATCCATTTAAGAGCTGTCTGTTATGCGAGTGTTCTCCAGGCTGGCAACCATGAAGTCATTTCAGAAGATATAAGAAAAAAAAAAAGGCACTTATGCCAAAACCAGCACAGATTAAATCTACTGTGAACAGAATGGGGAACATTTCAGGCCATGTTCTGTGGTGACATCTGTATGGACTGGCTATTTATGGCATTTTTCAATACTTGCTATCCATGTAGCAACTAAGCTTGCTACAAAATGAATAGGTTTAGCTCCACAAGGTAGGGAAAACATCTCAATTTTGCATGCAGGACAGTGTTGCACTAAGACTGAATTGTTTTTCCAGGGAGCACCAAGAAGGGCAATGTTAAAACCACAAGCTGAACACAGATGTTCTAGGATTCACAACTATGTTGTGAACAATGCCATTTTTTTTTTCCACTCCCCTGGATAGCCTTTATTCAACTAGTCACATGTCTCTGTTTTACAAACTCCACTGAAACAACAACCACCTGCAGTTCAGGGCAATTCTTTTGCAGCCTATAGTAACATAACCTAATGGGCTGGGCAAGAAGTACAGAATGACTCTTTTCTCACCTGGAACCACAGGGCAAAGTCAAATCTGCAGGAAACTCAATAGAGCCAGTCCCTGACTCAGTTAATTATTTTAGATCATCACCAGAACAGATGGGATCATTTGCAATTACAACAGCCCAAGTGCTTTCACATCCTGGGTCCACAGTCCTTCTACAAAATATGGTGCACAATCTTTAGAAAATTGTGCGGAAGACCTGTCAAATTCAGATAGCAAATGTCGCTTCCTAGGAGATCTCCCATGCAAGTAACACTACAAGCCCAATGCTCTGCTGCATGGGGAAGGCTTTTCTATGAGGGCGTGGTGCAGTATAAGAAAAAAAGAGCATTACCAGATACTGTGCAGTGATAAGAAAGAGAAAACAATAATAAATCTCTTCTCCTCAAGGAGCTTTCTGTCTGTCAAACAGAATTCTGTGACTGACTTATTGCAAAACCCTGCCTGCTAGTGTAATTCAAAACCTTGCAGCACTGACTGTTCTACTTGCACTGCCTGATAATGTGTCAAGAGGGGTGTGCAACACAGTCATTTTAAGCCGGTCTGATTAGGAGATAAGAAAAAGAGACAGGTAAAAGCACACCTGCCACTGTGATAGAAACAGTCAACTGTTCCATTTCCATTTAATTGAAAGAAAAAAAAAAGGGCAGCCTAATAACTAAGGTAATTACTTTTATCTGCCCTATCAACAGCACGAACACTGTGCAGAAACAGACAGTAAGATGCATAGAAAGGAGAAACTGGCCATGAAGTAAAGCATGACTGAGTCCATACAGTCACATATTCTTTACCACAGTCAAGTTTATATCCCTCTGTTTTCAGTAACTCAGTCTTCGGGTATTCAGAGATAGCTGTGGAAGGACTAACTCAGTTCATCTTTCTCACTGTTCTGGTCTAGCACTCCTAGTGGTTCAACAGCTTTCTCCTCTGTAGAACCTGCCACATTAAACAACCTCTAAAACATACTGAATTCAAATCTATCCACAGGGACAATACTCTCCCAACTACGATTAGAATAAAATGAATACAATTGCTTCTATGCTGCAACAGAGAACTTAAGCCTAAATAAACCCTGAAGATACCAAGTCAGTCCATAAGAAGCATTTACAGGGGAGCCAAAAGGATTTCAAAAGTTTATATTAAGACTATGCTGACAGATCATTAGATTTTTCTACCTAACAAAATTTCTACCTCTCTTCCATGGCATCTCATCTCTTCTCTTAAATCTTTTATCGAAACAGAACATGAAAACTCTTTTTCCTTCTTTCTCCACCCTCCCAGCCCTCACCCCTCTCCTCCCAGAGCAGGGCGGTGTAGTACATAGGAAAGAAATTACATCCAGAGAGCACATGGCCCTTTTCTGTAAATTCTGTGCTGTACTCTGTGCCAGCTTCTGTAACAACCAGACAACCACATCAGCTTGAGAGGCTATAGACCACTCCAGTCAAGGAGCCCCCTCCAAACAGAAAAATCAAGGAGCATGATGCAGCTCAACTACCATTTTCATGAGGTACCATAACAGCAGTTACCTCCAAAACAAAGAACACAGTAGTCTGTCAAGTCTGACATGTCTCTAGGTACATCTGGCTAGCGTATCAGAATGCTTAGAAGTGAAGTGGTCAGTACAGTAGAGTTCTATTATCATTAATGCCATAATCTCATTTCCTATTGATTATGTTGAAAGTACAAGGAAATGCTGGCCTACCTGGGGTAATTTCAAAGAGATGTTTCCCAGGTTCATCAGGATTAGGCGGCAGCTCATTCACCTGATTGCCTTGCAGTAGTATCAAACCCTGTAAGCAACATAAACATCAGTGAAAAGGGAAAGGCTATAAAGAGGGTAATAAAAAGGAGATTAAAAAAAAAAAAAAAATCAACAGACATAGCAAATTTAAGCCCCACCCTTCTACTGAGTCCATCCAAACCCATCCTTTTAAGCAAAAGATTGAGCTTTCCTCTGAAATGGCAACGTTCTGAGCATGTATAAGTGATTCTCCTTGATTTCTATATCTAATTATCCCTTCCAAAAGTATCACCTCACATTATATCTATATTTTACTTCACCTTATAATTTCTGGCTACAGCCACATGAGGTGGCTGAAGTTCTGCTTGTAAATCTTTATTTCCGCAACTGAAGAAAATAGTCTAGTTGAAGTTGAGTTGGTAGCATAATAGCTGGAAGAAAAGCAGGGAAATACGAGAACTAAGAATGACTTTTCAGAAAGGAAAACAGAGGGATGCTCACTTTTCTTACAAAAAAAAAAAAAAACCAACAGGAAAAGCCTGCAATCTAGGTCGACCTGGAAAGCACTTTTAGTTCATGGGTGTATATATAGCAAAGATCTTCAGAACAACTTCTTGTGCATTTCTCTCTGGATGTCAGTGAATTGTGTCAAGCTTTTCTATTTTATATAACCACTCACATTAAGGGACAAAACACTTCTCCAGATGGTAACAGAGTACCTAGCTCACAGCTGTCCAATCTGCCTAGCACACCATGGAGGTCTCGAAATAAACAGAGCTGAAAAGGTAGAAAAAAACAATTTGTCTTAGCAGAGAGGGTGTATCAATTCCGACAGCTGCCGTCACTGGTATAAAGACATTACCGAGTTTAAGCAGATTGATGTGTCCTTGTCTAGCAGCCACTCAGAATGGAATTAGCAATCTTGCTTGGGAAGTAAATTAATGATGGACTAAATCAGTTTGAATTCCCCAATGTCTAACTTAATATATGCCAAAGCATGCCCAAATATAAAACTTCAATTTATTACTAAATTATTCCTACCTCCTTCAGGCTTTGGGAGCCTGAGACAGCTGAACAGCTCAAGGGGCAAGCAATAGGTTACAAACCTTCTAGTAAGCTGGAGGTTCAAATTCAATTTTTCAATATTGCATTACCTTGCACCCTTTGGAGGTCTTGGTGCTTTCAGGAAGAATCTTTAAAGGACAAGCGTCCCTACCTTAAATGTACTACTGTAGTCCTCCTTAACAAGACCAGTTCAGAAGTCGTGCCCTGTACCACGCTCTGTGGAGCCAGGGTTTGGTAAAGAAGAGATGTGATGCAGGAAACAAATGGAGAGCTTCCTTTTCTTGATCAAGGCCCTCAACAAACACAATTGGTGCTAGAACACTGGTCACCCGAATTGTCATATCATTATCTTTAACACAGCACTTCGGTCACTGTTAGAAATTCTTATAAGATGGGAATAGGGAATAGCACTGCTCTAATATGCCCCGAGGTATGCATGAACTAACCACTTGAACATCTCAATTTTAACTGGACATGGAAGAAAATTTCTACAGCATTTTTATACCAACAAATTATCTTTGACTCCCAATTCTAACAATTGAATATCCCAAGCTAACCCAAGACCATCACCTAGGTGTACATAAATTCATTCCAATTTAGGCTTAGAACTGCAGATTGTGAGCTAGTGTATATGACAACATTTCCACCCTTAGGCGGTATGTTTTCACAAGAATTTAGAATTAAGGGCACAAACATACAGCTTTCATGTCACTGCAAATCATTTGTTCTGCAAGTATAGATAGGCAAAATATTTCTGTAGAAAAGTGTGCTTATGAAGGAGTACATATATCAAACTGTCTATAACCCACTTCTTTTCAAGACTGGCTGTGCAGCATACATGAAGAAACTCTCTAAAATGGGACACTGCTAGTTGGAAGTATATACAACTGTGCAGAAATATTTGGCATGCAACTTGTGGAAAGCTATGTTTTTGCAAACCACATTAGTGAGCAAGTTTGACTGTGGTTTCTGAATCAATAGACGCTGCAGCTTCGACTACAGCTTGGCTTCCCTTGCCTGAAACTGGACCTAGATGACAACAAGGAGGCTAACTAGGAAGAGATAAGACTAAAAGCTGTTCTGCAAAAAGAACAGCTTTGCTGTATACAGCATTACTTCTATAATCAAAAATGCATAGGGGAACTGGAGGGGAAAAGACTTGGCCTTAGTCACAGTGAAAGAGATGGAAGTCAAGTTGTCTCATATTTATAGCAGGCTAAGGACAGACCCCATGGTTCAACTGATTAAGTCAATTGTTGTCTCAGATCCTCAAGGCTCAGGCCAGGAACACAGGGCAAAATGACAAAGGAAGATTTCCTAGGTGTTTGTGAAGAACTCTTCCCTACTACAAGCTACACAAGCACAAACTTGTATACAGAAGAGCTCCCTTACCACAATTGTTCATTATGTAGACACTTAATAGTTGTGTTAATAATAGACAAAAAAGGTGACTTGCTGGCTCAAGCTGCCAGTAGACATTCCCACATCATCGGTAATCAAGACTTCTCTGCACCCTCAAGAGCTAATGACTCACAGCAAATGACTCATTCTCAAACTAGCACTTTAGATCACAAGGTGGATCTGCTGTGCCACAGGACGTACACAACTATAAAGTTAGTTGTTAGATTGGCCTAAAGCAGCAAAGCTGTCCATGTCACAATTTTTCTGTCTATAAGATACCGAGAAAGTCCCTGTAACTGCAGCTGCTTCCACAAAAGAAAACCGAGTCTATTGAATCAGTTTAAGATTTGAAAAAAGTCATATAAGTAAAAGGGGGCTTTGGTTTTGGGTTTTCAGGATTTTTTTTTTAAGAGAATCTGCATCTTTAAATTATATTTGAGAGACAGAGGAGTGAAGACTATTGCATCCAAAGCTGTCACTGGAGATGGACTCTGCATATTTAAAGATGGAGAAATGTCAGAACAACTACACTGGTGTTAGTGGTTGAGAGGAACAAGCACTGAATACTTTAAAGATGGAAACTGACTGGAGAATTAATGAATACAGTGGATACAATTTTCTTTCCCCCCCTCTCACTCCACAGGAACCTCAACACTAGCCTTTTTTACAGATGCACTGTTTTAATTAGTGACACTGAGCAATATGGAGGGGAAAAAGAAAAAAAAATAACAGCATCAACAAGAGGTAGTAGTTAACCATGGATGCACTGAGCTCACTCATTTTTAAGAAGTTACTTGACTTGCTACCATTTAGTGCTATGCACATCAGTTACTACGATCTGTTAACATCCTGCTACTTTTTACATTTCTGCTATGCAATCACTTCTCCACTCCAAGCAACAGGAGAAGGGTCCGGTTTTAGACCACTGGAAAAATATTTAACCATCTGGCATGCCCGAGCATCATCAATATCTGAGAACACTATTAATAAAAAAGCCATCTTCAAGTCTCTCTAGCCTTTAAACAGAAAGCTACCTGTAATGACTGATCAAATCCCTGACCAGATAAATGCAAGATCTAAGACGCAGCCAATATCCTCATGCATCTACCATGCATGTGTCAGGCTTGCAGGGGAAAATTCATTTCTGTTCTCATTCTACAATGAAACGTATGTGTAACGGTTAAACACGCAGCTGTATCAAGCAGTTTAATAACTGGCTATAATGAGTGTGTGGATGATAATGGTATTACACAGGCTGTCTGTCACTCTGTAATGCCTATACTGACTCATCCGGCGGCAGCAGTACAGGGACACTGTCTGGCTTATTCAATTATGTTCCCTCTGTTCAATTACTCTGATTAGAAACCTGACAGTCTAAACAATGACTACATGAAATATCCACCTAATATACTGTAGCAACTAGGAAAGCCCTTAGCTCAAAGGTTGCAAGTGTATATTACAGGCTTACCGAAGAACTCTAATAAGAAATTCTTCATCTCACCTGTAAACATTATTCCATCCTGGAGTACAACCCACCTCCCCACTGAGTGATCTAGATATAGAAGGGTCAGAAAAGCAGAAAATTGTCCTGAATTTAGTGCCAAGTATAGACTGACAATTGCAATATCCTCAGCTCTGCATTTACCCTCGGTGCAGGAGCACTGTCCTGCCACTATAACCTATTTTAGGGAACCACATTTAACTGTAAGAAGCTGGTGCTAGACCAGCAACATATACCAAAAGGCATGTGAAATATCAAGAACTTAGTCATAAATTCCATTAATTAATACTTGGCTTAAGAGAGACATACTTGTGCAACGTTCACGTTATTAAAAACTGTTAAAAATATTTGCTACCAAAAAGTTGCAAGTTCAACATTTCGTGTGCCCAAGGGAATGTTGTATGGTGACTGTCTATTACCCTTTATCACCAGCAAACTGCCCTACAGCTACTCAGCACACAGTTAATTGGAATCTCCTAAGTTTCTTGCAAGAATAAACATGCTTGGGAAAGCTTTCTTGCATACATCTGCTGTCCCATGGACAAACTGATACAGCTGATCTAAATTTACTTTAAGCAGCCCTACTGTGATTTGATTTATTCAATTATTTAGTGGTCATTATTAAAGTATCTAACCACTAGTTGACCTCATCTCTCCTTGCTGGTCTCTAAATGTTTTGATCCTATCCCCTTCCTCCGTCCATTATTTTGCCATGGCCTGCTTTGGACAACTCTATGACACTGTACAATATATAGAGAGTAGTAGGACTTTACCAGTGGTTTCCATCAGGAAAAGAGTTCTTTTTCATTCATGCTCCATGAAGTCTAAAAGCTTTGATAAAGGCAAACCTCAGACACTTGAATTTTTTCCCCCTATTTAGATTTTGCTGTCAGGTATACAGTCCTCCTTACAGACATAGGCAGCACAGAGCCTTGAGTAAATTCTTTCTCCCTGAAATTTGCATAGAAAAGTAATAGCTCCTAAGTGTATATAAAACACATATTACAGCCTATTCTCAAGTCCTGCATGCTAGCATGTAACAAAACCTGCATACTCTACTCATAGAAGCTAGCTCTAAGCAGCTGGCTTACATCTCTGCTTAACAATGAATTATTTGGGAGATAATGAGTCCCAGCTGACAAGCAAGGTTTTTCACTTCTGCCTCAGTAATCTGGAACTCCATATCTCTTCCTGTCAAAATCCAGTCTCACAGATGGCCATACTAAGATTTGGAGGTTAACATGCCCTAGTGGGTAAATAAATACCTTCTAACTTTCTCTCAAGCTCTACTGCTTGCATGGATAGTAAATAAGTTTCCTTGTGATGTCTCTTGCCTTTGAGCTTCCTAAAACATGTATGATTTCGGGTAGGATAGAGAGCAACTAAAGTGAGCTGTCAGTCAAAGTAGTGACTGCAACCCACACGAGTCACAACCAATATGCTCTACAGGTCTTGAAGTACTCATACCTGAGGTTTTGTTTCCTCTTCATCCTTATAATAGAAGAGATGGTCCCCACGCAGCACAAACCATCGCTGCTGCCAGTTCTTCATAATACTCCTTTGCTTCTTTAGCCAGCCACACTTCAGCACACGTTCTTGAGGGTTTGGAGAAGAAGGTCTGGAAGGAGGCCCAATCTGTTCACCCATCACCAAACTCTTTGACCGGGCTGAAGAAACAATTACAAAGTAAATTAAACAAATAAATAAGGATAAGACAGAGGCTAAATAACTGTTCCACACTTTCTTTTCAGGTAAGGACAAACCATTACTTGCATGCTCCCTCTTCAAGTAGTTACCTGTTTTTCAGGGTGCACTTTCAAGTCCATGATAGTCAAACACAAGATCAATACCAACATTTTGATACTGCTCATTGTGTCACCTAGAAGGCTGATGGAATATCTCCACCAAGGTTCCACTGCTCATACTATCTTTCTTTGTGGCAAGTCATTGCTTCCTTTGAGCTCTACATGGGAATAATGACATTGCTCTCCTAAAAGAATATTTTCTCAGTGAAGATGTGTAAATGGTAAGGGATGACAGAAAAGAAGAAAGGAGAGAGTATAAAAAAAGGTCTCACGTTACACACTACCACTACTTGGGTGATTAGCCAGTGAAACCAGCTGCCACAGGAAAAAAATTGATTCAGAACTGAGTCAAATTAAAAAAGAGAATAAGGCACATAGAGAACATAGCTATCCAGAATAATTAAAAAAACAAAACAAAACAAAACAAAACCCCACAAACCATAAAAAAGAAAGATACATGTAAGACTCAGGAAATGTTTTAGAAGCAGAATAGATGTATCTTGTCCTTTCTCTCCGCTTCTCCTCCCATATTCCTGCAGTAAGAGTACTGAAGCTTGGGGCATTTAAAGCTAATCTGGAGTAGCAGATAATTATTATATATTGCAGGCAGCAATACAGAATGGATCTGTTAGATGACCTCATGGGTGTTTTCCACCGGTACTTCCTTTGGATTTATGAAAGATTTTATAACAGTCATTTACTGTCTCACACCATTTTCCTTTATTAGTGCTACCACGATCCTTTCTCTTCCTATTTTCTATTATACATTCAGCTAACTTAAAACACAATTTATAACTGCCCACTTGAGACAGGGCTACAGTTTACAGGCCAGTACGTGTAAATCTACATCATTAATGCCTTAATATTGTAAACTTCTGCAGCCTAAAAACAGGCAACCTTATTCAGGTATTCCAGCTACACTACAGCTAACTCAGTCTGTAACAAAGGGCAACCCTCTGTCTCTCAGAATATCATCTAGCTTTGCCCATTTTGGGTTTATACATTTAAAACATGTGGCCCTGATGTTTCCACCTGCCCCTGGTTTCTGCCCCTAGTGCTTCATAGTGATGCAACTTATTTTTCTTTCTTTGGCATATGTTATAAAGTGGAAGTGATGGCTGGGGAATAAAAAGTAATAGTAAAATAATAATTACAAAAAAAAAATCACAGTAGGAACATTAAACTCGATCCTATTTCTTCTCTTCCATTAAGCAAGCTGCAGTAGAAGGAAAGGCAGATAGCGGACTGAAGACAGATCTTGGGAGAACCTCCTCAGTGTAAAGCAGTGAGGGAAATCACAGTGGTATCTGTAATAAAATCTACTTTTCAAAGTACTTTTACACACTAAACACTTATGTCAGCAGAGTGCAGATCTGAATTGTACCACGACATTCATTACCAAAAAGTCGGTGACAGCAATCTCCATTTGTATAGTATCATATACTTCCCTCCCCTATTTTGGCTTAAAAATCCGCTCACCTCTCCTGTAACCATCCAGCAGGCACTTAGTCCGTCCTCTGATAACTTTGCAGTTTTATAGGTAGAAGATGGCATCACTTTATTAGTCTTACATTTCAAAGTCAGTCAAAGCCCTGTTTGATAGGCAGAGAGGATATTTTTCCCCCATTTCACCAAACTCCTAAGGTAAATTCTGCTACTCTCAAATTCTGCTACTCTCCACAGAACTTTTAATAATCAGCTTTGTCATGTGCCTCAGTCAAGAGAAAATATGTTACAACCTATAACTGTTTCCTACTGTAAGAAAATAAAGTGAAACTAAAACAAAATAAAAACTTAAAATTTATTAAAAAAGTTAAAATGGTATAAAAAGTGTTGATGCAGTATCACAGCTTTTTCAGCCTTCTACTTCCCTTATTTATGGCTAAAATGCCTTGCTGAATTTAACCTTATGCCTTAATAGATCCCATTTTGGCAAGACAGTGCCCTCTAGCAGATGATTATGGAAAATACCACCACAACTTCTCCCACCCACACCCACCACTACCAAGAAATGGAGGATCCTCTTTCATATGGATGTAGTAAGAAAATAGACTTTTCACTTTTAAAACTCTATTGCAGAGGCCAATAAGAATTTAGTTGAAGGAACTGCCCCTGCTTCTTCCTGGGCCACATTTTACCACAAGGACCAAACTATAATCTGGTTTAGACTGTCTCAGATTCCTTTCCTCATGTTAAAACGTACATTATTAAAAGAACAAATACCCCAAGAATTTGCTTTTCCAAATGGAACTATAATGTTTCTTGGGCAACATTTTTTCTATTAACCTAATCAATTAGTCTAATAATCCCCAATCCACACTGGAGCACCTCAACACTCTTCAGATTAAGCATGGCATCCCCAGCAGTTCCAAGTTTTACTAACTTGCATATAGTTATACAAACTCTCTCCTACTTCATCCCTCTCCTTAGAGAGACAGTAGATGTATTCAACTGGAAACTATCTACTTTTAATTTAGCATCTCCCTGGGCAACCTGTTCCAGTGCCTCATCACTCTCAGAGTGAAGAAATTCTTCCTAATGTCTGACCTAAATCTGCCCCCCTCCAGTTTATACCCGTTCCCCCTGGTCCTATCCCCACAAGCCTTTATGAATAGCCCCTCTCCAGCTTTCCTGTAGGCCCCTGGAAGGTCGCTATAAGGTCTCCTCTGAGCCTTCTCTTCTCCAGGCTGAACAACTCCAACTCTCTCAGCCTGTCCTCAGACAGAAGGTGCTCCAGCCCTCCAATCATCTTTGCAATGCTCCTCTGGACCTGTTCCAACAGCTCCATATCCTTCTTACGTTGAGGATTCCAGAACTGGACACAGTATTCCAGATGAGGTCTCACAAGAGAGGAATAGAGAGGCAGAATCACTTCCCTCACCCTGCTGGCCACGCTTCTTTTGATGCGGCCCAGGATATGGTTGGCCTTCTGGGCTGCAAGCACACATTGCCAACTCATGTCAAGCTTCTCATTGACCAGCAACCCCAAGTCCTTCTATGCAGAGCTGCTCTCAAGAAAGTCATCCCCCATTGTGTACTTAAAATGGGGATTGCCCTGACCCAGGTGCAGGACCTTACACTTGACCTTGTTGAACCTCATGAGGTTCTCACAGGCCCACTTCTCCAGCCTGTCCAGGTCCCTCTGGATGACATCCCATCCTTCCGCTGCAGCAACTAGACCACTCAGCTTGGTGTCATCTGCAAACGTGCTGAGAGTGCACTCAATCTCGCTGTCAATATCATTGATAAAAATACTAAACAGCACCAGTCCCAGTATGGACCCCTGAGGGACACCACTTGTCGCAGATCTCCACCTGGACTTTAAGCCATTGACCACTATTCTTTGAATACGACCATCCAACCAGTTTCTTATCCACTGTACCATCCACCCATCAAATCCATATCTCTCCAATTTAGAGAGAAGGATATTGTGGAGGACTGTATCAAAGGCTTCACAGAAATCTAGATAGATCACATCCGTCAGTTTACCCGTGCCCACTGCTGTGGTTACCCCATCATAGAAAGCCACCAAGTTGGTCAGACAGGACTTGCCCCTGGTGAAGCCATGCTGGCTGCCATTAACTGCCTCTCTGTCCTCCATGTGATTTAGCAGAGCTTCTAGGAGGATCTGTTCCATGATCTCCCCAGGCACAGAGGTGAGGCTGACAGGTTGGTACATCTCAGGGTCATCTTTTCTGCCCTTTTTAAAAATGGGCACAACGTTACCCTTCTTCCAGTCACCAGGCACTTCTCCCGATTGCCATGACTTTTCAAATATCATGGAGAGTGGCTTGGCAACCCCATCTGCCAATTCCCTCAGGACTCTGGGATGCATCTCATCAGGTCCCAAGGGACTTAAATATGTCCAGGTTCCTCAGGTGTTTGCGAACCTGATCCTCCTCTACTGTGGGAGGGGGTCTACCCCCCAGTCACCATCTTGCTGTCCCATGACCCAGGAGGGGTGAGGAGAGCAGTTATCGGAGAAGACCGAGGCAAAAAAAGTTGTTGAGTACTCAGTCTCCTCCTCATCTGTTGATACATGATCCCTATTTCCAGTCATCAGTGGGGGTACGTTCTCTTTGATCTTCCTCTTTTGATTGATGTACCTGTAAAAGCTCTTCTTGTTGGTCTTTACTTCCCTTGCCAAGTTCAGCTCCAGCTGAGCTTCAGATGAGCCAGCTCATCCCTACACAACTGGGCAGTATCTCTATACATGTCCCAGGTTCCCTGTCCCTGCTTGCACTGCCTCTGCAGTTCCTTCTTTTTTATTTGAAGCAGAAGGTCTCGACTCAGCCATGCTGGTCTCTTCCCGTTCCTTCCTGATTTTCTACATACAGGGACTGAGCACTCTTGCGCCTGTGGAAAGCTTTCTCAAATATTTTCCAGCTCTGCTCCGCTCCCTTGTCTCAGAGGACCATGTCCCAGGGGGTCCTACAGAGTAATTCCTTGAGGAGCTGGAGGTCTGCTTTCCTGACATTTAGTGTCCTGACTACACTCCTCACCCATCCCTTATTCCTCTGGACCTTGAATTCCACCAGTGCATGATCACTGCAGCCCAGGTTGCCACCAATCCTAACGTTACTGATGAGTTCACTTGTATTGGTGACGATAAGGTCCAGTATTGCTTCTCCTTGCGTGGGGGTGTCTATCAGCTGGACTAAGAAATTATCTTTGATGCACTCCAGGAGTCTCCTGGATTGCCTACAGCTTGCATCTATTTGACAAAATTATGGAATCAGCAGATGATAAGGAAGAAAACAAATCAGTAAATCAGACTCACAACTCAGCAAATACTTTGCGTGCTCCAGAGTTCCCATCTAATCTCAATCTAATGCCTTTTCAATAATACCACATAGTTTGGTTTTGCCCTTCACGTTTTCATTAACTGATTATTGATTCAGCCTTATACCCAAGTTCTAAACAGAAATCAGCGTAGAAAGGATTCAAGTCCTCATTTGCACAGTGCAGCAGTACTGAAATGCCAGCTACAGGACATACTCAGAAGCAGGGAAACAAGGCAGTTACAGCACAGCAAGATTACAACAGACCAAGCAGAACCATAGACTTGGTGTCCATAGCTGGCATTACCAATGAGTCAACCCTGGGTTTTGAGATAACAAATCATCAGAAGGCACGAATCAGAATTGCAGACTTTGAAAATACTCCTGTGACTGGAAGTGACACTGGCATATGAAGTTCTCATATCTAGATGAAGGTGGGAGAAGGAATATAAGCAAAGGTGGTGGGGTGCTGATCAACATCATACATGTAAATACCGGGGCTACATTAAACAAGACCCCCATCCAAAATCCCACATTTAGTTGCCATGTAACAGTAAACTCAAATATTATCCTAAAGAGTGAACAGACCCAATCAGATAGAGCCATGGTGCCATTCCTTAGATAGCCAGCAACCCCTGTCCCCATCCCAACTCAGTGCTCTCCGAAACTACTTTTTCTCCATTTCTCCTCCTTGACCTATTAACACAGCACCGTACACTTCTAGAAGTGTTCCTCTGTAACCACGATCTGGCTCTAAATGATATACATGTTCCTGAATTCTTATCATATCTACTTTCTACCCCAAGTACACACATAACAGGGATGCCCTTTTCCCTTCACTTCCCACTCTCCCTTCCCTTCCTACTCTCCCTTCCTGAGGTAAATCTTGCCTGGCAACATTATACAATCTCTTCTACTCCCCCTCCCACTCACAGCTCTGAACAACACTACAAATCTGAGCAATCAATACGAACCTACTTAAATCAGGGATGTGGAAATCAATCAAGTCAATGCAATTCAGTATCAGGTAAAGTCATAATCTTTTGAAACTTCATAAGCAGTTAGCTTAAATTAATAGTCATTATAATTGATTCTGGCTGACAAACTGTTCTACAGTGAAGGCACTTTACTCTAGTGTTTCTTCAGTTTAATGACAGTGATGCAACATATTATTTCTGATACAGCCTTTGTTTAGAGTTCTAAGCATAAAGGGAAGTGGTTTCATGTACTATAAAGAATTTTCTCAGTTGTTTTATACAATTCAAACTTTGCCTCAAAATTGAATGCACTGAAAACACAAGACTCATATGCCTTTAAAAGAGATAACTGCATTTCCTTTCAGTAAATTGCAGGAAATAAAATATTTGGTTTAGATTTGTTTTCTGTGTCTATTATGCATCTGTATTTGAGTCTGGATTTGATTGCTAGGTTACCACGGCCAGTGAGCACAAATGAAACCAAGACAGTTCCTCAACACAATCTGAAAATGTATCACATTGAAATACAACAAGCAAAGAAATTAAAGGCAGAATATTTTAAGTGATTGGTGATGAGACAACTAGTGATTGGTGTTTAGGTAACTAGAAGGATATCAGTTGCAAGAAACTGGCAATGGCTTTTAGCTCCCTCAAGCCAAACAACAGCAATCTGTACAGAAACCAAATAGTGCTACACAGCCAAGTGCCTGCTTACATTTTGTGACTTGGAGGACACCTGCTACATTCAGAAACACTACCATAAGCCCAGGTTGCGCTCCATTACTTCTATTCAATAAAGCTACACCTGTCCATTCTGAACATTCTATAGAACAAGATGACATGCTGTGTTCTACTTCATTCCTTGATATTTCTTTCAGTCAAAATAAAGATGTGAAAGGATATTTTGCACTGGAAAATAAATTTTCATGGCCATTAATTAAATATTGCTGAAGAAAATGAGCGGAAAAATAAACGGGTTTGAAAACTCATTTTTTATCCCAGGAGAACCCACCTATTGATTACACTGGAAGCAGTTCTGTAACCTTACTGTCCCACCAAAGGAAAGGCAGGGAGACAGTTAACGTTACATATGTTTGCCTACTAACCTGTATTTTCTGTAGTGATCGGGATACCAGACTGCATGTACCAAAGAAGGTAGGCCTGTCAAGAAAAGAATCTGACAGCCCAAGTATCGATTTATGCAAATATTTTCTTGATATTATTAAGTTCCTGCAAGAACAATTGTATTCCCAAAAGTCACTTCGTAAATCTGAAATCCAACATAAAATGGTATAATTTCACTCTTGGACTAGGGATAACAGCTGTTAGCAACTGGCTATATTGACAGGCTGTATTGACAGTCCTTACCTGAAGGGCAGAAACTATGATTGTAGATATTTACCTATAGGAAAGACACATTCTGTTTAAAAACAAAACCCAAACAAACAAAAAAAAAGCCCCACCCCATGCTAACCACACAGACTTTTGAGCAGAAAGAGTAGAAATAAATGAAGGAAGATCTGAACAGCAAGGGAATGACTGAAAAAATCACATTTCAGCTTCAGAGCACAGCTATGGCCAAAGAATTTGATACAGTCTGAAGGACTCTGACAAGAAATAAATTCAATTTTGTAGCAAAAGATACACCAAAGTCCCCAAAAAGGAGCTCAGATGGTCTGGGAAATTAGACTTGCTCATGAAGGAGCATCCTGTCTCCAGATTGCAGGTTCGCGCCCTCTCAGAACTTTTAAGACACCACCACCCTTTTTTGCACCACCAGATCAGGAACTGCTCTTTCACTGGCAAATGAGAAAGAGAAGGAAACTACATGCACCGAGGAGTTCTGAAGAGTAAAAGTAGATTGCGTAAACTCTCCATGCCAGCATGTTTTAAGGGTAGACACACTGACAGCACTTGGCAGAACACAAGGCAACATTTCCTGCTAGGTAGCAGGTTAGCCCACCTGCACAACACTGTTGTACTACACATACTGTATCTGGTATTGAAAGTTGCGTAGCACTGCCATGACATAAGTTTGGGCACAGAAACATGTATTTTAAGTTGCCAACAGCTTTTCTAGAGCCATCAGAGCTGGCTCAGTTCTTTACACCAATCTTCAATAAACAAGCAGCATTTCCTTTGTAGAACATGCAGAAAAACTATGCCTGTTTTCTACCTACAGTACAGTATTTACAGAATATGGTCAGAACCAAGAGGCAAAAACACACTAGTATGAAGGCAGTTGCTTCCTAGCTGGCATGGAGAAATTAATCTTGGTCATCTTTGTGGCACCCAAGGAAACAGCAATGACCTTTTACCACCTTACAAATGGTATAGTCAGCTCTGTATAAGGCATGTTTTAATCAGAAAAATAATTTTATACTCCAGTGACCTGTGCAATGTGACCATAAAAGCCACTTTACTGATCACTTACTTTACAAAAGCACACAGGTAGTACACCCAAACAAGGCAGTGGGGGGGGATCAGGATGAAGGAAGACAAGAATCAGCTTCAATCTTAGTTATCTTTTAGAATGATGCAAAGGTTGAAGGCTTCCACAAAATATGCTAACAGATGACCTGGTGATGTCTTATCTTTATTGTATCAAAAAACACACATACATTAATGCAGGGCCTTTCACAAGTTAAGGAAAATTCATGTCTATTTGATAATCAACACAACTCACCCCACACAATGAAAAAGATCCCAACATAAGCAGTGGGACAATGTAGCCCTTTACTCCTGAAAAACAATTTAGATTTGTCTTCAAACTATTGTTACAAATTCATGGCATCTTGGACTCCAGAACAGGTAAGGACTTTGGCAATCCATTGCTGCTGCAGGTAAAGGGTCATAGGTTTGTTAGTTTACATTTCACTCCAGCTCTGGAGACCTCATTGACCTCTGGAGACCTTTGACCTAATGTACAAAGAAGTCTCAGACTTATTTTGCTGCCACCAACAGGTCTCATCTCCACAGAATAGTCCATAAGAGAGTTTAACTTTGTGTTTTCAAAAGGATTTGAATTACTGTCCCAGGTTGTGAGAAGCCGGGAGGGGGGGGGGAGGCAGCATCTGCCACTAGCTGTTCACAAGAATGCCCTTTAAATACACAAAGCCACGCCAGTCTTACCTAGCCGCTGGCATCAGATCACAGGTAACTGCGAAGATGGAAGGGTGATTGCTTGATTCTTTTTGCGATGACAGACTGACCTATTGACCAAATGAAGATGATGGACAAGATTCACCCACTGACCCAGTAGCTTAGGCTAAGGACAGAGGCATACACTTGGTAGAACCGACAGTAGATAGCGACGTGCCTAGATATTATAGTAATAGGGATTAATAATTATAATTACTTTCTTCATTAAAGAGTTTAAGTCTTAGCTGTTGAACCCAGCTATTCCCATCTCTAGTTTTACTGCTCCCAGTGCATCTGAAATAGTAGCATGACTGCATCTGTACAGTGTGAATAAAAATTCATACAGAACAGGTAAGAAAAACTATTGCAAAAATGTCTGTGATAGGTCAAGGAATAACAAGATCAACCATTTAAATCCCTACCTACTGGTTCTTTACTTTTCAGTAGACAATATCACATTGAAGGGGTACAAAGCTTATGCCTTCCTTTCAGTATCAACCACCTCGCTACAACAAAAAACCCAAACTCATACAGCAGCATGAGTTAGCTTCTCTATGACAGACTGCACAAAATACATTAACACACAACTATCCAAATTTGCCTTCATCATGCTCCCAAATTTTTCCTTATTAACAATGACCTCTTCTCCCTCCTAAAAATAGGAGGATGAAGTAGATTTGCACAGCTTGCTGCAGGTCATATTTTAAGCACCCCATTTAGCATATTTTCTCCAAGCCAGTGACTAGAAACACAAAAGGCAAGGAACAATGAGGTAATACTCAACATGCTTAAGGCAAGGTCACGGAACTACAAGCTCCTGCCATGAATTGAACACTAGTCACTCAAGTAATGCTCACATGCTTCATTTATTTGTTAAGCACTGAAAGGGACACACAGAAGCTGGAGGGCTAGTCCATTACAGATTTATGCTAATCTACACCAGTAAAGAGCAGGTTCAGGTCAGCTTCATTAAAAAGAGAGATTCAACATTTTTTTTTTCCAGAGGGCTAGGGATGCAAGATATTCTTACTCTTCTTCTTACTAATCACAAGTAAACTGTATAACTAGCAGATCAAGTCCCTTTATCTGCATCATCCTCTGATAGTCCCCAAGTGGATCCTCTGCAGATTATTCAGAAGACATATCAGCACTTGCCACAGCTGTTTAGTGTGTTGCTTTTAAAGCACGTTCACTTGTCAGGCAATGGACAACAAAACTATCTATTAAACCCAAGCACCAGCTCTCCATTCCCACTGAACCTTGGCAGAATCTACTGAAAGCTCTACATCTTCTCCATGTGGCTGATTAGAACTGCACACCTGACAAGCACTGTTGAAGGCATCTCTGCTGCTGGAAAATCTCTGTAGGTCCATGGGCAACCACGCCGAGCAACAGCCCGCTGCTGCCAGAAGAGGGAAGCCTTACTCCCTTCTCCCCACACCCACACTGGTCTTTCCTTCTGCTGATAGACTCAGCCTTACATTCCTACACTTCACTACAAGATGAGACCTTTTTATAAAAATAGTTACTCACTAGAATGGCAGCAAGTTATTTCAGATTTTTTTTCTTGCTATTTTAATGAGTTAAATCAGGCCACAGAAGGAAGACTGAATGAATATATTGTACTCCCTCTGCAATCAGCAAAAGCTTCTTGTAATCCTCCCTATGGGTATGGCTTTAAGACTGATTTTTTAATAGCTTTTCCAGCCATAGTGGACTGAGGAGCAAACAAAAAATGCTGACCATGCAACCCACTCAGACTGGAGCTTGGACTGCACCCTGAGGTTGTACAAAGGTAGAAGAAACCCAGGATTTTGTTCCTGCATTAATTCGTACTCTGAACTTAAGTACTCAACTTAGATTACTTGTCTGTGAGTATTTATAACAAGATTTCCCTTGTTAATTAGATAAGGGCAGCACCTCTTAAACTGGAGGTCTGCACAGGGCTAAGTATTAACCCTGCGCCTACAGTTGTACTGAAGGGATCGTGATCAACTCAGTCCTCTCCCCTGCAACAGAAACAGTCCTTACCTTAGAACTACTGTATATAGCGTCCTCATCATTTAGCTCCTCATACTATAAGTTTGTGGTTTAAACTTCAATACCATTTCACAGGATGACTATCTTACTGAAGCATAAATAAATAAATTCTTAATACGTGCATTTAAGAGTTAGGATATTATCAATAATTTTTTCAACCACAGCTAAAAAACTAGTATCTCCTGTCTTTAGCTTTTCATAAAAAGCAATTTACTGGTTTTGGGGCACAAGGGACACACAGCAAAGCTCTGTGGAAGGAATACACACTAGAAAGACTATCAGCAGCAGCTTCCCTCCCCTGTGTTTTAAATACTTCAAACACATATAGGCCTGGGCAGAGCCTATGCACAGATCCTTTCCTCTTCCAGCTCACCAGATGTCTCCTACTGCAGCAGCATCAAGAGTTCTCCCCTTCCCACGGCACTCTGTAAGTGACTTTATTGTTGCCTCAACCAACTTCTGCCCTCAATGCAAAGAGCTGGAGAAAACAAATTAAGCTGTTTGTGCTGCTGGGCTTGCCTATGAGCTACCATGAATGCAAAGAAAACGCCAGCAAAGAAAAAAGTCGTTCTGGTAGTAACTTTGCTATGTAGAGGAATGCATTTATATAGAGACACTAAAAGAGGCAGCTGACCATCTTCTCAGGAGAGGTGGTAGTATTTCTAGTGCTTTCACCGGGCTCTTGCAACCCTGCCAGTTTCGCTCTGTACTCGCTCAGTGGGTATTTTACAAGTAATTAGAAAGCCTATGGCTCTTTCATGTAACTCCCTTCCGGCACGTTCTCTGCCCAGCAGCCACCTACTGTCTGAGCTGAATTACTGCTCTTTCTCAAGACCCCTTCCCTTCCCGAGAGGTGAGGCTCATTATTTCCAGTTGCTCGTGCTTAATAAGCTGGTGCTTGCCTGGGAGCTTTTCAGAGCTTTTCCTAAGAAGAGTGATTTCCTGCCTGAGCCTTCAGGCAGGGACAGAAAGCTGCTATTGCCAACAACAGAACTTAAGAGTATACACCACGAATCCCATGTGGAGAGAGAGGGGCATCTTTACAGATATGGATTACGCACCTTTGAACAACCCGGGTCCTTCTTCACAGGACACACCACAAAGCAAGAGAGGGAATCTGAACTGGTCACTGGAGGAATCCCCCAAACATCACTTTCTTGACCCTTTATGTACATGCACATGGCCACTGAACCAGGACTACAGAGACAAAGTAATCGCAGCACATATCTGATAATGCAGCTCACTGCTGCACACCCCTGCACCAAAAGCAGCACAGTGCCAGGAAACAGGCCTGGTACTAAGGAGGCAGAAATAATTCCCTGTCTCATTCAACTCTCTAGAGCCGTACATAGTGAGAAGGAACACCCAGCTCCCTACTAGTTCACTTCTCCTCCATGCGTTATCCTGTAGTCATTTCTTCCCACTGCCTTCAGATTAGTTAATCTAGCAGTGCACCAAATCCAGACCCAATGCCTTCCTCCACAGCTCCTGTACCATTGCCTCAGAATTTTAAACTCTTTTCAGCAACTTTATCTCATGTTCCTCAAAGCAAAAAGATTTTTTGTTCCTCAAGCAAAAAGACTGAAACCCAGACCCCCACCACAGGGGGCCACTGCTGTCTTCCCCCCCACCCCCTCCTCCAGTAACCCACAGACAGCTTCATCCACCAGCTCAAAAACTATAAATTAAATCATACTTACTAGCACTTCATTCCAGCCTTTTATCCATATACCTTTCTGGAACATATCTCCTGAAGTTGCCTCTCCTGCCTGAAAGAATCACTCACTTAAAGAAAGATGGTAGTGAGCCTCCCCCTTGCAGCTGGGCTCCCTCTTAATGGTGGCTCTGCCATGCCAGCTGCAGTTAGTCACACCAAATGCTCCCTGCCCCGAGGGGATGGTGTGCTCCCAGCAGTGTTGTTGGGCTCTTAGGGGGTTGAAGGAAGTGTTCGGAGGAGTAGACAGCTCCAGGGCTGTTTACTTTGGTTCTAGGAGTTAGAAGCCGGGTGTTATTATTTGCATGTTAAGCTGGAGATGCCAAGGTGCTGGCTTCCCAAGTGCCCTGGGATAGCTCTGTGCAACATCAGCCCCTCAAACCAGAGCTGCAGTGTGGGGCTGAGGCAGCACAGCTGTTCCTCTTTGCAGAGCTAAGAGGCTGCAGGTGCGCTGTGGTGAGGGGGACTAGACAGATGGGAGAGTTCCTCTTTTCTGCATTTCACTGGCCAGTGAAAGGAAGGCTTTTCAGATAGCATGATTTTGAAGGCAATATGGCCTGAGCAGCGCAGGGGATACCTGCACTGAGCAGTCTCTGAAATGCAAGACTTGTTCGAGCAGCATAGAATCACAGAATCATTAAGGCTAGAAAAGATCTACCTCTAATATCATCAACTATCAGCCCTACATCACCGTGCTTACTAAACCATGTCCTGAAGTGCCATGTCTACATGTTCTTTTAACATCTCCAGGGAAGGAGACTCCACTTCCCTAGGCAGCTTGTTTCAATGCTTGACCACTGTTTTGATAAAGAAATTTTTTCTAATATTCAATCTAAACCTCCGCTGTTGCAAATTGAGGCCATTTCCTTTCATCCTACCACCTGTTACAACCTCCCTTCGCTTTACTGTAGAGACCAAAAAAGTCACCCCTCAACCTCCTCTTCTCCAGGATAACCAATCCCAGTTCCTTCAGCCGCTCCTCCTAAGACTTGTTCTCTTGACCCTTCACCAGCCTTGTTGCCCTCCTCTGGACACACTCCAGCAGCTCGATGTCTTTCCTGTACTAAGGGGCCCCAAACTGAACATAATCTTGGAGGTGTGGCCTTGCTAGCGCTGAGTACAGGGGGACGATCGCTTCTTTACTTCTGCTGGCCACACCATTTGTGATACAAGCCAGGATGCTGTTTGTCTTCTTGGCCACCCGGGCACACTGCTGGCTCATATTCAGCTGGCAGCTGACCAACAACCCCAGGTCTTTTTCCACCAGGCAGTTCTACAGCCACACTTCCCCAAGTCTGTAGCATTGCATGGGGTTGTTGTGACTGAAGCACAAAAGCCAGCATCTGGCCTTTTTGAACTTCATACAATTGGCTTCGGCTCATAGATTCAGCCTGTCCAGGTCTCTCTGCACAGCTTTTCTGCACTCAAGCAGATCAAAACTCCCACCCAATTTGGTGTCGTCTGCAAAAATTAGGGAATGGTGCTGGGCTCTGCTAAAAGAATTAATTGATGTGGCAGGAGTTGAGGGGGAAAGTGCCACCAGTTCTCCCCTAATGACAGGAAAACAGAAGCATGACAACGAATTGTTGTGCACAGGGCAGCAGGATTGCCTCCTCTCTGTGGAGGACTCCAGAAAAAAGCCAAAGAGGGTTGATGCCTTGGTAAACAGAGAAATCTGTGTGCACTTAGGACTCTGGCTGGCTCTGGGTCTCTATGAAATGTATTTATTTCACTGTTCCTAATTTCTTTTCTCTGCCATGTCTTTTTTCACAAAACTGAGTTTCACACTCTTTCTTTTTCTCCTTTCTGTTGAAATGGACTTTAACTGCTGGTTTTTGTTCCCGTGCTGGGCCTCATCCCACTCAGCTCTATGCCTTTTGTACAGACTGTCCTGCTACCTGTGCCTGCTTGAGGGGCTGTGTAGTTGCCTCTTGGGTGAAGTCCAACTCCTACAACTTGAAGCATGTCAGTGATACTGAAGGATTATTAATTGGCTGGGCCAAATATGAATCTGAACAAGCAACATCTTCTAACAGAGTCAGAGGTCACCTTCAGTGGTCTAAAAATGCTTAATTCATGTTTTCTTGGATGTCATTCATTATCATCAAGGCTTATTCCTGAAAGTCATGGCTGCTTGATATTCTTCTGCCGTGCTTAAGACTGTCTTGAAGAAGGGATTAATAATGTCATTTTGTTTGGAAAAGAAATCTCTAGGGGAATGACTCCAATCACTGTATTTTTCTGGTACATAAAAAATGTTCCTGGAGGTGTCTTCCCACAATTTCATACCAGTAGGTTCCTCTCATTATGCTGATGCCCTCCATTTACTCAAGAAATAAGGTTGCAGATTTGTATTTTTATGTCCAAGTTGTTCTTAATTTGTGAGTTCTTATGGAGTTGGATGTGTACTGAAGACAGAAAATGGCCAGAAAAAGCTGTTCAATAAAATGGAAGGATAATCCAGTATTTTTTCATATACACTCAACTCTGGGAACTTAATCTCAAGTCCTGGCTCTGCCTTGGATGTCATATGTGGTGTACAGGTTTTCCTAAATCTACAGAATGTAAATGTCACCTGTGAAATATGGAAAATGCAAAAGTAAATTCATTTTGAATTGTTATGTTCTGAGATGCTATGGTAGGGAATTGTTTGCCACCTACATAATGGATTAACATAAAATTATCAGTACTGAATACAAATGTGTTATGACTCTGACAACTTCGGAGAGATCCAGGTTCGCAAATAGTGCAGATCATTATAAGTAGGTCTGCTAGTTAATGGCAAGGAATTAATATCCATGTTACATATGCATTTCAGGGGGCTGTGTTTTGGACTACTTCTATTCTGATCCAACAGATGGAATATCCATTACTGGCTGGAAAGCATTAGGTGCACTCCCAAAAATATTTCCCTGCCTAATTTAATCCAAAAGGACTTCTAGTTTGTTTATTCTGAGAGTGCTTCATGACACAACCAAAGCACTGCAAGTGATGAGAATTAGATTGCTTCAAAAGCCCACTTCTAACCCTAAAATGCTCATATAGATTCCAAAGTGTACTACTGTAATTCTCATAACTGCCATTTACTTTTGTATTAAATATGTTATCAGTCTACAGAATTAGGGAAGTCTGAATTCCCACTGATTACTGTCTTATATTCTTCTGCTCCAGCTCCTCTACATGTTTCTCAAACTTGCATAATGCTGTCTCTTCACCTTCCTCAAGCACCTACTTACTTCCGAACCCAAACAACCCAATACATTCCTACATCACTTAGCATTTTAGCTGTCTTGAATATATGTGTGCTCTTACAGGACAACCAATATGTGTCTTTAGGATTGTCAGATTAGCATTATCCTTCAGAACATATGTTGCTGTTGAGTAATGTGATAGTTTGCCTTAGGTGTACAGATATGGTTATCTTTCCTCTGTCCTGTCACCAATTTTTTTTTGAGTCAAATTTATTTGAACACTTTTTTTCTGCTTTCAAATCTGGTCAGATTTAGGCAAGCAGCTCAAAAATTGTTAGGACAGAGATTGATAGAGAAATCATGCAATAATATACCCTTACTGCCATAAGAAAGCAGCTTAACTATAGGGTATTCACAGAATCACAGACTTGTTTAGGTTGGAAAAGCCCTTTAAGATCATTGAGTCCCACTGTAAACCTAACACTGCCAAATTCATGCTCCTGTAATTAAAGACACAGCACTTTCATTAAAAATACAATGACACCATGGCAAAGGCATTGAATATTAAAACCTAGCTGTCCTCACTGCAAGCACGTGAAGCTTACATTGTAAAAGTGCATGCTCCCAGAGGGCTATAACAGTACTTTACCCTCTAAAGTCCCTCCTGGCAGCATTACTCTACACCATCCTTAGAAACATTTTATGTGTGCTAAAGCCCACTTCTCATTAAAATTGAATTATGACAAATTTCAGAGAAGGAAAAAAAAGAAGAGAGAGAAATAACTCTGTTCTACTAAAGCCACTCTGAAGGATACTTGAGGGAAAATCAGTTCGTCTGCAGCAGGCTAGTAAGCAAAAGTGTCTCCCATCACTTTTTTCAGGCTCCAAGTTTTAATTAAACAACCCCAAAAAGAGTTTAATTATTTTGACTGTGAAGAAAATTTTCAACATACTGTAACATATGTTTCATCATGCCATCAAACAGAAATAGTAGGTCAGAGAAGTGCATACAATTCCATAAATGTCAGATATCCATTAGTGCAAAGCCTCAGTAAGGACAGAATGTTTATTCTTAGTACCTATACAAATCAGGCAGACTATGCTGAAGACAGGAATACTGCAAAGAATCTATCATGTCAGCAGGCTTGCTCTCTTTCTAAAGAGAGCAATCCCAACATATCACTATTTAAAAAACAAATGCATAATCTTGTGGTCAGTGTAGCTTCCATTTTCTAGAACATTTACTACAACTGGGCAGGTACAGCCTGTTTGAGACATAAAACCAAGAAGAAAAATGCTTAATTTTTTTTTCATTTCTTAAAAACAATGTAATAAAAACGCATTCCTTGAGAATGGAGGATGTAGCCTGAAAACTGCTTTCCCCTGATCTCCATACTGAAAGTTCTCTTGCCTCCACTCTGGAAGTTAGTATTTCCATGCCTCATCACATAGAAAGAATGTGAAAATAGATATTTTCCATTGCAGTCATTTATTTCAGAATCCTGGACTCTGCCAACTTATGTCCATAAAACATTGTAGATCAAAAAGTAATGCAAAATCCATTCAGGCCTAGCCAGGATGAATGATTTTCCAGAAGGCCCATTTATGTACATTAAGATTTTCAGTCTGTGAGATTTTACACCTTCCTATGTCTTATGAAAACATAATGTACCTCGGAATGCATGTTTCCCCATTACAGATGTGAATTTGCTGAAGGAATGGCAAGGATTACATTACGCTTGTCAGTTACCTCTAGTAAGGCAAATTACCTTTGTTCTCTACCATACCTTTCACAGATATTAAGAACTACACCCCAGATGCCAAGCTTAAGTTCAGATTCAGCGTTTTCAAAAGCCTGAATATCTTTAAACCCAGATGCTTTCTTAAGGACCATCCACAAGTCAAACAAAAGTAACAGCAACAGATGTCACAAGTGAAGGTTTAAAGATACATTCTCAGCAGAGATTTGGAAAAACAAGGGAAGCTGATGAAGCATTCCTATTTGCACATATGCAGGGAGCCTGAAGCAAAGAGCTGGACATGGACACAAGGTGGTTTGAAAAATTCAGTCACAAGAAATCTACACTAACTACATCTGCACTAACCCTAGTGCAGCTTTATTGCTGCCTCCTATCATACTCAAGCAAAACCACAGGCTGTACCCAGAGTATCCTTCCTTGTCCTTTCCTTCATTCTGTCTTCTCAGCAAAGTCACGCTGCCTCCCTCACACAGCTAAATCTTCAACAGCAGAGCTAACAGCCACTACTCTGAGAAGTCAGCCAAGCTCATGCAGCAGCTTGTAGCAGATCTACCCTTGTTGGTGCTTGCTGTCAGCAACAGATTCTTGCAGCTTCCTCAATACTTTGCTTGCCCACCATTTACCACATGAACCTCATAAACAATCCCAAGGGAGAGTCCAGGGAGTATGAACTACTGTCTCACATTCAGCTCAGTCTTGCCATACAGGTCACTTACCTTCAAGAAGCATTCATTATCTTCAGCACCGCCTGCTCACGGCTCCTGTAAACAAGAGCTACAGAACATCACAGGATTGGGCCCTACTTGGTAATCTTTGTAAGGAGTCACTAGTGCTTTGCATTACATTGCAAAAGTACAAGAGTTCCTCAAGTTTCAAAAGCCACCAAGCCAGATCTTTTCATGAGTTCTAAATTCACTCAGACATAAACCTAACACTGTACAGTTAATAAGGCAAACAGAACAAACCCCAAGAGAATGACATATACCGCTACAAATCTAAATTGAATCACAAAGGTACACTACAGTTTGTCCCCTGAGCCTCAGTAACCCACAAGGATCTAGACCCACATTATGTGACCCACACTGGTCACATAATTAGACTTCAATATATATCAATACAGAACTTTCAGATGAATATATCTCTTCCAGATGAACTGAAGAAAGTCAGAGAATGGTAGGCATGCAGTTATGAAAGCCTGTGTTCCTTGCTGTGACACAGACTTCCTGTACCACTCTAGTCACATAGAGTCGTAGAATCATACAGGTTGGAAAAGACCTGTAAGATCAAGTTCAAATGTAAGCCCAACACCGCCATGCCTACTAAACCATGACTCCAAGTGCCATACCTACACAATTTTTCAACACCTCCAGGGATGGTTACTCCAGCACTTCCCCCGGCAGCCTGTTCGAATGCTTCACTACTCTTACAGTAAAGAAATCTTTCCTAATATCCAATCTAAACCTCCTCTGGTGGGAAGGAAACATCGTTTACTATCAGAGCTATAATAGCCCACAGGAATGCTGGATAACAAGTATATTAAAGACTGGAAGGAGATTAGACACCCTCAGAATGGCAGAGACATCACCTACAAAAGACTTGCGGAACTTGTACAGAATAGTGTAACTAAAAAATAAGTACATATGACTTTACTGTGGGTGAGGCTGCACATGTCTAATCCTGACACCTCCAGATGGCAGGAAGCTTCTTCGTTCCAAGATACTAACAGCTATTTAATGGGCTGGTGGTATTTTAAGGACTGTTCAGTGTGTAATACTGCTTTTATATATAGGATGCAGTGACATTCGGCTGGAAGTATCTGTCTCAGAACCACAGCAGCTAGGATCAGAGACACTTTCCTATTTTATAATGCTGGCACGGGTGAAGAAAAGACTAATATGTACATTTTGACTGTATCTGATTTTCCTCATAAATTACATTAATCTAGTCTCCATTACCAACGGGCAGGAAGATATTCCTCCGAGACTGTCATTAGGCTGCGAATAGCAACAATGCTCAACAAATGCCCTGTCAAACGAGGAACGGATGCTGCAGCAGGAATCACACAATGCATCTCCTGCCAAAGCATCTCCTCCGAGCCGGAGCGGCGATCCCACTGTGCCCAGCCCCGGCCGGTTGCTTTACAAACACTGCATACTACACCTCGCAGGTAGGAACGACTGCTCAAAGCAGCTGTTGCAAACCCAGGGCAGGTTTTCCTCCCTTCCTTTGTCCTGACCACGGATCACACAGAATGACTTTCCCTGCCTGCCGCTCCCAGCCCCGGAGGGATAACGTGCCACAGCGAACTGCTTCTCCAAGATGCTGCAGGTAAACTTGTCGCAACTGTCTCCAGCTGTTACGATGAATTTCAGCATTAGCAACACAGCATTGGCAACCACCACAGCGGTGCAGAGGCTCCATCGAGGCCCAGGACGGAGTCCAGATTTTGAATTATCCCGGCTTCTCAGCCCTGGCATTGCCGGTGAACACAAGCACAGGTCCCCTCCTCCTGCGCTCCGTCCTCCCGCGCCTCTGCCTCCCGCAGCATCCCGGCTGCGTGGCTCTCCCTCTCCGCCACCCCCGGGACGTTCCCCGGTGCCGGGCCCCCTCCCCCCAACGCGAGGCGCTCGGGAAGGCGCACTCACCTCTCCTGGCCTGCCTGATCTTGGGGCTCAGCATGCTCCCGGCCGGGCTCCGCGCCCCCAGCGCCCGGCCCCGGCCGCCGCCCTGCTCCAGCGCGGGGCTCGCCGCCTCCAGCCCTGCCTCGGGGGCGACGCTTCACGGGGGGCTACATAAACTCTAATGCATTATTTATCCGGCCTCGAGTTAATTCCCATCCAAACTAGGCATTAAGTGCCCCGGTAATTACTGTCGATAAATCAGCAGCGCGCAGACACGAGGGTTGGACCTGGCTCCTTCTGCTAATTGGCCGTGCATCGGTGTTATTAATGTTCCTCTTTCGGGGAGCAGCGCTCATCCCGCACTCCCCCTCCGCATCTTCCTCCGATCGTGCTCAACAGACGCTTTGCCTCAACAAGGATCAGATCAGGAGCTGAATCTCTCCGAGACAGAGGAAGAAAAGGGCACAAAGCATACGCCGAGAAGCTTGCGCATCTGATAAGGTAGTGCGTTAGAAGAAATGCGAAGTGTACTGGTCCAGAGGGCAGCGGCGTGCTGGGCTGCCTGCTGAGCGCTGCATCCCTCCTGGGGAGGTATTCCGCTGAGAGCTGGGGAGCCGACAGAGAAACCACCTCTGCTCTCTGCAAGGAAGAAAAATATCTCGCGTCGTCACTGACATCCTGGCGACCAGGCAGAAGGCAATGCCATCACTCCATCTTAGCACCCATCATTTTTATTTGTACTCCTTGCTAAGATCTCACTCACCCCTCCCTGGGATGGAGGCAAAGTCAGTAAGGAGAGAGTAGGGGTGGAAAGGACTATATAAGGATATATATATGAGGACTAGTGACTACAAATTGTAAGTAGATACATGGATGAAAATTGGATCTAAGTAATTGACACATCCTGCCCCTGGGCTGCTCTCAGCACAACCTCCTTCCTCACCATCCCGTTCTGTCTAGCAGGTCCTTCTGCAGTGTAGAGAAGGAGGTAAATCTTTCCCTGCCAATGTGCATGCCCTGCAGTATCATCCTCCAGATTTATAAATATATAAATATATAAATTTGCTGAGTTGCGTTAGCAAAGAAAATCTGAGATTGGCAACTTTCTCCTCTGCTAAGAAAATCCATCATATCTTGGATACTGAATACTAGCTATCAAGTCAAATCTCCAATAGCTGAAGAGGTTCCCTGGCCCTCTACAAAGGCCATGGTTCTCAAAGTGCAGGCTGCAGGAATGGCTTAAGATATTTTGGACCTTTAGCTGCTGCTGGAACAAGTTGCTTAGAAATGATTGTAAATCATTGAGTTAATGGTATCTGTCTCAGATTGACACACTTGTCAATGAGGCTAGAAGTGGAATCTGAACTGTCATCTCTGTTCTGAACACGCAGGCTCCCGCAGTTATTTCCCTGCTAATCTTCGGCATTAGCTGGGCTTCGGTATTAGCTGAGCACAATGAAGAGTAGCTGACTGGCAAACCCTTGGCCAACAAGCTGAATTTCTCAGATGTACTTCTTGGGGCAAATAAACTATTTGCCAAGTTGGGGGATGATGGTGGAAAGAAAGCTATAAAAAAATGCCAGCCGAGAGAGGAAAACACCAGTCACCTCCAGCAAGTGGTTCCATGCTGGCTGCAGTGATTTGCTCTGACAATTTGAAGAAATACTTCCTGAAAGAAACACTGAGAATAGGTCCAATAGAAAGGTAGCCTAGCAAGTATCTAGAAGGAAATGGACTCTACAGCAATGTTTAGTCCCTAAAGCTTGTATACTGAACTACTTAGTCTGAGCAGGACAACTGAGACACCATATCTCAATGGCCTGTATTTCCCTTAACTCTTTGGTGAATTTCACAGCCCCCTTCCATCCCACAGCTAGTTTCTCAGTGTGTGTTCCTCAGCTGTACTAACCTCACAGAACTACTTCCAACAAGGGCCCTGCCCATGAAGCAGTGCTGGGAATCTACTGTATCTGTAGCTCAAGTTACTGCTTCACCGGCACCTGCCCCACACCACTGCCAGCTGCCCTTCCAACACAAATACCTGGCAAGAAGCATTTTGAACATACACCCTTCTATAAAAAAGCCAGTATCTAAAAGGTGACAGAGCTCAGATTAGCCTGTGGTGATGCAGGAGGCAGAAAAAAAAGGTTGGGTAATAGCTGATTTAGCTTATTCTGCCTACATCAAGTTTTATCTGGTTCAGATGCTGCTGGTAGTGATGACTTTAATTGCTTGTGAAGGACAGTAATTACAATCTGAAGACAACATCATTTAAGTATACTGAAGTTCATCTGGCAGCTCATCTAGGGACAATTATTTCAGTGCAGTACTTTTATTTAAATGAAAGGATTGCAAAGATAGGAAAAGTGAAGGAATAAGCTGTGAAAGTTTTACTTTCACTGTATTTGCATCAGGTCACTACCTGAATATGCAGTCACATAGTAGGAAAAAAGGGATTCTGGTTTCGATCAGCCCAGCCAGGGCTATATTAGCTCCATGTTTCGTTGCTAAATAAAAGCTGCTAAGTACAGAGGTGGTAGTTTCAAGAAAAAGAGAGATACATTTCTATTACACCAGTTCTCTCCTCTCAACTAGCAAAGGTAGCCTTGAGGGGAGTTTGAAAATACCCTTATTAGAGAATTTAGACAGAAATACAAGAAAAGTTATGTGAACAGGCTTCCCGGTTGAGAGTACCTGGAGTTGTGTGCTAAGCCTCAGACCAAGTCCTTGCACAGGCAGTTCTGCCTAACATCTGCCTGCTGCTTCAGAATACAACTCACCTGTGTCCTTACTATTGAAGCCTATGATTATGAATAAAAAAAAAATTATTTTATGGGTTTCCAGAAGGAGTTGCAGTATAGTCACAACGAGCAGCAGAGGCATTCTTGCAGTTTACAAAGATTACAACAATATATTGTGGCCCTGAAATGTATTAATAGCCATAACAGACCTGACCAGCCTCACCTGGCCACCATCCACACCCTCTGCCTATAGGCATGATGAGCTCCTTTTAAGCCTAGGCTTGGACCTTCACTTCTTATTTAAGTTGTCTTGTAGGAATGTTGATCTTCAGCTCATCTCTGTTGGTGTATGGGTCTGGTCTGTGATCTATAGGTTGTTTTTTTCAGCTTGACCTTTTATTTGTCTTGTTGCTGTAGAGCTCTATAGTAGTTGCTGGATTGTGTCTGATACTGGTAACCTTTATCTAATCTATTTCTGACTGAGTTGTGGGTAGCTTTCCTGGTTTGAACCTAGAGCTGCTTCGTTGTTGTAAGTGTGTCTGATTTGGGCTCCTGGTTGAACGTGATCATCTTTTCTATATCTCTTCTCCTTACTTCACTCAGATACTGTGGGGACTGTACTGTACCCTCCTGTGTTCCTCTTTTCTTTCTTTTAAAGAGCAAATGGTTGTTACTAGCTGTTCTATTTCACAGCTAAGTGGCTCAATTTAGCAGGCTTCACACAGAGCCTAAGGAAGCTGCTGATCTGTAGGCAATAAGATTTTTACACTGGCAGACTGATCTGAGGCAAGAAGGGCATTCCAGATGGTTTGAGACACCAGTGTTGAGGTGTGTACTGGTTGTTGGGAACTACTGCTTTCATGATTATCCGAGTGCAGAATGGCACTTTACTGTAGAGCATTAAGCATAAACAAGGTTAGAAAATAGAAATTGGATGATTAACCAAGGGCTAGGGAGGTGCTATTATCTCTTATGTGAGTCTAAAAATAAATATGCTCATTAATTATCTGCTGCCTGCTTGGAATGTGGAACTTGTATATCACAAGTGTTTACATTTGATTGCTAATGACACATAATGAAGGAAGGTCATGTGGCCTAGGGATTAGAAAAATTAAGGGTAGTGGGGAAGCACTCCCTCTATTCTTAATGCCAAGTGATTGCCCATAGTCACAAACAAGCTCTTCAGTCCCAGGCCCCATCCGCATCCATGCAGTGTTTTGAGACTGGGGATTGGCAAGTGTTATCTAAATGCAGAGGATGATAATGGTAATAAGTTACTGCAGCAGGGATACTCACAGAAGATATGATTCATCTTTTGGCGCCAGGCTGATGGCTGGAGGCTATGAAACATGTTTGGTGCTTGAGAAGGAAGAGTGCGTGGGCCTGTGAAGCTGCGGAATCTGTGTGGGGGGCATTGAAGGGATCTCCGTTTCCCCAGGCTGCACACACAGCATGCTGTCACCCACCAGTTATTACATGGCCTATGCTTTTTTCCTCCTCCTCATCTTCTGCTTCCATGTGCAGGCCAAGGACTTGTTGTAACTAGCTGATTGATACATTTTCTTTACTCATCATCAAGATGGGTCTGGATCAAAGCCGAAGATCTAATCACCCTGGACTTTGGCACCATTGAAATCTAGATCCAGTTTATTTTGATTGCAAGTTTGGTTACAAACTGTTCTCATATGGTGTAAAATGGAGCTGATGGAAAAGGATCCAAAGAAATAAGAGGGACTGTGGTGTGCATTTTGAGCTCAATAACTGCAGCAGCATTACTTCTGCAAGGCAAGCTAGAATAATTATGTATACAGGAACTGTGAGAATTCTGCTGAAGAATATTGGGAAGGCAATGGACAATTTTTCAAGGGTCTAATGACCAGAAGGAATTTCAGTTTGATATGACCCTTGCTTCTATACTAAGTGATCACAAGTTCAAACCTCTTCATGATGATGCCATCTGGTTTTCCGGGTGAAAAGGGCCACTAGTCTTTCAGCTGCCAGTGACTAGTAGTTCAGGAGATATAGCAAGAAATACTCAGACCGTGAAGAGAGAATTCTTCTGTTCTCCTTCTAAGGTTGCCTCTCTAGTACAAGGTAAGCTGATGATGCTGGATGGAGAAGGCTGTGCAGAGATTCTATAGTAGCTCTAGAAACAACTAGAAACTCAAAGGTAATTTTGAGAAAAATTAGTAGTTCAGGAAATATTTTAGTTCAGGGATAAAAAGTGGAACAATTTCTTTAGGTTTGGCTGAAAATTAAGAAAATGTGTAAGCCTAATGGCATCCTGGACTTCACACAGATAAAGCTTCCTGAAGAAAGCAGTGAATATGTCAAACACATCAGGACTACTAAAACAGGACAGAACTAGGGTTCATGGAATTACGTTCAGGAACAAGGGGTGAGATGGAAATGTAAACAAGAATCATTTGGAATGTTTTGCAGAGTTGATCTAGGCAGCTTCTGGGTATCTTAATAATTTTTTTTTACCGTCACTGTAGTCCATGTAGTCAAGTCGGAGTAATTCATTTTTCATTCCAGGATGCAAGAGACAATTTCTAGAGACCATCTACAGCTTGAAAGAAGGTTGTAATACAGCTGTCATAGACTTCAGTGGGGCAAGAAACTTACCAAGCACAGGTACTACTGCAAGCCAGAGATAGCTTTATATTTTTTCTTGTCTGCAGTGACGAACATTCTAACTACCTATATCCTTGCAAGATCTTTCCTACTACTGTAGCAATTACCTGTAAATAATTTGACTTTATTCAGAAGAGTGCCCTGTCGGTAGGAAGAATAAGCATTTTACTGAAATCACTTGCTTACTTTGAGGAATGCATGTTACTCTTCATAGTAGATGAAGAAAGTCTGACTTTGTATTTTCTTTCCCTTTTATTTTACTTATACTTGACAAACATCAAAGATATTGGTGTGATCTTTATGGTTTTGCTATAAACAGTGGACCCTGGCCATGTCAAGAGTGTGTACTATTCTAGTAAGAAGCAAAATAACAGAAATTTCTGACTTCCAAGAAGTTGCTAGGCACGGCAGTTGAAGAGATGTCAAAAGAAAACCTAAACAACTCTGATTTGGTAAAGATTTCTGACTTTGTTTTGCGATGCACTTTCATATATCGGAAGCATGGAAGACAGATTATGAATGTAAAAACTATCTTAAAAAAACCAACAAATCTCTTACAAATCATAAAATTATGGACTTTTCTAAGCTTTTTAAATAATGAGACAAAGCATGTTCCTAGTTCTTATTTAATTTTGTACATTTTATGTACTATACTGTTTTTTGTGGTATCATCTTTGTTGCACCAAGGGCACCTCCAGGAATGGAGATTATATGCTCCCTTGAATACCAGAAATTCTCTTGCTATGGCAGTATTCCTAAACATGTCTGCAAGGAAAGTTTTCTTCAGTAATGAAGGCAGACACAGGGATACTGAGACAAGCTGGCTCCAAGTATTGCATCTCATTTGCCTTTCGCCAGGTAAGGAGATAAATTATATATCAAATGGATATTGGATGTATGGACAACCGGTGCCTACCTTAAATTTGTGCCTAGATGATAGCTTTATTAATGAGGCAGACAGAAATCTTTTACCTTGCAATATCTACTGGAGATGCTCCAGGGTAGATCAGAGACTTTGAGTTATTTGATTCTGCTCCATATGAGATGTATTTGATGTTTTCCAATCTGAAATAAAATGGCAGTGACACAGCAACTTTTCTCTCATAATCATAGAAAGTACTTTGTGACATTATTAAGGTAAATATTAATAAATTGTTCCCAAATTGTACTTGGCTTGACATCTTTTCACATCTGAATAAGGGGTATTCAGGTGGTTGAAGACTAATGTACGCCACCTAGAAGGAAGTGTTGAGGGAGACAGATTTGCTTAATCTGGCAAAGAGGCTAATGGGAGATTTAATAGCAAATCACAAGTAATTAAAGACAGTTTTGAAGACTATGAAATCAAACACTTCTTGATAGTGGCAGATGTTAAAACAAGAAGCAATGCCCCTAAGTTTCAGCTTAGAATCTCAGATTGGAGCCTGGGAAAGACATTTCCACTGGGAGGGTGGTGAAATACTGGGGCAGATAGTCAGAGTAGGCAAGATCTGTCTTCAGAGGTTTTCAAGGTGGCTAGATTAGTTTGATTTTGGTGCTAGCTCTGCTCCAAACAGAAAGGTGGCCTAAGTAACCTCCAGAGGTCCCTTCTGACCAACATTTTTACGAGTCTGTCCTGTTTTCTGCCTCTATGTCAGTTGGTCTAACAAAATGCTACTTTTCTCTCGACCCCTTACCTCACTATAACCATCAGATCATCACAGGTCTAACAGAGCTGCTGCTGCAATCAAACCTGTCAAAGTGAGGAAAGGGCAGCTGAAGGTCTTCTTTTCATCATTGCCTCTTTCAAATGGATGATTCTCCTCTCAGAAATTCTCTGTGGAATGAATTCCAATTTTCCCTGAACTTAAGTTCCTGATTTAAAGGCCTAAGTTAAACCACAAGAGACTGCCGACGTGCTTCATATCAAAATACATACCTAACTGACCTACTGGATCAGAATTTATTGCAGTAGTTCACGTTGTTTGAATTTTCTAATTCAAAGGCAAAGCATAAAGCTTCAAACTTCAAAGGAAGCTACATGACCAAGTCCTAGTTAGTTGTGCTATCCAGCCTAGGTCTCTGATTCTGATTGTATTATGCCTCCAGTTGTATCTTGACATCAGTCTGCTCTCACTTGGATGTCCCAACAAGATTCATCTGGGTTTCTCTGATATTCCTAGAACAGGTGGGATGTGAAAGCCTGGAGAGATGACTGATTTTTTTGCTTGCTCATCTGTACCCGTACACTCCCGCGCCTCCCCTGCACCTTTCAGGACAGTGGCAGCAATATATCCTTTAGCCAAGAGCTGAAGGGACCTCATGAATTGGCTGCATTAGAATGTAGTAACCTGGGCAGTCACTCATCCGATCTGTCATGTATGGAACTAGAAGAAATTAGGTCCTTGATTCAGAGAGGAGATACAGAAATGTATTATTTAAAACTTAAATGTTCTCTGCAGAACGGATTTTTTTTTCTTTCTTTTAGTGACAGGAACAAAAGAGCAGGGCGTGCATGTTTTAGACACTGGGGACTGAGGCGGGCATCCTCAGGAACACACCTCCTCCTGCTGTCTGAGGAAAAAACATAGTCATTTAGACAGATCTGATTCAAAATGAAACTAGGGAGATAAACATTTCAAATGTGTTATTATTTTAACATGGATTCATTTTGCTTCTGCTTCAAATAATTTTAAGCAGAGAGGGAGTAAATAATGAAATTAAATTAGTGTTGTAATTACTAATGACTTCTGGACTTGAGTTTTGGAGGTCCAGGTAATATCTGTGGTTCTTTCACTGACTCACAATGTGGCCCTGGGTATGTCACTTCCATTCTTAATGTAACTGTTTCCTGACTGCAAAATGGAAGTTGGCATACTGACTTATCTGAGAAACCTTTCAAGATTGATGGAGAAAAAATTGCCCAATTAAATGGGACTAATATAAGTAATATTAATTATTAAATGTGACCTGAGGATTTCTTCCTGTAAATATTTTTGGATCAAAATGTAACAGAAAAATGTGAAAAACACTTTTTCCTTTCTTTTTTTTTTTTTTTTTTTCAGATTATGATGTCAGGGGATCATTTAGAGATCATGGTCTTTTAAAAGCAGCATTTAGTTCAGAGAAGATATAATCCAAATAAAAGTGGTCTTAATTTTGGTAATCATCTCTTTTACAAGGATACCTACTTCCTGGAAGGTGACAAATACTGTAGAACCATAAAAACCTCGTGGTTCTAAATCCTTAGCAAGAAAATTCCTGAGCTTGTGTTCCTGCAGGGAATTTAGAGCTGGGGGGGAGCAACCAACCAAAACTGTACTGAAAAGCTCTATAATATTGAAGTTAGAAAGACAGAACTGAACTTTTCATTAAAGTTATATGAATAGGATTTTTACATTTAAAACCAACCAAATTACCACCTAAAATTAACTTCCTACATATTATATTTGTCTCAGAATATTCAGTTTTATGTTATGCTTTGTTTAGCTTTACTCATATTTTTTTGTTCAATGGTTAAATTAAAAATGCCTTTTCAAAACAAAACCTCAAGTAGTTTAATTTTGAAATTATTGGAAAATAATGTCTTCTGTTAAGTATCTTTTTTCTTCTCTTTGCTAACACCGACTAAATTTGCAAGTAATTCGCTTCCCCAAAGATGCATTTTCATTCACAATCTTTTATCTGCTCTGCTACGTGCTGACACCTTTGTAATCTGTGTCCCTAGAGTGAGAGAGTCATAATAGACCACTGTTTTCCAAGTGGCTTCTTTGCTGAGTGCCTGGTTGAAACCTGTTCACTTCAGAGGCGAGTATGAAAATGTAGTCTTAGAAATGCTCAAATTGCTGAAAGTAAACAAACGGGCAAGTCATTATATTCTGTACTGTGATGCTCTCCTGTCCTGTTATTTATGATGGGCCGAGGAAAAGAAATAGAAGCTGCACACCTGAAGCTACTGTTGATTTCTGCTGCCTCATTTAACAGCAGACTTTGAAAGCCTTTCTGTCCTGCTGCCACCTGGTGACGCTCAGAGAGGAAAGTGCCAACACAGAAGATGCTCAGAATGAAGACTGCCCATGTTACTGCTGAGACCCTCAAACCAGGTAATGACTAGACCTGGGGCAGAGGCTAAAAGGCTGTAAGATGTAGTTTCCTATTTATGGTCTGTGTGGACAAAATAGGTGCGAGGGAAAGGAAGAGCTCTGAGTATGTCTGTATCGAGCAAAGGGTGCCTGTTTGAATTTTTCATCTTTAACTTCATCTCATTTGAGCAAAAAAAAAAAAAAAAAAGTAAAAATTGAAACTAAAAGTTTAATGGAAATGAAAAAGGATAAGAAATAAAATTAGAAATAAAAATACCCCTAAAGCCTGGCATGTGTACATTAAGTATTCAGTCAGACATTTGTCAGCTGTGCATTTGGGATGGCTTTGAAGATGGATTTGGTCTCTGAGCTATTCCTCTAGTTGTGCAGAATAAAACATAAGCCATAGGATTACCTTTGACCAAATTTTTTTTGCACTGGTAACTCTGTCAATGGTCTGAACGTAGACCCTGGTGCTATTTGTAGTTTGTTGCTATGTAGTTGGCATGAAGGGGACAAATCTTGCTGGTTACATTCTGAATGTGTGTTGGTCTCAGACTTCTACAAGGTGGCCTTCTGCTCCCTTCAAGCAGAGGCATCTGCACATTCCTCTAAGTGTTCTGTAGTGACCAATGCTTTGAAATACAAAACAATTCTTTAAGTTTCACCTCATGACTGATGTCTGTTTTTCAGACAGCTTAACAACTCTTACCATTGAATAAGCCTTCTTAGACCTTCATGTGAAGTCTTCCATTGACATTTTCTGCTTACAGAAAGAGCCGTGGAGACCGTGTGTCTGAACTGGCACCCTAACACATAATCTTGCAGAAGGGATTTGCTGTTTTCAGCTCTCGGCCGCTGATCTGCAGCCCTGCAAAGGTGGTACAGCGAAAGGGACTTTTTCTGAGACGTAGCCCCTGAGGAGCCTGTTGCACTTCCCTCTTGTGGTGAGCGTCTCTGCAAGGTAACTACTGCATTCTTTTACCAGTTCCTCCTTTAATCCATGTGGTAGCAGCCTCTGCTTCAAATTTGAAAGCTCCGCTTCCAAGTTCTGTTGAATGCATCGAGCTCACAAATGATCAGGAGGCCAATGACTAGTTCCTTTGTTACTTCTTAAACAAAGTATTTCTACATGTTTAGCACTAGGGTTTAATTTCAAGTCTAGTATTTCCTCTCTGCTGAGGAGCAGCAGCGATTTTGTGTATCTGTGTAGGTTAAGTGCCTCGCACAAAAGAAAACACTAATGTAGAATCTGGCTATAAAATACGTAGAGTTTAAGGACATTTTTCTTATTATTTACCAGCCTAGAACAGAGTTATTTGAACACCTTTAAAGCTTTTCTTTCATAGGAAAAAAGGAGCGAAACCATAGTCTCCAGGGAAGCTACTCAGTTTCAAGAACTGTATTTTAATGCAGAGTATACTGGATAACAGAACTACTGCTTTCATTAGTTTGTCCCCATTCCTTCTGTCCAGAATTTTGTATGACACGGCAGATGCTAGCAACCAAATGCATTTGAGGTATTAGTTCTGTAAATAAGGAATTAAAGAGAGGGGAAAGTTTACAAGTCTACTTCAGAGAGCTAGAAAAATATTTGTAGAAAAGCCATGCTTATCCATAAATAGTGTGTGACAGCTCATTAAGCATGCTCATTAGTTATTTGAAGGTACCTGAGTAGTTATCACTGTGGGAAAGCAGTCTTCCTGGATTCATGCAGAGTCTCTCTAGGAGTGCAGCTTATAGGAGAGCAGCTTATAGGAGAGCAAGGTCACAGGAGCAGGAGTTTATAAATAGACTTGAGAGCTGCAAAAAGAAAAATAATAGTAGTTAGTAGGGAAGACATCAGAGGCAGAAATATGTCTCTCTGGCAAGCATTTTGCTTAGTTTGTTTAGGCTGAACTTCAGGGTCTCTATTTCCACTAAGATGATAATGAGAGTTGCTGCAATCAGCGTGAGCTATACAATATCCTTGCAGAGAGAAAAGAGGGGCGTTAAACAAGAACTAGGGCCAATTTCTGAAGCTTGAGAGAGTGGTTCTGTCTGCAGAGGTTTTGGTGCTGCTTCTGCAGAGAATGAGAAGCTTAAATAGTCCAAGAAAATAGGTTTTGGTCAGTATGAGTTTATGTAATTGTATCTTGTACTTCTGTTTGAGGCTGTGTCTGAGAGCGTATTTTCTGGTAAGCGCTATGTGTTGAAGTCTACCCTTCTGTTTTGTAAATATTTGTAAAAATGTTCCTGCAGAACTTGTGTATCGTGATCCTTTCATTCCATAGCTTTTAAGTGGATCATGAAAACAATGAATTCCTGTGTATCCTGTAGTAGAAGGTTAATCTGAGCTACAGGGCAGGGGAAGAAGTGGTATGCCATTATATTTTGTCTTTCAACTTCCCCAATCTCATTATAGTAACATGCCTTCTAGTGTGGAGATCATGTGTTCAGTCAAGCTGCCTCAAAAATTTTCCTGCACAACATTTTTTTAGTCAGTAGGTGGCATTTAACCAAAATAGCAGCTTCCCAGAGGAACTTGCATGTTTGCTACTTCTTTTCTTCTGGAGAAAAAAAAAAAATTCTTGATCAGGAAGCTTGATTTTGACACTTTCAAAAAAGAATGTTTTCACTTTTGTTACAACCAGTTTTAGAATGTGACTTCTTTTTTTTCTTGTGTTCTTAAGAGTTGATATTGTTTTCTAACTCTGGAATAATTTTGATGCCATATAGTTATGCACAGATTTTTTTTAAAAAAATGTAGTTTGAAATTAGTTAGAGTATTTCTGTGATTATATAGTCCAGTGATTCTCCCCCCTCTCTGTATGCACATACCATGCATCACTGACTATTTTTAAAGGAGCCACAAGAGATTAACAAAGCTGGGGGCTATCAAGCACCAGGCTTACATTTGCTGCAGAAGGGTTCACAGGAAACTACTCCAGTATTGCACGGATTGGAAAAGGCTGAAAACCTCTGCACTGGTCTGTCACCTAAGATGAAGGCTATTGGATATACCGTGGTTTGCTCCTGTTTAAACAACAAAAGCATCAGAAAAATATCCTACTTTGATTTATAATTTTTTGTTGATGGAAGGAATTTGTTTTGATTTCCAGTGAAACATTTTGAAATAGCAGAATTTCATGTGACTAATTATCCTTGTCATGTATTACAGCATTGCTACTACTTGATCAAACTTTATCAGCCAAGGTGCAGGCTAAGTGCTGAGAGGCACCAAGGTTGCCGAGTGCCTGGCCTTGTTCAGATTGGAATGCCAGGGAAAGGAAATTGAGACATTTCCTGAGACAAGTTCGGAGCTTCGCACCAACACTGCCAACTGACCCATCTTTTTACAGCCAATGGGTCATGGCGCCAGAGCAGTCAGTGAAACGTTGACTTGCAGATATGCTGTATGTTTTTGTCAGCTACTAGTCTCATGGCTTCATCAGCATGAGCTCCATTTAACTTCAAGATGAGGTTTAATTATCTGTGCAGGTGTAAAAATATGCAAGTAACCTTACGATCTGCATAGCATGGCCATGAATTTGTACATACTGCCTTATTTTCCTCAGAGGTGGTGGTGATGTGTGGGGGTGGCAGGCCTGGGCAGGAAAACCTGGCCAAAGAGATGGGATGACTTTCCATCTTGCCCCAGGTGTCCCCATGTGTGTGTGCCAGAGGGAGAGGAGCTGAGCTGCTCAAGCTCACAGTCCTGTGGCTTTTTGCTTCGTGGCCCACTGCTTTCACTTCTCTGGGAAGATTTCCTGAAGCAGCTGAACGACTCATTCTTTGCAGATTTCAGTGTTTGCTGAGAAAAATGATGAGTGAAAATGATGGTTAAACAGATGGTTTAAATTTTTGCATTGCCTTTCTCTGCAGTGTCTCTGTCAGCTTCGCTTCTGCTATTGAAAAGAGGAGAGGAAAATGAAACAGAGCCACTTCCCTTTATGATATTAAAGACACGAAAAATGATTTCATCTTTTTTCATCAATATTCTTTTTATGAAGAGAAAGTGGGAAGATAGCTGGATTTTAGCAGGAAAGTTGAAGAGTGTGGGGGAAAAACCCAACCCTGCAGCAAGCTTAACATTTGGTAACTCTAATGCGACTGAAACGTACTGAAAGTCGAGTTTCAGGAGAAACCTGTAGTAGCTCACCTCCGGCCTAAAGCTGGAGAAATGCTGTGCTTCTAGCCAGTGTGGGCCACTAGAATAACGAAGATATCTTGGTGTGGATGTTATCATTACTGTAAGGGGATGAAACAGGGTTTTTCCACTTGTGTGTGTGTTTTAGAGTGGCAAGGAAGAGAGAAGTTTAATAAGTCTCAACATAAGGGACATTATTCGATGCTGTGAGTTAAGTGGATCTTGTAGTTATCTACAGATCCTTGCCTCAAAAAGCCCATTGTGTGTCCAGCTCGAGTGGGACATTTTGTGTATGCTGGGCTGTGTGTGATCTACTGAAGAGTGCTGCCCCTCTCAGATGGCAGTTTCCAATTAGTGTTGGTAGAGCAAGCTCCTGGGTCCAGGAAGTCGCTAGTGTCCTTTCTAGAAACCTTAAACCAAGATGATGGCTCCTTTCAGCTATGTGCCCTGCACATAGATACAAATGCAAGTATGCAGGATACAGGCTTCCCGCCCCAACCCCTTGTGAGATTTGGAGGAAAAGACAAAGAAAGGAAGGATTTTTCTCTCAATTTTTGTAGGTGGAGGGACAATGCAAGAGGCTGTTAATACAAACAGACAAAGGAGGTTGTGGTGTTGTCTCCTACTACGTTAGCTATTAGTTTGTCTTTACCCATTGAGTTATTTTTACTACAGATAATTTGGTTACTGCTGTTTTGCTTCAGTGAAGCTAAGATTAGGCAGCAGGGTGTGTTGAAACTCTGGACTTTCAGCTCTATCAGCAGTAAATGCAGAATGAAAAAGAGAAATGGTGCTTCCTGTGCTGCGTGGATTAGAAATGTGCTAATGACTCTGTGAGAGCTTGAGTCCTCACAGCATCTAGTGAGGAGGGCACCACTGTATCGATAGGGAAGGCTTCTGGAAAATAAACCTCTCAGATTGAACAGCATAGAGGGTCTGCTGCAAATGACCTTATAGTTTGTGATTTTAAACCAAGACTAAAAAGGCAGAAATGAAGCATATTTAGGCTTGTTTCTGAGTTAGGAATGGGAAAACGATGTTTTGTCTGGGGTAGTATTAATATTTTCTTCTGTGTCTCTGTGCTTCTGCCATTCATCTCGCCACTCTGGTTTTGGCCTTGATATGAGTAGCTGCCTTGACCATTTAGTTAGAGAGGTCAAGGACTTAGCATTCTCCTCAGCGTGCAAATATATTTATTTTAAGCGTATTGCATTTGAGGAAGGACTCCAACTGTTGCCTTATCATTTAGGTACAGGCTGCACAGAAAGCATGAGCTTTGTGGTGCTGTCTTCCTATAGTAGTTTGGTAAACCTTAAATTTAAAACCAAAATGAAACGACAACCTCACTGCCTCAGCCTCCAACTTTTTTTTTGTGAATATGGCATGGGAGGAAACATAATACTTACTCTTGACCTAGGGAGAAGCATGCAATACCTGCCACATCTGTGCATAAGTTGAATTGTTCTAAGTTGCTTTGAGAGATTGGTGGGTCCTAAGCATGTGGTTCATTTGCTCCTCACTTCTGCTTTCCTCAGGAAATAAGTTCAGCAGCTAATCTGGTGATTCACACTGGAAAGCTTAAAGAGCAAAGAGGGAGCTGCTGCATACACCAAGATGTCTAGTAGGACAGAAGCAGTAGCGCTTATTTCTCTGGATGTGGTTATTGACTGCAACAGGAACTGCTGAATCTAAGAGCCCAGGTATGTCAAGACCCTTGCTTTGAAAGTAAGAGGAGCTAACTGTTAACTCTTGAAGGAAACGGCAGTATTATCTGCAACTGATTTGTTGTGGTAGGATCTTTTCCAAACAGTGAAAGTTTCAGTCAAAGTTCATGCTAAACTGCAGGACAAAGAGGAAAAAAGGAGCAGTGGTTTGCTATTATCCTTTAATCCAGGGATGATAATACAATTGCAGATGTAAGGGATATATCTCTCGCTGCTGCTAGTGGAGACTTGTTAGATTTGGCTTAACTGCAAGTTCTTATCTAATGAACTGTTGTTTTGTAATGATCAGAATTGTCCCAGTCTTGTTCCTATGGTTTGTTACAACTATATTGTCCATGACTGACCAGAAGCATTCTGTTTGCTCTTGATAAGGAGGTATTACTTCAATTCAAGGAGGACCACATCTCAAAAGCGAGGAAACTCAATATCTCTGCCTCTCTCTTGGCTGTAGTAGGGGTATGTGCAAGTCAGAGGAGAAACTGTTCCAAATTAGATGTTTAGATGCTGCTTTTTAAAACACGAAAAATTGAGTGGGTACATGAGAGAGAGCCTAATTCAGCTTTTGAGCTGCTTTTGGATTGCGTGGAGATGCTCTTCAAACATGAAGAGAAATGCAGTTAAGCATTTGAATTAATGATATATTAGGTTGTACTGCAGAAATGCCTCATTCCACTTAGATGTAGTCAAAAAGTAAGATTATGCTTGGACAAATGAAGTCCTAGTGTAAATGAATGCAACGCCTTTTATAGTAATAGTGTCACACTTTCTGGAAGCGAGCTGAAATATTTATATTGGTGACAAATTAGAGGCTGTGTCCTATTGAAATGGGACTTCTTAAAAGGCTGTTAGGAGAAGGAGTATTTAAAGCATGTAGTCTTAGTAGTAGAGATATGATATTTAGTCTAGTATACCTCTTGTCATCTAGACAGCTATAGTAAATAAGGATGCAAACTGCATTGTTCATTTTACTTTCCTATACTTTTTGAGATTAAAAAAAGTCCATGTACACTCAAATATAGAATATTCTTTGCAGATATTTACCATAAAAGGTGAAACAAACTCTGAAATTTGGTGTGAGACTTGATTGTGCTTTAGTCAATCACCTTGCCACAAGACCCTTCTGTGAAAACAAATGGTGTTAAACTTACACATAAACTTCTTGATCTTAGTGCAAATAGGAATTTTGTAGCTCTATGGGATCATTCTTTGGACTCCTGAGGAAGTTAATCGCAGATAAATATAATGAAACTATCATTTTAAAAATCATGCTTGTTCAGCCAGTAAGCTTCTACTATGAGTGTTCTTCCTGTCCTTCTGTCAACTTTGATCAAACCTTTCTTCCCTTTTATCAGTCTGAAAAGGTGTAGCCACATTGCAGTGTGATTTCACACAACCTTCTTTTAGAACAAAAGGGAAAACACAGGAATAAGTTCCACTTCCTCTCTGTTACCTGACACTACTTTCTGAATGATAGCATCAGGTTTATTTGATATATTTTCACTTTCATGTCTTCTAAAATCTTTATTATTTAAACTTTAATTTTTGTATCACTGTGATATTTAGAGCTTATCAAAACTGAAATAAAACATTAATTTATACTGAGGATTGGGACAAATGGTGGGATATAGTACAGAGCCAACATAGAAGACCTTTTCAAAATATTTAAGCTATCCTTAATACTAAAGACACTTGAGTGCTTGATCCTGTGATATTGTGATTGGTCTAGAAGAATAATTATTCTCTGAGAGGAATAGTAAATACAAAGGATTTAGAAGTACAAATGAATTGGAGACACAAGAAAAGGCTTTAGAAGAAAGAATGTTTAAAGCAGATACTGCAAGTGGAGACAACTGATTGATACTAGAGGAGTGGTATTTAGTCCAATATGCCTCTTGTAGTCCAGACAATTGCAGTAAATAAGGAGGCAAATCATAATCCTCACTTTGTTTTCAGTTACTTCTGGAGATTAAAGATTTCTATGTATGCTCAAATGTCTTGCATAGTCTGTTACATTAGGTCTTCATTAATGAAGTTAATTAATGCTTGCCAAACCCCTTTCCATCATCTTCCAGCAGTCCTGGCTGACTGGGGAAGTTCCACTTGACTGGAAGCTGGTTAATGTTACACCCATCTTCAAGAAGGGTCGGAGGGGAGGACCCAGGAAACTACAGGCCTGTCAGTCTGACCTCAGTGCCAGTCATGGAACTGTCATGGAACAGGTGATCTTGAGTGCTATCATGAAGCACACGCGAGAGAACCGGGTGATCAGGCCTGGTCGACACATGTTCATGAAAGGCAGGTCTTGCCAAACTAACCTGATCGCCTTCTATGACTCTACTGCTAGATGAGAGAAAGGCTGTGGATGTAGTCTTCTTGGACTTCAGTAAAGCCTTTGACACAGTTTTTCACAGCATTCTGCTTCAGAAACTGTCAGCCTCTGGCCTGGACAGGCGCACGCTCTCCTGGGTGAAAAACTGGTTGGATGGCCGGGCCCAGAGAGTGGTGGTAAATGGAGTTAACTCCAGCTGGAGGCCAGTCACAAGTGGAGTTCCTCAGGGCTCAGTACTGGGTCCAGCCCTGTTCAATGTCTTTATCAATGACCTGGATGAGGGGATTGAATCCACCCTAAGTAAGTTTGTGGACAACACTAGGCTGGGTGGAAGCGTGGATCTGATGGAGGGTAGGGAGGCTCTGCAAAGGGATCTAAACAGGCTGGACCGCTGGCCTGAGACCAATAGTATGAGGTTTAACAAGACTGAGTGCTGGGTCCTGCGCTTCGGGCACAACAACCCTATGCAGTGCTACAGACTAGGAGAAGTCTGGCTGGGAAACTGCACAGCGGAGAAGGACCTGGGGGTCTTGGTTGGCATCCGCCTGAACATGAGCCAGCAATGTGCCCAGATGGCCAAGAAGGCCAATGGCATCTTGGTTTGTATCAGAAATGGCGTGGCCAGCAGGTCCTGGGAAGTCATTCTGCCCCGTACTTGGCACTGGTGAGACCGCACCTTGAATACTGTGTTCAGTTCTGGGCCCTCATTCCAAGAAGGATGTTGAGGCTCTGGAGCGTGTCCAGAGAAAAGCAACGAAGCTGGTGAAGGGGCTGGAGAACAAGTCTTATGAGGAGCGGCTGAGGGAACTGGAGTTGTTTAGCCTGGAGAAGAGGAGGCTGAGGGGAGGAGACCTTATTGCTCTCTACAACTATCTGAAAGGAGGTTGTGGAGAGGAGTGAGCTGGCCTTTTCTCCCAAGTGACAGGGGACAGGACAAGGGGGAATGGCCTCAAGCTCTGCCAGGGGAGGTTCCGACTGGATATCAGGAGAAAGTTTTTCACGGAAAGGGTCATTGGGCCCTGGCAGAGGCTGCCCAGGGAGGTGGTGGAGTCACCATCCCTGGAGGTATTTAAAAGATGGGTGGACGAGGTGCTCAGGGACATGGTTTAGTGGTTGATAGCAATGTTTGGATTCGATGATCCTGGAGGTCTTTTCCAACCTAGTGATTCTGTAATGAAGTATGTGCATATCTGGTTTTAGTAGTTTCTGTGTAGAGGGGAAGAATTCTTTCATTACATAGACTCATAGAGCAAGAACTTCTTGGCTTAGCTGTGCCACCAGCAAAGGTCTGCTAAGTAAATTATGAATAGAAAGTGCCATTTGGTGCAGTGCAGTTCAAGGACTACCATTAATTAGTCAGTCACTGACTTTCTGAGGCCAGCATAAGCACTTCATTTCACCTCTCCATACCTCAGTTTCACCAACAGTTAAATGCCTTGGTAAAGGATTTGGGGCTTCTCTATACAAATGACCAAGATGAATGTAGGCAGTGGGAGTGAGTTAGTTGTTGCTTAGCATTGATTTAGGCTAAGCAGAGTAGCTTCCAAGGCGAAAGATTTCCCTTATGAAGAGAATGATGGCATTTAGGATGCAGGAGCAGCCTTATTGAAAAAGTAACTCTGAACTACGCTCAGAGTGGCTAAAGCCACTAGAACAAGACCCCAGGCTTTCTCAGCACATTCTGCCTCTTCATGATGACTCCGGTGGGCTGAAGTACCATACCAGAGTTAAGTATAATATCTGACGAATGTAACTCTCACGCAGTCATGAGGAACAGAGTCTTCCTGTTTACTCTGTGCAGACAGTCATCACGCCTTTTCTGCTCGCAGAGCTCTGTTGTCTTAACACACATAATTAAGGAAAACAACAGCAGGGAAACACAGAATGTTGTTGAGGTGGGAAGTCCCAGACTGACATTGATGGTGACTGAGAGAAATTTTGCAACCCTCCATCTCTTAGCAAAGGGTGGAGTGTCATCTGTGGTAGAATAAGTTACCCTCTACTGTAGCGTGAAGGATCAGCATTTACATGCAAGTGTAGGTGTCTGCTGGGACCATCAGCTTGCTGCAGGTGGTGAGGTGCACAGTGACAAGATAATGTCACCCTTTTAGTTTCTGAAGTATGAAGCTACTGCATGATTGTGGAAGTGAAACTGGTTCATCTGGTTTGGAGTGAGCAGGAGGCAAGCAGTAACCAAGCTGCATAACTGATAGATGATGAAGGAAGGGAATTGCAAATATAGTGTTGGTGTTGGGTTGTAATTTCTCAATCAGGCTCGTAACAAGGTTTTTTAGAATTTATTTTAAGGGATGTGTGCGTTGCTAGCCCAGGAGGTCTGACTCAGATTTTTAGTTATGTTTGCTTTTTGGCATTTTTATTGACAAGTTAGAATGAAAATCAAGGAGGTACTGTAAAGAAGGAACCTATTTCCTAGAGACAGGAGTACACTGCTGTTTTCTTTGAGGAGGGGTAATGATATGCTAATGATTCTTCTAGGTTCTTAAAAGACAATATATTTTGTAAGTAAAGTGTTGAGCTGTGTTCATCTTGGTGACAACTCCCCAGCTGCCTGCCCACACTATGATAATCTATGTGTGTCATATTTTGAGAAGTCAGGTGATGTCCTGGACACCAAGAAGCGTATGGCTGATTTTTATGTAAACTGGAGAAGCCTGATTTCCATCAGTGTAAGCATTGTCATTATGTAGGCTCTGGGTAACAGAGTGAGCTCATAGAAGACTATGGCAAAGCAGTAGGGTTGCTGTGGATTTGAGGCACTGTGTTAATGACTTTCCAGGAGGTTATGGGTGAAAATAGGGCTGGAAAGTAGATGAAAGAACTTGGGGTTGAGATGAAGGTACCAGATGGATTTCTCTCTATATAGTGCAAGATGGACCCACTGTAGGCTCAATTTGATGGAAACGAGGCTGCTAGAAGCACCTCACTTCTTTATCGAGTCATATCCATTTCAGTTTACAGTATCGGCAAGCAGATAATGTTTTAGTCGAAATAGCTGCCTCTGTGTGGGTCTGCAGGATAGAAGACCTAGATGTTGCTGCCTGTTTGGGCCAGTACACCCATGTGTATAATCCTTGGCTTTTCAATACAGCTCTTCTTCAACCTCATTCCAAGTAAGGAATGCATCAGAGATTTGCAACTTAGTTTAGCATCCATACTCAATGAAATGTGTAACCTGGTTCTTGGGTAGTGCTCCTCTGTTGTAGATCTGATAATGGCAATAGTTATGACTTGTTTTACAATTGGGGTGACTGAAGTATAGGTAGAGTATCTGTCTTAGTGGCAAAGCTGAGACTGGCATCTAGATTTCCTTCATGGTTTACTGCTTTGTCCTGCCAAAGCCCAGATGAGTTGTGTAGCACATGTGCCCATGTCTCATGGGAGACAGCTTGTCCGTGTGACTGCAAGGTGGCAAAGATCACATCCAGAAGCAGAGTGCTTTGCCATCAAAACTGGAAAAAAGTGGCTGCCAGTGTTTCCATATTTCTAAACTCCACAGCTCCAAGAGTTAAGACTGTTAGTGTCTGGTTTCGTGGGACACTTGACTGGTAAGAGATGATGCTCACTGTAAATAACACAGTATCTTTAACTTCAGGTCTCATTTCAGCATGGACAAAGCAGCTGAACTCATGTGGCAGCTGGAGGATTCGCCAGACAAAGAAGAACAGCAAGAACAAAGCCCTGATGATGGAGACAAAGCAGAAGTGCTGACACAAACTGCTGACAGCAAGGACAAGTTACTCCAGAGCCAGACACTCCAGTGGGAGACTCTAGGCAGACAGTTTGTAGAATACGAGCAGGTGGCTCCATTTCTTGTTCCAGAGGAGCAACAGAGAAGGCTGCTGGACTTTCTTCCCCTTTTCTTGGAGGTTTGTTCTCCTTGCTGACTTTGGTGTAGATGCCAAGGATGTAAATTTGAGTTTCTGCTGCTCTATGCATTCTGTGGTTATCCTAACTAATGGTGGAGTTAGACAAAGGGATCATGCTCCATCTAGATGATAATCACTTTTATTCCACTGGGAGCTTGGGGAAACTGGTTGTGTTCCGTTTTTTTTTTTTTTTGGTCCTCTTTTCATCTAATTAACCTGCTATGTTAGCATAAGAAAACTGCTTTCTTTTATGAATGTCTAAATACTGTTCTTGGAGTCAGTGAATGTGTTGATAAGACAGGCATGTTTCAAAGTGAGTACCCTGTAAAGAGGTCACGTCATGTCTGCATCATCTATTTTCTTACTTAGTGGGCGCCTGAGTACAGTCTCAGAAAACATGGTTGTTGCATGCAAACAGCTAGAGGAAATGTAGGGGTACAGTCTTAAGATGAAATTTTTGAGTTAATGACAACACTTATCTCAAATTTTAGTGTTTGAAACAGGAATTGTGTTACAGATGGGGAAACTTTGGCATGAGGAGAGGAAGGTCATAGTGCGGGTGAGGGACACAGCTGAGAACTAAAACATTTTAGTTAGCAGGCTGCCCTACCGCATGCACTAGATCTTACATCAACCAACAATTTCTAAGATGGCCATATTGGAAGACGAAACTGGAAGAACTCTGTAGTGAATGGGTAGGGTTTGTTTCCTAAAGTGTGTGAAACAGCGAATTGTGAGTGGACCGTACAGTGACAGAATGGCAGAGCTTATGCTGAGATAAGCAGAAAACCTGCTCTATCTTTAAATGTGCTGGGGCCATGTTGTAGTACAGGAGGTATTTACGGGTGTGGAATCTGTGGTTTTTGCACTCCCTCATTATTTAAGACTTCTGGAAGGAAAATAAAAGCTTCTTATTGGTGAAACCGTATTTTAATGGTGGTGTATTTCAGCCATCTGTACCTGTGGGTACTTGTGAGAGGATTTTAAATTCCTAAAGGATATTTTGACTACAGAATATCTTCAGGATGGAGACGTGAATTTCTCATAATCTTAACACTTAATTTTGTGCCATAAGACAGAGATTCTTCCCCTTCACTTTTCGTAGATGTAACAGTGGAACTTTGCAGTGCTTTGCAGACATTTCAGTTCAGATGTGTGGCTAGAGCATTTTGGCCTGTAGAATTGATTTAGGAGTACATTGTGGAGGATGTGATCCTTTAGCTTTGAGTCATCATGTAATTCGCCATACAACTTTTACTCCTTTTGTGTCCAAACCTTATGCTTTTTACTAAGCTCCTGGGCTGACGTGGATATGGATCTCATTTTGAGTTGTACGTATTACAAAGGTCTTAAAGAAACTACCTTGCTTCTTCCTATTTAACAGGGAACTCTGCATAAGCCCCCCTGCTCCTTGGAGGATTTTTGTCTCTTGCTTTTTCTTCCTTCTTTGATCACACAAATGGCAGTGCATCTCTGTATTTTTGTACTTTAGCTGTTACTCACTTGGCTGGAGAGAGAAGATGCTAACCAGGTGCCACCTGGGATGTGGGGGCTCATTACTTACTGATACTCCTTGATGTAGAAGGAAAAGGTGTAGGAGGAAAATGTTTGCCATCTGCTTGTGATTCAGGCCTAGGCTGAGAGTCATTTTAATATATGCTCTTTATCATCCCTCTTGGTGCCTCAGAAAGTATCAGAATGTTCTATTACGTGGCTGGCTTTTGAGCTAGTATCTTTCTATGAAGCATGGAATAGGAAGGACAGATGGCAATAGCAGACACAGGAAACTTGTGGCAGAATCTTAAACATCTAGAAACAGGCCTAAAAGGAAGAAAGAAAATCAGGTTGCATTGATATCATATTATTTGAGTTTCCCCTGAAGGCGGACATCCTGGAATGCAGTCAGGTTTATATTCTACCAGGTAAAGATCTTTTATAGGCTCAAAGATGAACATGGAATTGATTAGGTCTGTTCTCAAAGGAGGACATATTTTAAAGGTTAGCATCTGTCCCATAGGAAAATCACCTACAAAACCAAATCGGAACGTTATTGGCCTGGTCTGTAGTGAGATGAGCTAGCTAAATTTTTGCACAATGGTAGTATTGCTATGAACCTTTGATTACTGCTCTCTGCTGTGTATGGTCTGAACTTCTAAAATTTATCCTCTTGTTTCTTTTAACAGAAGAGTGAGTATAACAAGTATTTTTTGAAGTGTTCAGAGGGACAGGAATCTATCACTGCTTTCTTAGAGTATAGCTTAATGACAAACATTGTTCAGTGGCTATGGGTTGCTCCTGCAACTGAGGGTCTCTGAAAATCATTCTTAGAAATGAGAAAAGTAGCTTGTTTTTTTTAAAAAATACTACTGGTTGATTGAAAAATAATTGATAGTAAATTGTGTTTTACTTTTGTAGCCCACATGAAAGAGTTGGAGAGGTTGATGCAGTAAAACAACGTATAAGGCAGGTGCTTGCCTGATTGCCTACAGACGACTGTCACTTCATGGGGAAAGAAATAGCTTCTCCACAAGTTGCCATCAGCAAAGAAAGAACAAATAACTGAAAGCTATGGTAGAGAAGGAAATAATTGTTGTAAAGGATCTTCTTTCACAAAGTTGCACTTATTTCTTTGCAGACAGTATTATGGAGTGTCTGCCCCAAATTATTTTAGGAAAACAGATGTCTTATTTTTGTTGCCTTCCTTTCATCATCTGGCTTACATCTTGATTTTTCTGAGCTTTTAGAAGGAGGAGACTTGTAAAGAAAATTTTCAAGGGTGCTGGTGATAGAGGTAGCTCAGCCTGGTATTTAGAGGTCAGTGCTGCACTGCTGCTAATACGTTGATGTGTGTAGCATCAGATGTTCTGCATAAAAATAATGGTAACTAATTCTTAGAGGCCTGCTGGGTGAGATAATATTAGTGAACTGGAATAGTTTTTATTGCTTTGGAATTTCTTTTTTTTTTTCCCTGAAGTCAAGTCTGACATTTGAGAGAGAACCTGTTTGTCAGATTCAGAACAGGGAACCATCAAGCTGTTCTTGTCAAATTTGCTTTGAATTTCTTGTCAATTCTTGAACAAGTAATTTACAAACTTGCCTATAAATTGTTTATAAACTTGTCCATAAATTTGTTTTCCTTGGCTAGCTATGTATCTATAACTATATCTTCCTATTTATTATTATATGCTTATTATAGCATAGGAAATGTTTAGAAATCCTGAACTGGTAAATATTAACTATCATCAACTCAACATTTTAGAAATACATCTTTTCCTATATTAACACTGGTCTGTACTCATGTTGTAAACTGACTTATAATGCTCTAAATTCCTAGCCAGGCAGGTTTATCACTCCAGGCCTGGCAGTCTACATCTTAACCTCTTAGGCAGATGGGTTAGGCAACTCACATTGCTGCAAAATCACATCCAGCACCAGCTAGAATATTGCTGGGTTTTTAGCTTCTTTCCTCATTATTTTTTTTTTAATTTCCTTAATTTGCAACAAAGATTATTTCTGTCTGGCAAGCAGGGCTGGTTTTATGAGCCTTACTTTCCTTGCAAAATAGAACAGAATTGAAGGGCAGAATCTTTATGACTGTATTAAAACCCAAAACAAAACAGGAAAAAAAAAAAGCAAACCCTCCACAACCCCAAACAAAAAAAATAACCACAAAAGATTTTGCTTGTTTGCATGTTCTGTGAATTTTATAAATTTATTGACTTGAAAGAAATAGTTCAGTTTGGAGTGAATTTTGGTCAGTATACTGCTCCCTAGGAGCAGTTGTCCTATATTACCATGGTTTCTTTTTGACAAGTCTGTTACAAATGCTCCATGAGCAGCAGTTCTAATCCCATTTCAGTCTTTACTTGCTGAACAATGACTTGCAGAACAGAGAAAACACAGTTTTTATTTAATTGAAAACCCAGGTTTTGTTTATAACTAGCTTTAGTTGTGAGGATACCAGTTTTTGGAGAAGGATATACTTTTACAGAAAAATTATTGGATAAATGTAGCTGTAAACTTCTTAGGGTACAGGGTGTTTGTTGTATTTCAAAAGGGACTAGCATGCTTTTTGATACAAATGGGCTGTGGCAAACATTTAAATTGCTTTGATTGTAGTTGCTGGAGAAAATAATGTAAATGCTTTCTCTTAGGTGCATTACATAATTCCAAAGATAGTTCTAGGTTGACTACCTTATCTGTAGTGTCAGGCTCCTACCTGTCTGGCAAATACTGCAGAATACTAGAAGGAATTTCGCAAAATTGTTTGTTTGTGCTTACTAGTACTTCTCAATTTCTCAAAGTCATGTTGTATCAGAAAGATCTAACAATTACGCTTGGATTTCAGGCCTGGGAAAAATCTGCTGGAGTTATTGTATTCCCCAACATTCCACTGTTAGCCAGTGAGGTTTCCAAGCTTCTGACAAAAGAAATTAAGAGGAATCTCAATGGCAAACCTGCAGGTAATGAGCCCATACCATATCCACTGGATCCACTTATTTTGGGGATGTGCTGTTGTTCAGTTGTCCTCTGTGCTTACATGAGGGAAATAAAGGGGAAACAGGATGATGCCAAGTGTAGCAATCCAGATTTTTCAGTAGGTGTGATCCAGCACTGGTTTTTCATGATTGCACTGAAGATCTGTCCTTGTATGCCATGCTGACTTTGGTTTTGGAACTTTTGTGGCTGTAAATATGTAATATTGAAGCTATGAAGTAATGAGTGGGATAAATGCCATTCTGAGAAGCTTTCTTTATATGAGAAAAATACTGCTAGCCACATGTGGCTTTCCTGGTGGCGGCTGTGCATTCTTCATTTTGGTCAACTTCATGAACTGAACTGGTACTCCCGGTGAGACTTGTCGATTTGAAACATGTAGTTTACATGAACTAACCTGAGAGTGATGCTGGATCAAAATCTCCTTATGTCTTTCTATTCACTTCAACGGATTCCTGTTGCTGTAATTTTGTTAATTTGTCAGATATACTAAGAAAAGATCAACACAGCTTTTTCATCTTTCATTAAGGAATTAAAATTCAATGTTTTTGTGGTAACAGAGGAAGCTCGTCTGGCTTTGGAGCAATTGCTGCAACAGAAAGGGGAAGCAGGAGATGGGCGTTTGCTCTTGAAATCAGTGTATCTGCTGTCACAAACTGACTTGGTAAGAAAAATGATGACAAAGGGTTTGTTGTTGGTAGTGGTTTTTTGTCTGGGTTTTTTTTCTTTTTTATTTCAGAGAGGCTGGGTAGCCATTCCAATAGAGGAACTCCTAAGTCTCGTCATGTTTGTTACCCTTAGTGCTTTGCACTTCAGCATGCCCAGGATATACTGTCAGGTAGAGGGCAGAGGACACAGCACTGGGTTTATAGTCCCGGCTTTTCTAAAAGAGGGAAGTAAGCACTCTGTACTTTCAGATACTCTTTTTGTTTTGATAATCAGGCAGCTGTTTTTTCTTATGTTTCTCAGATTTATTAATTTTTCCTGTTGTGTATCACTGCTCTTCAACCTGTCTTTGTCCAGTTTATATATCAAAAAGATTGCTTGTGAGGATCTCTCTATCTGAGCATGAAGTTGTTGGGGTTTCCATCCTGTTAGCCTTTTACTTTGATGCATTTCAACATATTTCACAAACTCTGTTTGTACAACCATCCTGAACTCGGGCTGGCACCAGCGGTGCAGCCTGCTGATAGGCATGAGGGGTGCATTTATCTCTGGCATTGAGCTGAGCACTTTCTCATCCTTATTCAGATAAATGAAATACAAATCTTACTGTAAGCTTCTCGTGGATATGTTCTTTGTCATAAAGAGCTCTATATAATTATATGTAGTTTGTCACAGCGTGAAGTTCCTGAAGAAGTTTGTGTTTTTCACAGATTTAAGACATGGCTATTTTTTTGTAGCACATGCTCTCAAAAGCTGATATCACAAACCTCACTGTTCTGTTTAGTCTGTTGAGTTTTGATGACTACATACTAAGCAAGCACATTGGAATTTCTCTTTAAGTTGTACACAGCTGTAGTGGAGACAGGAAGAAACTACGTGCTGGGAAACATGATGGAGAAAAAGTGTCTATTGCATTTATAAAAGCTATAACTAGAAGTATGCATGCAGTTAAGTTACAAACACAATTACGTTACAAACACAAAGGCATTATAGCAAGATTATTGCTGCTGAGTCAAGAAGGGAATGGAGAATTCATGCTTTTAACATACCTGGCCTCTACAGATGCTGGCTGTCCTGTGAACTAATGATAGAGGTGACACTGTCTGACCCTGAACTTAGTGCTATTTTAGCTGTTAGTTAGTTTGCAGGTTGTGTGCTTTATCAACTGTAGGTCTCCTTATGCAGGACACAGTAAATATCTATCAAAGCTGCAGTTCAGCTGCAGTGGGAAGTCTTGGAAATAGCTATGGCAGCACACAGTCAGTGTGTTTGGTTCTGCCGGGTGGATTTCTACAGCCATGCTATATGATTGCCGTGTTTGTGTGCCCTAGAGCACCTGTAAGGATAAAATGTGCAAGTACCTGGTTCATCTGTCATGACTATACTCTGTGTAGAAACATAAGGGAACTAGTCAGCTTCTAGAGGGGCTGATTTTGACTTGATTTTCCTTACTTAGAGAACTGTGTGGAACATCATTGAATCTGGTCTTCCAGCTGCTCTGTTGCAGTGCCTGTACCTTTTCTTTACTTTTCCCCTGAAGAAGACTCATGATGGCAGAGAAACAATTGAGGATGACACTCAAACTCAAGAGATGCTTGTTAAGGTGAGATGTGCCTCAGGGTTCTCATGTGTCCTGAGTACTCTGATGTTCACTTAGGCTTTGGATTGGAGATGGCAATTGATTCAAACAGGCAGAGAAAGGAGTAAATTTGGGCTGAGAACCATTGAATATGCATCAGGGGCAGTATAAAGCAGACCAAGATGATGCCACTGTATCTCTTATTTTGTTGTTAAAAAAAACAACATGACTTTGTAAGCATGAAAAAATCCATAGACAATATCCTACTGGTGGTTTTACTTAGTCTTTTCACTGCATGCTATTTCCTGGCATCAATTATCATACCGTAGTTTTATCCACCCTCACTCCCAATTAACATACCCCAAACTGGTAATGGATGGAGTGGCCTACTATTTAGTTTCATGTTCAGTTAGACCTGTTTTACAGCGTTCAGTTTTTATTTCCTAGTACTTGTGATTAGATTTTTGGGAGGGCTTTCGTACTATAGTACTAGGGTCCCCTATAAACTATGAAGGAACCTCACCCAGTGCTTTGTGCTGCTTTGGTATTCAGTGGATTTGTTCAATTGGTTGGGTTGGTTTACTGTTGGCCAATGGATTTTTCTTCATTTCCCAGGTATCTGTTAAGGTGGTTGTTGTAGCTGATGTTTGCTTTCTTTTCAGATAATGCTTAACATGTACAGAGAACAACAAGGTGTAGAGGAACTTCTGGCAGCTGATAAGCTTCAGTCATTAATTATAGCAACTGCTTCCCTCTGGGACCAGTGTAGCCACTCATGGAAAGTACCTACAGGCTGTGTGCTGCGAACAATTGCAAAGGCTCAGACCAAAAACAGCATTATGTACCTACAAGGTGTGATTTAGTAATTTGGCTTCTACTTTCTTCATAGTTCCAATGAGAATGAATTATCAAGAATCTCCATGGGATAGATATTTATCTCTACATCATCTGGTAGTCAGTCAATTGCAAAGCGTGGGCTCTTGGCTTTCTAGACAGGAGCTTTATTTAGTGCTGATGGCCATCTGGAAACTGAAGATTTTTGTACACACAAAATAAAATTACAGGCAAGAGACAATTCCCCCTGATCGCACCAGACAAGGACAAGATGTATGACTATTTTTTTAAGTTCTGTGACTCAGTGTGTGAGGCTAAGCCTCATGCTCACTCTAAATACAATATTGAGGGAACTGCTGAAGGAACAGTATCTTTTTGGACAACACCATGATTGGTTGAGTTACGTTGTCATTTCTTCCTAGGTTTTATTAGAGTAAGCAATTTTTTTTATGTTAGTTACCGTAAAGGCCATAATTCTCAATTTCCACACTTATAATCCTCACTGTACTCTGAGTATTACTTGTCATGGTGTAACTGCATATAGGTGTTTTCATTTTTTAAAATAAATATTTGGCTTCCTGGGTGAAATTGAAAGAGTGAGGAATAATAGTTCTAAGAGTACTGAATTGTTTAGGAATTTTAAAGCTGTCCTGGAAGTACTGGCCATCAGATTAGACAAGAAAGACTAGGCTTCACTTTCTCAGAACCAGATGTGTATAATCCTTTACATTTGCCTCATTGAACAGAGAATTTAGCTGTGAATTCTGCACAGAATACGTGACTAAGTTAGTACAAGACAATTAAATATCTCACCTTCTGCTTACCGTATATTCAGACAGCTGGATTCGCTGTTTATGAATTTTGGTGAGTGGGTGGGTTGGAAGCTCATATTCCTGAGACTGAGTCAGATTCTAGGTGTTAGGCAAAGAAATGCATTCATACTTGAAAGCCAGAAATGTGCATCATATAGTCTCTGAGATGAATGTGATCTTTGTATATCCTCCTGCCTCTTTTTAAAAAAAAAATACCAGTTACGTGACTCCTTTTTTTACTGGGAAGTAACTTCTCAAACTTGTTCCGTTTTTGGTATATGAACTCTTTTGACTGCCAGTTCTTAAATATGTGCTATGTTTTTTTTTTTTTTTCACCACAGCTGTGGACTGCATTAAAATAGCTGTTCAGAACCTCTTTAAACTGGCTGATACCCTACCTGCTTGTGACATGTGTGAAGCTGCTAGTATCATCTTGTGCTTTGTGAAAGATTCCTATCCGATATCATCGGCTTTATTGACAGAGTTTGAAAATAATGATGGCTACCAACTCCTGCTAAAAATTTTACTCAGGTAAGTAGGGAGGCTTTTTGTGTCTTGTAGAGGATCATAAAACTTCATTTTCAGAACACATGGTTGTCTGTTTTAAAACGTGAATCATGTAACTAATCTGTGTAGATGCGAAGCCAGTAATAAAGACCCCCATTTTTGATTCTTTCATTGATGTTTTAGGAAGGGAAGCAGTTCATAAGTTCTCTTACTGAAACCATGATGGCAATTAACTGTAGGAGAAGTTAGTCTCTAGGTGGGGTAGGGACTTATCACACACGGGACAAAGGTTTTTCATTAAATTAGTATTAGAGGGGATGTAGGTCAGAGACAGATATGTGAGCTAAGGTGAACTCTTAATCCAGGAATGCAGTCAGCTGGGGTAGGAAAGAAGATCTCCTTGATGTGTAGAAAGCAAATAAAATCAACTCGCCCAAACTTATCTCAAATGGTTATGTTCTTCAGAACTCAGATGATTATGAACATATCAGCTACCTTAATCAAAAGTAAAAAGTAGAATCTTTTACTCTCCTTGTCTCCCTTCATTACCTAACCAGGCTCCACGTTTGCTAGAGTGAAAAGTATATTTTCCCACTTCCCCAGAAGCGCTTATGAGCTTTGTTCTGGGTTTTTGGTTTTTTTTTTAATATCATATGAAGGGAGCACTTCCAGATCTTCTCAATCTATTGCTGTTTCCATTCTGGCTTTGTCTTTTCTTGTACTTTTTCTCCAACACTTGGAAGAACGTTGTTCTCTGATCAGTATGCTAGACTGGGTGTGTGTATGTGTGTGTGTATTTTGTCATTTGGATCTAGAGCACTGTAATTTGAATCAGGAATCCAAAGATACTCATAGATAATTGTTATTTCTGATGATATTGACCTACAACTAGAAAAAGTTTTGCCTCTTTTCTAGCAGTGTTTTCTTTAGTTACCATAGATTGTCTAACTTTCCTTTATAAATAATCTCTGAGATGGATATTTCTGATTAAATTCTATCCGTATATTAAATTCTATCCGTATAAGGGTAGAAACACCTGATCTTTATCAGTCATGGCTATAACTGTCCCCATACTTTTTCAGTGATGTTACTAAGCTGGAGAGACAGAAGGGGTGCTCGGTTACTTTCCCTTCCCAGCATATTCCAGCATAAAGGGGTAAACAGAGAGCTTCTTTCCTGAATGTTTTTTGTGACCAGATGTCATCTTATCTGATGCTTAGGATTTCTCTTTCATGTAAAGAGAATCCAACAGATTGCATTTTTCCCATCAAAACAGGCACTAGCCTTTCTGCTGGCTCCTTTTTTTTTTTTCTTTTTTTTTTCTTACTTAGTTTAAAGCAGAACATATTTGTTTTGTTTTCCTCTGAGAGAATTTTCTAACTCTATTTCTCTGCCACTAATCCATGCCCAGATACTGCAGTTTTCTTTAAGAACTGACACCCTCTTAGCAGTACAGAAGAGGACGACATGAATAAGCAGCTCTCTGCCCTTTGACAGACTCTCACGTCAGTCTAAACTATGGCAAAACTGGAATTACAGTTCAAGCTATTTCATAGAATCATAGAATGGTTTGGGTTGGAAGGGACCTTAAAGATCATCTAATTTCACCCCCCACTCTGATGGGCAGGGACACCTCCCACTGGATCAGGCTGCCCAAGGCCCCATCCAGTCTGGCCTTGAACACCTCCAGGGATGGGGCATCCACAGCTTCCCTGGGCAACCTGTGCCAGTGCCTCACCACTCTCATTGTGAAGAAATTCCTCCTCATGTCTAGTCTAAATCTGCCTCTCTCCAATTTATAGCCATTACCCCAAGTTCTGTCCCTACATGCCCACTTTTCCAGCTTGTCCAGGTCTCTCTGGATGACATCGCATCCTTCTGGTGTGACAACTGCACCACTCAGCTTGGTGTGATCTGCAAACTTGCTGAGGGTGCACTCAATCTCACTGTCTGTATCATTGATTAAGATACTAAACAGCACTGGTCCCAGTATGGACCACTGAGAGACTCCAGTTTTCAGGGATCTCCATCTGGACATCGACCTGTTGAGCACTACTTTCTGAATACAGCCTTCCAACTGATTTCTTACCCACCATACCATCCACCCATCAAATCCATATCTCTCCAGTTTAGAAAGCAGAATGTTGTGGGGGACTGTGTTGAAAGCTTTACAGAAGTTGAGATAGATCACATCCATTGGTCTGTTTTAATTTTTGATCTCTCACAAAATGTCAAGTTTTACTTCCCAAAACAGGTATTCTTTTGGAGGCGATTACCTTTTTTTTTTTTGAAGTACACATAACTGAACTAAATTCCAACATTTATCTTCCCTTTATTCAGAAGACTCTTACAGTGTCACTTCAGTTTTCTTCACTTAAAGTTTTGTTCTGATTCAGAATATGCCACCATCACGTGGAGTTTGTTTGTAAGGCGGTTAAACAAGTCACAGAAATAATACAAAGACAGTAAAATATACTGGGGAGGGAGCAAGGAGTAAAATGGGTAGCTCCTGTGTGCTCAATACCTGATGATATATCTAAAATCTTTGTATTGCGAAGGCATGAATGTATGACTTTCCCAAGTTTTGTTCCTAGGTGTGAGCGGTTGCAGCAAACTGAAGGAGACCCCTATCTGCATGAGATCTTGGACATGCTGACTTGCCTTACAACCTGTGGAAAAACTGAACTGAAAGTTTCTGGCAATATTGTTCACCCACAATTACCACACTTTACTTTTGAACGGATACGATCTTCTGGTACTGTACATATGTGTATATATATGTGGCCATCATAGGAAAATGAAGTTCTAGTCATTACATGTCTTAAGACAGAGGAAGTAGTATGAGACGGCACCTTCTAGTCTGTGTGCTTAATGCTGAAGGAGTTTGAATGCTACCTAGATCAAACTGAACTGTGTCAGCTGCAGGGTCTGCTCCAAGGTTGAGAACATGCCTGCAATCACATCCCTTGTGTCTGTGACTCCTATTTGCACTCTCAGACATGATTTAACACTATAGTTATGGTGCTTGCAGTCTTAAATAGCATAGATGTAAAATTATCTTTCCTGGTTTTATCCCACAGGAATGACAGTGAAAAACCTCCAGGCTTTCCAGGTGTTACAGTCCATTTTCCAGAAAAGTAATGATCAGCACCTGTGTGGAAGAATCTTGGTAGCAATTGGTACCATTTGGGCCTGGGACACCATGAACTTCTTTCTTCTGGAATGGACACTACAACCTATCAACCAGTTTACTGACATAATCCATTTCAAACCACATCCAGTCCAAGTCCAGTTCTTCAGACTGGTGGAGTCCATAGTGCTAGATCTGTCCTACATCCCCCATGAAATTTTGAAGAAGATTCAGTATTTGATAAAGGAAAATATAGTGCCATTCTGCACCTTAGCAGCTCTACAATGCCTTCTCAGCATCACCAAGAAGGACCTATTATTCAGTGACATATTCCGTGACTCTGGGCTCTTAGGCTTACTTCTGGCACTTTTGAGGAAGCAAGCCAAGATCCTGAGGAAGTCAGGTACAACCTAATGCCATTCACAATGATTGTTGAAGTAGACAGATTAATGAATATCTCTCTTTTACAATCAATTTATAAATTCTGTGTACTGAGTAGCTAAATTTTATCTGCAAGCCAACTGACCTAAATTTATGTTGTACTAAGTTGTATCCTCTCTGAAATTTTAGCTCTTTACCGTTCTGTTCATTAGTCTAAACAGTTCTGCACTATTATTCACCAGTGTACAATGAATTCTTCTGAAGGGTACTATTCAGCCTACACTTTTAAGCAGGTCTCAATTTGGGATTTTCTAAAATGCCAGCTCAAGAGTAAAGGAAGGAAGAGTTTTCCTAGGTGCTTAGTTTAGCTGAAAATAACGCTTAATCCTGAGGATTGATGATGGAAAATAGTTTCTTGAATTTTGGCCATATATATATTACCCACAATTACTACCATGCATTTTCATCTGCCATGGCTACTCCCTGTTACAAAACCAAGATGCTAAGAGTCCTGGTGTGGTAACTGTGGGGTACTGCTGACTTAGGCGACATTCACATATTTAAAAGTTTATAACTTCTATTTTAAAGAAAGGAAAATGCATGTAAAGTTTCTGTTCTATATGAATTGGGAAATGCTTTTAAATTTCAGTGCAATAATTGTTTGGTAAAGGAGGAGGGACTCAAAGTACTAGGTATAACTTCTGATGCATCAAGCATAATTTATTATTTATGCACATTTATTCCAAGCAATAAAAAGAATATGAATTGCAACAGAAGTTCTGGAGTGCAAACATCCATTACTGGAGTTTTGTACAAGAGTATATAGATAAGTACTGTCAAGATAGAAACCAAGAGTCTTGAAAACTTACCTTCTGTTTATGAGCTGGTGTATAGGGGCATTCCTCTGTCTTTGCATTAATTTCAATACTTAGATCACTTAGTGATCTAAAGTCTATAGAATGAGTGATTGACTGCATATGTAATTTGTAAATCTAAACACACACTAAGAAGGACAGATGGGAAGACACTGAGATGATCACTACTTCCCTCTCTTGGTTTCCAGAAGTTTAGCCTACAAACTTCAAGACTTTAACTCCTAAAAGTAACCTATCTTACACTGACTGATAAAAAAATGTTTGCCTTTGAACGTGCAAGGGGATTCTGCTCTTGGGCTTTTCATTTAGATATTTAAGTATATCCTGTTGCTATAGTATTTCACTACTTTGTAGCTCAGGATTTATCACGCTCTTCTATTTGTGTGTGTTCCTACAGGTGTCACTAAACAGGGAACTCCACTTAGCAGGGAAGTGGAAACACCACTATTGCCTATAGTTATGAAAGAGTTCTGGGTTGCAGAGCATAGAATTGGACCTGTGTTTCTCAATCCCAGACTAGACCCTGATGACTAGACAATGCCCTGTCTGCATTTTGTTGCTTATTGTAGGGTTCAAGCAGCCTGTCAATAATATTTAAGTGAAAATTAGAATTTGCTGGAGAACCGGTTTTCCTTATTGATTTAATGTATTTTAGCTACAGTTAACTATGTTTTGTATAAATTATAATACAACTTTTAATATGCTGACAGCTGGAACACACCTGTCCGGTCTTGAAGAAGGAACTGAGAAGGAATTAAATGCGGTGATGCTGAATATGGTGTCTGCCCTTACAGTGGGGTCTGTGAGGAACATTGGTAAGAAATGACGTATGACTGCGTTACCTTTGTGATATCCATGGTTATCGACCCTGATACCGCTTAAGGAGTGCCAACAACTCTTCTGACTTTTGTCCTTCAGCGAGAAGTGGAGGAAAAAACTAGAAGTGTAGGGATAACAGTACTACAAATGTGCCAATGCATTGTCCCAAATTGTAAACTAAAGAGGCATTTTAAGCTGAAAGCTATTAAGATGTCTTTTCCTTTCCATTCATTATTAAATTAGGAAGCTGGCATCTCTAAGGATTAGAAACCGTAGTCATCCAGTCATTTTATCCCTAATTCTTGTACTGTTCAGTTTATGTTGTCTTTAGCTTAACTAGCTCTTCTTACCTCTTCTGCTGTGTTTGTAGAAATGTGACACTTTACACCAACACTGAAAATCTGCCTGTGAAAAATGCAAGTAAAGGAAAATATGAGTAACAAATGATACTGTATTTGTCCCCAGTTATTCTGAAGGACTATGGAATGGTGCCATATATCAAGATATTTTTGGATGATGAGTGCTACAGGAATGCTACTCTCAGCATCTTGGAGCAGCTATCGGTCATCAACTATGAAGAATATATGAGCATTATTATTGGGGCGCTCTGTTCGTCTACTCAAGGGGAACTACATCTGAAACTAGATCTACTGAAGGTAATTAATGTAGCCTCCCATTTGTTTGTTCCCAGTTGTTTTCTTGGAAACTGCTTGGCTTGTGGCAAATTACTCTTAATCTCATCCTTAACACTGTGGTTTTTTTCCAATAAGGTAAATGCGGAAGAAAAAGCCTTGGGCCAGTTTTTGATTCTGTTAAATTTCATGCTTTGATTTTTAGTGGTATGTGTACTTGGTCAACACCTTCACTCAGTATCCAATTGTGAAGTATTTGTAAGATTTATGTAGTAACGCAGGTTGAAGAAATAGAAAGGGCAAAGGGCATGGAAGGGAGAAACAAATGTGAATGAAAATGGAGGAGTTGTGGTGGGAGAATGTGAGAAGAAGTAAAGGAGTAAGATTCGAAGGGGCAGAGTAAGCATGAGATGAACAGCTTGATTGGGATAAGTTTCCAAGGTTGAAACTTTGCTGTTCTTAATTTTGTGATATCTTGCACATATCAATGTCATGGGGAAAGAATATGTGAGATGATGGGAAGGAGGAGTTTTATGAATGTTTGGAGGAAGAAATTAGAACTATTTATAGCTTTTATTGTGTTTATTGAGGGTCTGATCTATAAACAAGGAAGCAAGGAAAGAATCTACGTGCTTTATTTTGGTTTAGATCATAGGCATCAAATTGAAAAGCAACAGTGTTTTAAGCACTGAATTAGAGTTTCATTCTACCTAATTCACCTTTCAGCACAATATAGTGGGTGCTTCTGTCTTAAAAAAAAAAAAAAGTGACAAAGTTTATAGCTTTGATTTGAAAGAGTAAACCTTAACAACACTTGTGGAAAAATTGAGTAGTGTGTCCAAACTAATATGAGAATAAATGTAGCCTCAGTGTCTGATTTTGACAAATGATAACAGAATGTAAGGAAATGAATTTATTATCTACATCCATTGGGACTCTGATTGTGTTACACACAAATTCAGATTGATTTGCTAATATATATTTAGCTCTTAAAGCCTGAGCCTAAATGCAATTAGCACTGCCATATTCCAGCATGGCACGTGGGCAATTATGAGTAATAACAAATAATGGAATGTGAAATAAATTCTGTTAACCTTAACTGTGTTAGCGTGTTTCCAGCAGACATCAGTTTTATAGGTTCAAGACAGAGGAATACCAACTCACAGGCGATTAAATTCTAACTGAGTTAAAGCTGGAGGAAATGTGGTTACTGTTGACCTTCTCTGAAATGTGTTAAAGCCAACCTGATAACTTCAACTCTGAGTTATTAAATTTACTCTCTGTTCAGAATTCTCTGCCTGATTTGATACATTATCATGCAGAATTGAATGACAGTAAGAGTTCTTCCTCCCCCTCCAGTTCTTGAAACACTTTCTCACAATCCTAGATCCTGTTACAGGGCAATATATTTGTTAAACGTCCTCTTCAGAAGGTTGTGAAGCGAACCTCTTTCATTGGATAGTTGTTGGGAAATTTGATTCCTTTGCTTATTCCCTACCTGTCAGGTTATGACTCCATGCTCTTGGGGGGTGCATTCAAGTCTTGGTTGTTTGACTCGTTGCATATATGGGGCAAGGGAGGAGGAGAAAAGTTGCACAGTGGTGACCTTTGCTTTGACCAACTTTATTCTTCAAAGAGTGAAATTTTAGTGTAAGAATTTTGGTAGAAACTTAGAATTTCAAAATTTACTATTCTAAAGCTTCTTTATCCTTTGCTTTAAATGCTGCTTCTGTCTCCTTTCTTCCCAATGTTTTTAGTCTCTCCTGAGGATACTAGAGAGTCCGAAGAGCCATTCGGCTTTCAGAACCTGCAGTGGATTCAATGGACTCCTGTCCCTTCTCTCAGACATGGAAGGTGCATTGCAGGATCCTCCATCTGGGCTGTGGGCAGCAGTTGGACAGAATTGCATATTAGAACTTGTTTTCTACACGCTTCAGGGGATAACAGCTGCCCTGCACCTAGACCCTGTCAACAGCTACTTCTTCCAGACTAATGGTCTCTTTGAAAAGATGGCAGAAGATCTTGGGTCACTAGGATGCTTCTGGACACAAGGGGAATGGCAAATCCCTGTAAGAATTGAGAAGACAAGGACATTTGCAGAATTCTTAGATGCAGCTTTCTGCTCTTCTGAACCTTTCCCAAAGTGGCTAAAGAACTGCATATGGATTCTGAATTTTCTTGATCACATGGTCAAAGGAACCCTTCATCTGGAGAGCTACATCAAGGAGAGAAAGCCAGAGATAGGAGAGGCATCAAGAGATGACCAGGAGGGACTCCAAGCTTTTGCTTTCAAAAAAACAGGCAACAAGTTCCCTGCCTCTTCCCACAGGCTATGGGGAAACCCTGAAGAGAAGTAAGTTTCTATTTACTACAGGAGATATAATAGTAAGGCTGGTATCTGTACTTTATGTGGTAGTAAGCTGAGATAAGGTGTGACAGAACCTGCCTGCAACAAATAAATCAGTGCTGCAGTCCCAACTCCCAGGCCTCCAGACAGCAGAATTAACCTCTTTTTGAAAGGTAAATGATGATAAACATTGGATTGTAAGTGCTCAGTGGAGCAGTGGGACACACAATCCTCAGAGCTGCAGAGTTTCTTCTGAAGATTCTGACATGTGCAACGTAGGACTGGGCTGTAAAAGGGTTGGTGAGATGTGAAGCTTGCATTTAATCTCTGCTTCAATCTGCTCTGATCAATTTTGACTCTTTCAATTATGTGGAAAGCTGTTTCCAGTCACCTGATAAAATAAAAAGAAAAACTTTTTAAAATTATTTTAAATGCTTCGCTGTGCATGTGCATCCAGGCACGTGTACTCACACGTACTCTCACCCATTTACATACAGCTGAAACAAAGACAATTGGAAAAGCGATAGTAGTGTTGCCTGCCTCATATAATGAAGGATTATGTCAAAGCATATATCCTTTGCAGGAAGGAAAGAGTGTAACAAAAATCAATGTAGCTGTCAGCTGTGAATCAGTTATGAATAACTTGCATTTTGTAACTTGTGAGATCTTCTGCCCTTTCATGTGTCTATAGCTTTATCTTGGATCTCTCGGTCCTTTTCTCAACAGTGTTTCTGGTTGGAGTTACGCTTAAAAAGGCAAAGTATATAACTGTGAGATTCCTTCAGCCCTTATTGTAGCCCTTTATCCACAGTCATCTTCCAGGTTTAAAGACTAAGTCTTTAGGTCTGCCACTTGTAGCTAGCAGTTGCTGAAGTCAGCAGAACTTTTGTTCCCCACGTAGTGAGGCAGGCCAAGTAAGTATTTCTGGTCATATTTGTGTTTGTTTGAAGCAACTACAAAAATGTGGAGTAGATTTCTTTGCTCCTCATGCAACTGATTCTAAAATAGTCATGGAGATATTTGCTCCCCATCACCATGTTCAAATTACGCTGGAAGCTTCAGGTTAGATGCTCAGTGCTGGAACAAGGACTTGGTGGTTCAGGACAAATGAATATTCTTTTCAAATTAGATCTTCCTAGCCGCATGTGGGAGAATGTGTGGAGTGTATATGGATGGTGATGATTGTAAGAAGTCCATAGTCAGTAGCGTAAGTATGTGTATAACTAAGACTCAGGGAAGATAATGGAGAAAGCATTGTCATTGGTCTGCTCTGGGAAGGGTATGGCTCTCACTTCTCCTTGTCTTTATCAAGTTACCAAACCTGAAACATAAAGCAAGGCTTTGTTTGTCCTTGTGTTGTTCTGCCTGCTGAACTGTGAGGCTGTGTGATAACTGAATGAACACCACTTTTGGAGAAATTAATCATGTAAATTGGGATGCATTCAATTCACAGTGTCTGGTTTGGGGCAGCTGAGCTTTGGTTCTGGGATGTGAAGGCACAAAAGGAAGCCAATTTACCTAGAGGTGGCTGGAGATTGTCCAGGACAAGTGCATGTAAGCACAGTAGAGGAGCATGTACTCGCAAGCTGTCAATCTTCAGACCATAGAGCCTGTATCCTTTCCCAGCAGTAAATTTTCTGAAAATAAAATTAAGAAATCAAGTTCTCAAAGTTCATGTGAGCCTGTAGTTCCCCTGATGCAGCTTCCTCTTAGCTGTACTCCATGCTCACACTTCCTCCTGAGGAAGGCTTCAGCCAGGCACTATGCAGATTGAAAGGGGGAACTTGAGTGCAGTCGGCGTAGGTGGCCTACGATGCTGCATCCTGCAACATGTATTTAACATCATCTAAGAGTGGGAAAGGAAGTGCTCCTACAGAAGCCTGTGACTGAGGCACAGGAAAATCAACATTCTAATATCCTAGCCCCTTACACTGTCCTGTGGTCAATGATGCTGCAAGCTACTGGATTACAGGGAAATTGACCCTTTCATTCCCATCTGTGTTCCTGCTCCTGCATTAATGTTTGAAACACCTTCTGTTACAGATGGCATCCCTGTTTTTCTTTTTGCTCCTGGTAATTAGAGATAGCTTGCTGCAAGCTGTGTTAACCGAGGCTGATCTCTCTTTGGGAAGGAAGCCCCTCGTCTTGCCCACCCTAGCAGAATGGCTGCTGCAGATGCTGTTACCAAAGACTCACTGTGTTAATGGCTCTTTAGGTTCTTTGTGACACCTCATTTTGTCCCCAAACACTCTGATTTGTCTTATTTTTAAGTATCAGCCAGTGCAGAGTGGATTTGGGATTCACACTGTGATACTGGTGAGGTAGATGGTGTGGAATCATGGAGCTGACTGGGTAGCCCTGAGGCAGGAAAAAGAGAGAGATAGGAAATTTGCACGAGTGAGGAGGTGGTACCTGGAGACAGCTTTTCTACTAAGACAAGCCAGAATGCCGCAGAGAAGGCTGGAGGTAAGGCTTATGTAATATTAGAGGGGAATGAGTGTACAGTGCTGGCAAGGAAGCTGAGATGTAGTTTCTTGCTTGTCAGGGACCCTGGATTTTCCCTCTTTGTTCTTCCTTCTTAACAGCCCTGGAGAGTGCTAAACCTGTCAGGCAGTGTTCAAAATTAAGAAAACATTTCCTTATAGTTATGGCAATGTCTTAATCATTTCATGATTATATTTAATTTTCAAAGGATCACTGTCTCTTATTATCTTCTGATATTCGTATTTTGTTAGCTCATTTTTTTACCTTTACCACACATCATATGTGTTCTTAAAAAATCTCTGTATACAAGAAAAATTTTGAGTTCAGAGGTACTCATATTTCTTCAGTGTCTAAGTCTTTAGGAAGACCATTGTGTTTCAGGAGAACTGGACACTCCGCCTGGCAATGCGTTTTTACAGTGCTAGAGATGGAAGTTTGAATTGAGTTGAAAGCTCGGGAAGTCAGTCCTTGAATAGAATGGCTTGGGCTAATAATAAACTTGCTATGGGGAGCACAGCCACAGGAGGAGAACAGACTGAATTCTGATCATGTTGATACCAGTGGGCCTGGATTTTTCTCTTCAAATGTGGTTAGGGTTTTGGGGGCGAGATGGGAGGAAAGCATGTTTTCAGTGTGTACTTTTTCCTTGTTTGACTTTTAAAAACTTACACATATTCATTTCAAGTGCAGGTGTGTGTGTCCACACTGGAGCCACTGATGCAGTAACTATACCAGATCTGATTTTGATTAATTTCACAGAAAATATTGCTCACGATCAATTTCTTTGAGAGTAACTTTGAGGGTGCAGTAAGAAATATTTGTCACTATGTGGCAGTGCGCTACACATTACTCACTGCTCTGATGTATCAGATGGTACTTTTTTTTTTTTGGAAGTGGCTAATATGTTAATCACAATCTTTTAATCTTCATTTCAGTCCCTTGTAAAAGCTTTTTTTTTTTTTAAATGCCTGCTCTTTTGCTTGTACCCTTTGTTTTATACAGTCCATAAAGCCTATTGTGCTTTATTTTTTTCAGTCTAATTACAGCTATTACATGTTGCCTTTGTTTTTCTTATGAGATCTGTTTGGGGCCGATATTTCTGGTGGTGTAGATCACAACTCCAGTTCAGAGGTGCACCCAGAAATGCTGGTGATACTCCAAACATGATGACCCTGCAGCGCCTAAAGCTGTGCTGTGGCTTCATCTTACCTCTGGCCTGAATCATGGCACAGGCAGATCTTCTCTAGGGTAACTCCGATGCTTCAGTTCCTTCCTGTGCTTGGATGTACAAACTTGACATGTGGAAAAATTGAGACTGATGGGGAAGCCTAGGTATTTAGCTTTCTTTTGCTAGTTTAAGCAGATTCTCGTGTTGGAAGGCATAATGATTTCATCAAGACTGTCTCATCTTTGCTAATTGGTATTATGGCTGGAGTGTGCTGAAGTTATTGTCTGATCAAAGTTACAGACCACTTTGAAATAGAAAATATAACACTTTTTCTGGACTAACACATCAGAGAGATCCCTCTGGTTCTGTTTTCTGTACTGCAAGTACCTTCAAAGGCAAAGTTCATTCAAAGAGACTGCTGCACATCTTTGAATCTGCAGGTTCCTGAAATGTGAACTCACGGGCAGGTTATCTCCTGTCTTTATTACTGTAAGGAGGCTTCTACCTGTTCTAGGTCATCTGTATTGTTTTCTTAGTTTCAAATGCTAAGCCTCATTACTGCTAAGAGGATAGAATGCTGTAGTGTGCTGGAAAACTGTTCTTTGTTGTTAATAATAAATATCATTATGTGTCTTATGCATCTTTTTTCCTGCAGGTGGGAAATGGAAGACTGTGCCATTGTACATCCAGGTGCTATCTGTGTTATGGTGAGGTTGCTGCCAAAGCTGTACAATGAGGGACACACTGAGGTGAGTCCAAACATATCGAAGTGGCGTCTAAACAATGTCTGCTACTTTTCTGTAACTTCACTTTGAAGAATTGCTTATTCTTTGCAGATGTAGAAGTACTAAAATTTACCTAGAACAGTGGCAAGAGGAACAGTGCAAATTTCACTGAATCAAGAGATAGAAGAACAGCAGCGTCTTTGGCTATCAGTTGATTGTTTCAATACTTTTCTGATGCGGTATATAGTTTTTGTCCCAAAATGCTTGCTGGAAAGTGTAGAAGTCCCTTGAAAATATTGCTAATGTGTTTAGCAACCAGAACATTCTGGCTCTTTCGTCTTAATGATCCATAAACTTTCAGTGCAGCTTAGAATCTGCTTTGCTTTGTCAAATGTTCCATACACACACCTTCTCTGAACAAGCATATTGCTTATATTGCATCTGCTGTCTGGTCTAAAATACTTGAATACAGTTAAAGTACATATGGAAGGATTGAAATAAAACCAGATTGTTCATTCAGATCTGTGGAAGGTGGGAATGCAACTAACTTCTGGTACATCCAAACTCTGTGTAGCAGAACCAAGCCATTAGCTAGTGAAATTTCGTTAATTACAGTAATTAATTTCTGAAAAACGAGTAGAATTGTGAATTGGATGAGAGACTGTCGTCAAGAAGCCATTGGAATTGATTCTAGGGCTGAGCTCTACGAAAGAGACTCTCAGACCCTCAGTAGATGGCAGTGTTCTTAAAAATATGAAAGGCTTGAGTACAAATTCTAGCAGTTTCAATTACATATTTAGGTGCGTTCACCTGTTCCTTTCTCATTCCTTTTTTGCTAGTCAACGGGAAATTATTACGGATAGTGTTTGTTTAGTATTGCTGTTGTGAATAAGATTGTCCCAGGTAAAATGGAACCACTGTTATGTGGGGCCCTGAGTCAGATTCCGACTAGGAGTTAACATGTCCTGAAGAGCTTTTCATCAAATGACCCATGAAAACGGGAGAGGAAAATCAGGTTTTTTTTTCTGGCTAATTCTGTTTAAAAGTGGGTGAGAGAATGAGTGGAACCTCATGTCCTGTAGCTGCTGGGTAGTGAAGCAGAAGGCAAGACTTCACTACCTTTAATCCTAACATATATTACTGCATGAACCCTTATGACATGAGATGCTACTTGGAACATGAAAGTCAGGCATGATCTGATGCAATGGTGGACCTCAACGGATGGTAAAGGGGAGCTTTTTGGTAGAAGAACAATAACTGAAGGAACTTTCCCTTTGAATAGTCTGTTCCAAACAGGGCACTATTCTTGCTTTTAGTGCAACAGTGTGTGGCAGCTATATGACAGATAAAATAATTGCTTTGTGGGTGGAGCTTTTTTTTTTTTACTGTGGAATTTCATTAAAAAATCTGAAGAAGCTTCTTGCTCTGAGTTTAAGACTAAGTCAAATAGTACTCTTTTTAGGAGCAATGGTGAAGAACAGACTTTCTACTTTAGTGCTATGTTAGCTCTTTTAATCCCAGGTATTCAGGAGTAATCTAGAAAAATCTTCTGAATTAGTTCAGTTCACTTGCAAATCCTATGCTTTCACAGAAATGACAATGAGAAAGCACTGCATTTACAGAAGAGTTAGCAGAACTCAAGAAAATTAATGTACTTTGATTCTGACCATCAGAGATAATATCCATTTCCTGCCAAATTTGCTACTTCTTGGTGACCTTTGTCAGACCCAAGCAGTGATGGGCTGAAGCAATGTTGAGCCTGTCACCACAGAAGACAGTAGCAGATAGTAAAATAGGTGGTCTTGCATTGCAGCCATTTGTTCTGACTGTCTAGAATGACAATTAAAAGCTGAGGAGGGTAGATTTGTCGTTGTATATCACTGCCATTCCTAGGTATGGTCAAAAATCCTTTGAAAGTCATATAGGTATGAAAATTTGCTTAAAAGCCTTAAACACACCACCACCCACCAGGAGACAGTCTTTGAGTCAGTAAACTATATTTAGAGGATATTGGCAGTGTTCACGCTTAGGACTGGTATTAAGCCAGTTCTGATCAAACTGCATAGAGTTTGACCAAGTTTGAAGTGGATTTTCCATTTATTAATATGCTGCCTGTTCAGTGATAAAGGACAGTGTTGTAACGTGTTTCAAAAACTGTGTACAAGTGAGACAGGTTAACATCCACTTTAGATGGGTGGCTTGGGATATTCAGTTTCCCCTCAGACATACCTTGTCTGGCATTTGGGGACTTAATGTGGCTTAATTTTAAGAGTCTAGAGTGTCATGCAGATCTTTTCCATTTGCTATGTTGGGTAAAGAGAAATCTCTTAAATCTGATAAGGCAGGTTAAGGGAAAGAAAAGAACTTTTGAGAAGAGAATCAAAGCATGATTCCATTTTGTGTCACCATCCTGGCAGGTTTCATGTGAGTATGGACAATTTCTCACATAATGAATTATGTAAATTTTCTGTACTTTTAATAATTAATATTATTGTTTCCACTGCAGGATTTGTCCCCTCTGTTTTTATCCATGTCTCTCATATGATGACCTGCTGTCATATTGCCTGTTGTAAAATAAAAACATGCATCAATAAGGACTTTGCACCTTTTTGAGAGACCTTTATTCCTGTTTTAAATTTAGCCTAAGCTAGTTGTTCTCTCTGCAGATGTTAGCAGCATAACAATTTCCAAGTTTTTTTTCTTCTTAAAAATGTAAATTATTTCTAAACTGAAAAGGTCTCGGACACAATTAGATATGACCCACAGAAGACTGACATTTGAGATTTGTCTGCCTTCAGACATTAGCAATATCACTGCTAATGTAACTGTTAATATCACAGTGAATTCTACTGCGCTGCATTATCCGCACAAGGAAATTGTTCTGGTATTTGTCTAGAGCTTCATTCCCCTTTGGGTTGTGCAGCCAAGGCTTTGGTAGATAGGAAAGGAGGAGGGACCAGAACTCTGGTAGGAAGGAGGAGGCTAGAAGCACCCTGGCAGCGAGTCCCCCAGCCTGGGCTGGTAGCCAAATGTCAGCTCTTTCCCTTGAGCACTTCCCTGCAGGCTTTGCTCCAGCCTTATCTCCGGGGGGATTTTTTTTTTTTTTGCTGAGCCTGTTCTGATTACAGCAGAACTTTTTTTTTTTTTTTAAGAAAAATGCACAGCCTGTCTGCGTGTTCTTTTCCAGGGTTATTTTTGGGCTTTTAATAAGTTTGCTTGTTCATTGATCAAATGACTTCTGAAGCTTTCACTGTTTATACAGATCAAGCAATTCTCCTCTGCTTCCAACCCCACAGCCTGCCCTTTTATTTGTCCTGCTCTTCTTGCCTTTTTTCTCTTGTCTTATTCTTCGCTCCTTAAAAAGCAGACATTGTTTCTGAGGTTGCATTAAAATCTTGGTAATGCATCATGGATTGAAGAGACAGGGACTCTGCCAAGAATCTCTAACTAACTATACTGGAGGTGATTTTTTACTTTATCTGTTTTCATGCAATTGTATCATCATTTATAAGGTGGCACACAGTGACAGCTTTGCCTTTCTCTCAGGTGTTCGATAAACACCATATTATAGCACTGCACAGTAGCTAAGAAAAATGAGGAGGAGACACTGCAGTCAGCTAATACTGTGGGAGGGAAATACTACAAGTAAATGTAATTTGGCAAACAAGATCTGTCAGTTAACTGGAATTAACAGAAGGATTCTTAACATTATGAAGAGACTTTGCTGCCTGGCTTCAAATGCTCACGACTTGCTAGTACATTTTCTCTAGGAGGCAAAAATAACCCTGTTATTCATATGAGGAAAACTCTGTAGCTTCTCTTACACACAAGCTGTACCAAGAGGAAATGTGAAAAGCCTAATGGACGTGATATAATTTATGTAAGGCTTTTAACTAGGTCCTGTCTAGATCAAATTTTTGGAAAAGTAGAAACAGTTCATGTGGCTCATAGTGCTTTTTTCCCTGTTTACTTCAAGGACTGCATGAACACAAATTACTTCTTTAACTTTGTAAAATCAGTTATACATGCTGTCAACAAAGTAAATTTTGCTTGTTAAGGTTAGTGAGTGAGAGTTAATCAGCAAAATATTGTGATAGAAAGGCAATGTGCTTGCAGCTAGGAACTATGCATCAGGAATTTGAGCTGTAATGAATTTATGAATTATTTATTTTCGACAACGTTTAAAGGGAAAAAGATGCACAGATGATTTTCAGAAGTGGCTTAAACCATCTACATACAGTGGATTTTGAGCAGATGGATGTCTACCTTTTTTTTTGAAAGCACATTTTAAAATCCTGGGACACTTAGAATTTTTTGAAAGCACTACTGTCAATGCCTTGATTTCTTCATTAGTAATCTAAAACTCTCTGATATGTTAGGAAGTTAATATTAGTTTTCTATGAAGGGCTGCTAGCTTTTCGAGTTAGAAGTGCTCCTGAGATTGAAAAGTAAGTTTGCCTTTTGCAATTGCACACAGAATTATTGCTGTATCATTCTTAAAACTATGAAAATTACATCCTTTTTAAATGAATACATACTGCCAAAGGTTCAAAGTTCTTGCTCATCTTAAGCACAGCATCATCATTTGAAAATGAATAACAATGAATTGTATTCAACTACCAAGTTTTGAAACTATACCCTCTTAGAAGGAAGAATCTGGGAACCACTTAAACAGATTGGGCAAATGTGAAGTGACATTTTCCCCATAAGACTCTATTCTGAGACAGAACTGTGAGCCCAACTGCATTCTAACTGCACCTTTCGATATTCAGATTCATGGTGCAAGTAATATGTGTTAGGAAAATCAATCCATGCATATAGAAACACATAGCCTGGTTTCCTGGCCACCATTAATATTTCCACTAAAGTCTTATTTTACTGGAACTAAGATCCATAAAACCAGCACATTTTATTCAAAATAAAGGAATATTGGTATTGACAAAGCTGCTAAGCTAATGAAAACAATCAATTTTTTTGGTATGCCATTAAGCTTTTATTGGATTTATTTTGGAGTAAACTAGTAGTTTCACCTGGTCTTGACCTGTGTCCTTCTCTATTTTCAAGCGGTTTTATACATCCAGATACTTTCCTGAAGCCAGTAAAAAAAAATAGTAAGTAAAAGGTCCAAAAAGTTCTAAGTGTGACTTTGATACACTGTAGCAATAAATGCCTCTTTGAGGAATAGTGTAATTTAGTCTGGTGGATGATTTCTGTACGTAACGTGATGCACAGCGAAACTTGTGTCATTAAGAATGAACAGTCGTTCAGAGAGAAGGAAACAGTATCCAAATAACTTGCTTCAGATATCAAAAATAGTATGTATGTATGTTGCATTGGATGTGCTAGTATTATTGTCTAAGTGTTGCAATTGGTGCTGCTGGTAGTTTGAAAAAAATTGCTTCTTGGCTTTGAACTTGTACTGTACTGGTTTTGAGTTTGGTCTGGATGCAAAAGAGCTGAATTCCTTTTTACACTAAGTCAGCTTATTCTAAATACAGTGAAGTTGCTTCTCGTTCTTGTCGTAAAACAAAATCTCAATGTCTAATCTGCATGTCTGCCATCATTGTTGTCCTTTTCTTTAAAAGTTAGATATTTTATCAAAAGTTAGATGTATTATAAAAGCGTAGATATTTCTGAGAAAAGTACATGAGCAAGCCGAAGAGCTCTTGGCAGTGGGGAACACTTCATCTTTATAGGATTTGTGTTTAAATATATGATGCCTCGTTAGTTTTGTGTGAAATCTATTTAGGTCAGTGTGGGTAGGCTTCAGTCCTAATCATGAACAAATTAGTCTAAATGTAATTTGAGATAATTCTTTAAGAACAGTAAGAAGCAATAATGAGGTAAAACTTAAATTCAGAAAAACATGTACATAATTGTTTAATATTAAATGTTCCATGATATTGCTAGATAGTTTTGTTTAAGAACAGTGATTTTGAAATGAAGGGTAGATCATGTCAGTATGACTATGCACATGCTTAATGTTAAATGTATTCTGAGCTACTGTGTTGGTGTTGGAGCTTATGCCTAATAACCTGCTCTGATGGTGGTCTTTTCTCCTGAATGAGAGCAAATCATTCTCTTCCTTCTCTACTACAGTGTTGTGGCAGGAAATCTCAACTATGCATGGCCAAGAAGATACGCAGATGGATATAAACATACTGTTCAAGTGCAGAGCTTTATAGAACAGTCACGCAATTGCACTTGAGCATCTGACCTTAGAGCCTTCTTTTCTGGGCCATGGTTTTTTACACCTAGAGATATGACAATGTGGAAAAAAAAAAAAAAAGTAATTTTAGTTCCAGCCCTCTGACTTCAGTTTTGCATCTATTTCAGCTTTCACATGAAATCCAGTGTGCCTTGGTTGATCATATCCAGTCCCTGGTGAAGTCGGAGAAGAGTCGCCAAGTGATGTGTGGATCTGGCTTGCTGAGCACCATCATAACTTCCTGTCACGATGCTTTCCGCAATGACAGTCATCCACTGCATCTGCCCCTTACTAGACTGTTTGAGAAGCTTGCATCACAGGCTATTGAGCCAAATGTGTTGAGGTATCAGATTGCATCTAATGAGTCCAATTTACTTCAGTGGTGCAATTTTTTTACAAAGTTTATGTAATAATTGGATACTTCATGTAGTGCTGTAATTCTGCAAGACTGCCTTTTGTTTCATGCCTCAGTTGTACTATTATTGATGACAGGGTATGTGTTTAAATTACTTACTAAAGGTGGTGTGAGTTTGCATCAGCTTTGCAGGGGTTGTAAATCCTTTTATGTATGGTAACAAACTAAGTAACTGCAAAGCGACCACAGTTACTCTCTCCTGGTATTTATATGGAGCAGCTGTTTTCTGAAGAGTAAAAGTTACTTTCTCTTAGCTCAGATCCATGTCAATAACAGATGCAGAAATAAAAAGTGTGATCTTGTTTCTCAGTCTCTGTTCCCTCTTTGAGGATACATTTTCCTCGTTAATGCTAACAAATGCTAGGCATGAGAGTACCTAACAGAGATTAGAGTGCGGATGAGGTTGGATATGCAGTGGAAGACTGGATTTATTTTACTCAAAAATGGAACAGAATTTCTTTAAAAATAAAAAAAACCAAGCCACCATAGGTATTTATTTTTCTGAAAAATTAATGTTATTCAAAAATATTGCTGAATGAAATAAACCTTTGATTTTTTTTCAGTATGAAAGGAGAAGTGTAAAGCAAAACAAATATTTGTGATCATACTATGGAAAACATTCCTTCTGGTTTATATGAGATGTCTTTAAAATTTGGTATCCAATAAGAAAGTTGGTCTCCAGAAGACTGAGCTGCATTTGCGTGATTGCTCTAACTCCAAAGCGTCTGGTTTGATTAATTGTTTTCCTTTTTTTTGTTGCTTTCTTCTTTTTTTATTTTTTTTTCTCCCCATGTTAGGCAATTTCTTTGTCTAGGAGGTTCACCACCACAACCTTCCAGGCCCAGCTCAAGCAAGACTAAGGCTCTTTCATATCAGGAGAGTGTTTCAACTAATGTGGCTTGGACAGAAGGTAAGCACACAATGAGCAGCCAGCTGCCAGTATGTTGGCTGGGTTATAGATGTCTCTGTAATGACAGGAAAATGCTCTTGGGTAGGTTTCTCAAAGATGGTCACAGTGAAGGTAGAGTGTGCCTGGATGTTTTAGACTGGCTGTTGCCCGTGCTGAGGGATACTTGGTGAACACTGAGAGCTAAACTAATGACCATCAGAGGTCAAATTATAAGATGTGTGCTGAAGCCAGATGCTGATATAGACTCAGACTTTTTTGGATCAGACATGGAAACAACCTATAAAATCACTAATCTTATCCACAAACAAAGTGGAGCGTCTCTTGGTTTGCAGCATGTTTTCCCTGTGGTTTATAGCTAGAAATAGATTCAAAATATGAATTGAAGAGCATTGCTTTTTGTAATTATGACATCCTAGTAATCTGCCTTGCTTATGCAGACCATTTTCCATTAAGTCCTTTCTCTATTCTAACATATTTTGCAGGTGAAAGTCTACAACAGTAGTATTTCGTGCTTAAAGCATTCTCATGCCTATGAGACACTTGAATACAGTAAGGTGCAAATTTGAGCCATGTTTTCATTGCAGTGATTCTTCAGATCATCTCCCACATGCTGGCTGTAAACGTTCTGTTCTGTCAGAATTGAATGATCTGTGTATAAGAAAAATAGAACCAATGGGCTAGGAGCATTTTTCACTAGAGATTAAGTTTGGAGCTTCTTTGAAGAGAGAAAATATACTATCCCTTCTGTAAGTTCATGTCTTCTGCCAGCCTCCCATTTTGAAATTCCTTCAGTGCAATATTTTTGTGTTTTGCTGAGGATTTCCACAGGCTGCTCAGGATGCGTTATTTGAAGAGCATGCAAGGTTGTTCTTAGCAGTGATGAATTGAATACAGACAAAGCCTGTGATTTAAAAAAGCATTGCAGACATTGATGTTGATCTTCTAGGCTCAGAAGAGGGCATGGCGGACAATAAAACTGATCCTCAGACAGTTGCGCCTGTTAGCAGATCTCCTTGGATGTCTAAGGGATCTGCATTGGCACTCCAGACTGCAATGAGTCTCGTCTCCATGACATCACCTCGAAACTTCCAGCTCCGTGGCACTGCTTTGGCTCCATCATTTGTGGAGTTTGACATGTCCATGGAAGGATACGGGTATTGTTGCTGTTACTTTTTAGCTGCTGTACAGTCTGCACGCCCTTATTCTGAACACACCAACTAATCACTTCTCTCTCCATCTTAGTCAATCCTGTGCTGTATCATTGCCTTCTTTGCAGCAATGTTGCCAACCTAATTTGTTCTTATATGTCTGATAGCCTAGGCTCTGCCTTGCCACAATTGTTCTGCAGTATTAAGTCACTGGTAACTTTCAGGTACTATTTTGCATTTCTCAGGAATGGGTGCTTGTTTGATTTTGTAGGTGCTTATACCTCCCTACCTTGGCCACTGTCATGGGACCCAGTGCAGAGCAATCTGTCTCAGGAGGAGTTGGCACGGGTAAGCACTTTGGTTCACCTACAGCTTCCTGAAAGCACTGGCTTTTCAGCCCCACTGAAAACATTCAACATAAGAAAAGGCAGACAATAAGCTATGTGTTTCAATACTCTTCCTTCTCTGTGTCCCAATCCAGCTCTGAGCTGTATGACATAGACTACTCACTAAAATGCAGTATTAGATGCAGCTTAGTAGTGTGATGCATTAGCACTAACATTTAGAAATACAAATTTAAAATAGACTGCTAAGAAAATGGTCTTACATTTAGAGTAATCTCTCATGTAAGGAATAGAAACTCTCATTTAACATAAGATGGTGTTCACCTATGGATCAAAATCCTCTGTTGGGTGAACAGGGAAATGGCTCTACCTTTTTCTTCCTGGATTAGGTGAACTCTGAGAAAACTGGTTTCTGGCTCAGTGCTTGCCAATTGATGAGATCCATGGCATGGAGATCTAGCAGTTATTTCTCATCTGTCAATTTTAGGTTGTTTATAGATGTGCACACACTCAGATGTGCAGTCTCCGATATTGAAGACAGATAGTAAAATCTAACAGAACAGAAATTAAGCCTCGTGTTGTAGTGTTGGTTCTTACATTGTTTGTGCTACAAATGAAACAGAAAGCAATTTGTTAACGTCTGCACAGCAAAACCAGCCTCCTTACTGCCTTTTTGTTTTCTGTCTACAGGCGCCAGAATGTTCCCTCCCTCAAGTGGCCTGACAGTGTCCTGCTGGTTTCTGGTTAGCAAGTTTGGTTTGATACACAACAGTCACCCACTCCGTTTCCTCACAGTCGTGAGGCACATGTCAAGAACAGAGCAAGAATTTGTTTGCTTTTCAGTAAGCTTCTTACCGCAGGACCGTTCTTTGGTCATTTCCACAGAAGAAGTGGAATTCCAGCCGCTCGGTAAGGCTCTTCTCAGTCAAACTGCAGTGCTGTGTCCTCTGATTATTTGGAATTTTTTTTTTTTTTTTGACAAATTTCCTCTTCTTATAATTACCCGCAACGCTAATGAGACTTTTAATCTCTTCAGTTTTCTTCTGGCAGCCTGTTGTGTTGTAATTCTTGGTCATGTTTCAGTTTTAAGTTTGCTGTAGGCAGTGAAAGTTATTTTGTGGCCTGCAATATATGATAAAATGTGTAGAAATTCTAGGGAAAACTTTTGAATGTCAGTTGTGTAGTTGCATCCAATTGCAGAGACTGGACTTGAACCAGCTGGTTCCTCTCTGTTCTGTATGGCAGTAGGTAGATTTAGAGAGTAGGACTGAGGAGTTTGGGAGTGATCTAGCTTCTTAATAAAACAGTTCATTTCCTTTCTTCACGTTTAGTATCTTTTCTACTATGACAGCTTTTTAATCTTTTTTCCTTGTTGTCATTTATCCCTTTCTCCTTACCGAGTACAGTAGGTACTTCAAATGTGAATGTGAATTGAACATTGCAGAGAAGGTTGCTAATGGAGCAGGAATAGTAGGTGGGATTTTTCATGTACAATTGACATTATGTGAGTGCTCTGATTTAAAATCCCAGCTTCCCTCTTTTCATAAAAGCCACAAGTTAAAGTACAGAGTTTTGTCATCTCATGAATTTGCTAGGAATTTTTTTTGTGTAAGCTGACTTAGTGAATATCTTGAGGAGTTCACCTCTTAGAATATGTTGCAGCATTAAAGCAGCTAGCAGGTGTTATTTGGGAATACAGCAAGTTGTATGCTGGAGCGATCTGGAAAGTTGTCCAAGTCTCAAGACCCCATAATAAACCTTTAGGGTATGTTTTAAAGACATTGAACGGAATTACCAAATCACTCTATACCCATAGAGTTGTGTTTTGTGTCACATTTGACAGTTGTATTCCAGGGGCAGGGGAAGGTGAGTGACTTTCTGTTGACTGCCACCTGTTTTTGCTGTTACAGATATCATGGAACCTGAGGGTGAAGTCCCAAATCCCTCCCCTTTTCCAGGGCAAGTACAGTTTGGTTGTGGCAAGCTACTGATCACTGGCCAGTGGCATCATCTCACAGTGACACTTGCTAAGGAAGCAAAGAAGAATTGCATTGCATCAGCTTATATAAATGGTCAGACGCTTGGCTCTGCAAAGGTAAAGGCTCTCTGCGTAGATCTTGTACCTCACATTTGCCTTTTCATTTATATCTCCCCATGTATATGCCGTGAGTTTTCAGTATTAACCTGAGACTCAAAGCATGGTGGTTTGCATATATGACACATGCCACTCTGTGCTGTGTGTGAATGGAGTCAGAAATCCATGCAGCATGGGATGAGTATTTGTGCAGCTTTTCAGAAGTGTGCTATCAGCTTATACTGATGCTGATAGTAACTGTAACTGGCCAACTCTTTGCAAGAATCCCAAGATAGATGGAATTTCCTCAAGCATCTTACACAAGCATGTTTCGAGCTGTCTTCTTGCTGTTACACCCATTGAACAATCCGCTGAGTCAATGGCCTTTTTCCCACTGGCATTTTAAGCACTCAGGAGCAGATAAGTGTTCCTCTTTTCTGCTAGATTTTCAATGTATGACATAGCTCTTGAATTAAAATAATATTTCTTTTTCAAGTTAACAGAAATCAAAGAAATGTTTCAACTAGGAGAAATTTGTAAATGTCAATATCAATGAGTTCATTGCAAATGTTGACATAGCTATTATTTCCCCTAATGTGCTATTTCTTCTAAACTTTTTGCATAAGAGTCAATTCTCAAATGGTGAATTTTTCAGGTTGCATGAGATATCATGAGAAATCAATCCAAAAGCACCTGAAGTGTTCATAATCTACATGATAAATGAGAAGAGTCCCTGGTTTGTATTATCATTATCATCATGCTTCTGGTTTTGAAGCCAATCTCAAATTATTTCTGAGATTAGATTTTTGACTTTTGAATGTTCTAGGCTGGCAATATTGAAAGTGCAGACTATTTGTATTTCAAATCTGGTTGATGTGGTGTTTTTTTTGTTTTGTTTTTGAATATATTTTTATTAATTGAAACTTATAACCTTTGTCTCTTACTTCTTGTCACCATATTTCAAATCAATCTCAACATATGCAAAGCTCATTTGTGCATTTTATACTTCCCTTGTAAAAGCAACCTGTTTAATTCCAAATATTCTCTTTCCCATACTTGAGAAAAATGATCTGTCTTCTAAATGCCTGTTGGGACCTATATCCATTTCAAGAATGAAAATTTAATTTAATTTGCCTTCCTTCAAATGAGACTGAAAGTCATCAATAAAACTAAGCCTAAGCATTGCAATTGATTAAGGAATTCACAGCAAATGTGTTTAACATACAATGAAACAACTCATAATAAATAAAACAAGCTTTTAGTAAATAAAAGATGGTCCCAGTGCTGAGGTCTCTGACATTATGAAAGCCTTTATCTTGTTGTGTACAGTGAAGAAAGGATTGTGAGAGAAATTAGGATTGCACAGAGATTGTTAACAATATCAAAAGCTATTTTTGGGTGGCGTGGCTGGGCAAGGATGGAGTGAGTGGGTCACTGTGTTGCATCAAGCCTATATGTTCACTCAAATATCAAGTCCTGCCTCCTAATCCTGACCAGTCCCATCTTCTACATCTTAGTAGTCAGAGATAAGTAGGTACTAGAAGTGTTGTCCTAACAGCAAGTTGTTAAAGGCAGGGATAAGCCCTGAAGTACAATATAGTCTCTCTCTACCAAAAAAATTCCAATTACTTCCTACGACAGCTGTCACATTTTAAAAAAATTATGGATTCAATGTAGGATGCTGAATACTTATTTAGTTACCAAAATTCAACGGCCCAATTTCTGAAACTGTGTTGCTTTCACTGAAGATAACTTATGCGCTTGGGCATTCTACACTCTTCAAAAACTGTTTATTCTCTGGTTGCCTACTGCAAGGTACGATCTGTAACCTGGCTTTCTGTGTTGAACAGTCTGAGGTATGAGTATTAGAACAATAAAAATACATCTGGGGTCAAGATAGGGTTTTTCTTTGCCAACACTGGAAATTATTTTGACTGTTTTTTGAAGAAAAAGTAGGCTTCAGCTTTCTGAAATGCTTATGTTTGTAATACTTCTGAAAATCTGATCTCTAAACAGCCGTTGGTAGTTGCGTTGCATGACTGGCTGAGACTTCAAGGAAAGAGGAAGCAGGCAGCACCTTCCAGGCACAATAGCTGACGACTCTGGGTTCCCTCAGTGAGTTCTTCCTCTGTTGCAGATGCAGTATCTCCAGCCTTTACCAGGCAGCTGTATTTCCATGGAACCCTCTTCCTTTATAGACGTGTATGGGTACATAGCTACTCCTCGAATTTGGAAACAGAAGTCCTCCTTAACCTGGCGCCTTGGCCCTACATACTTGTTTGAAGAAGCCATCTCTGTGGAAACCATAGAGGTGATTAGTAAGCTTGGCCCACAGTATTGTAGCAATTTCCAAGCAGTACAGCTTCAAGGTATGTGATCATTCTCATATCCATCACTATTTGTTTGTCAGGGCAATGCTCTTTTTATTCTTATAATCAGCTATTAGTATTCTAGCTGTGCCTAGAGCTTGTTCTAAATCCTGGAACTCTGCGTTGCTGAGTGTTGTACAAGATTGTAGCAAGACATCATAAGGATCTTATAACACACTGAAAACTGGGCAGAAAAAGAAGTGCAGGAATCAAGAAGCAGAAAGAGATGGAGAGTACAGAGAGATAACATGTCCTTGAGGAGATGTAAGACTGCAATTCCTGTTGGGTAAACATTAAATGGAGAAAGTCTCAGTTAAAGCTGCTGCTTCATGTTGCTACAGAAAAAACTTAGCAGAAGAAGCAGCCGCATCTTTAATTGCAAATGCCTGCAGAGTAGCAGAGAAGGATGGAGAAATAAGTTACATTCCATTTAATGAAGAGGCTTTTTAACTGAAGCATACTGTTAGCTTCAATTATTAAACAGGCAGGCGAAACATTTCAGTTATTGATTACTGTTTATTCAACAAATAGTGCATTCACCTCTGTACTAAAGCTCAGGTTAAATGAGATGGTAATTTCCCATTTGATAAGAGCAGAATAATCTCAGCTAGTGATGCTCCAGCCTAAAGCAAAACAAAAAGACTGGCTGAAAACACTCCTACCGAATGCTGTTTATCTAGACAAAAAAAATCTCCAGGTCAGCCATGGGAAGGGGGATATTGAAAGATAAATTGTGTCAAAAAACAACCCTAAAATGAAAATATTACCAACAGAAGTCAGAAGGATTTGATTTTTGAAGTGTTGAGACTTTATGAAATCTGAGGTGCTTGTCCTCTGCGCACTAACATCTCCCTGTTCCATAAAAACACCTAAAGAAACTTTTTTGATGGAAATTTTGACTTAAAAAGAGTTTCAGCACAAACCCCCAAAATACCGTAGTTCATTCCTTAAATTGGATTTGCGACCTTGTTATTTGAATTGTTTCAGCAGTGTTGTGTCCCATCTCACAAGTATCTCATTGCTTCTCACTAATTAGCAAAGTGCTGATTCTTTTTCTTGTAAAGGCTGTCCCCCTCAGCATTAGTTTCCCAGGTTATAAAAAATTAACCTGGGAATTATATATTATATTATAAAAAATCCAGGTTTCCCAGTTTATAAAATTGTCAAAAATACAGGATTTAAAAAAAAATCCAAAAATAAAAAATTCTTGAAAGAAAAGCGTGTGAGAATTTCATACAGTCGTTAAACTGCTGAACCTGGTAATTTCTAGAATCTTCCCAAGTATTGTGAGTTGGCAGCTGTAAACATTTGCCGCTGTTCTTTTTCTTCCACGTGAATCTTTGCTCCTGATATCCCTGAGAAAGCTCCCAGTAACATGGAAGGCCCCTGAAATATTTTCTGTGCCCAGAAAATTTATATTGTGTGGACAGAGAGTGTAATCACATGAAGCCCCAGAGATATCTAGAATACTGGGAGAGGATGTAAGACCTATACAAACCATAACCAGAGGAGATAAGCCAAGCACATGTCCTATTGGTGCTTACACTGGCAAGCTGCCATAGATTGTGTTGTAAAGAATGAGGACTGTCTTCTGATTATAGTTAAGTCCTAATCAATTCCTATTGAATATTTGGTTTTCTCCAGTTATTTTCGATCTGACTCTCTCCTGTCTCACATGTTTAGCATTATAGTTTCTCTTGTTTTAGGTGAGGACAAATGTGATGATCATAATCCTACACCTCTGATCGCAGAAGAGAAGATTTCTTTTGGAATCAATGCCACGTGCTCATCTCTCACTACAGTTCAAAATATAAAGAGCTCCTACAATGAAGTGGATGGCCGGCTGATTGCCAAAGAGGTCACAGATCTCCCTCATTTGTCTTAAACGCATTTTCTCTTGTTTGATTGGTTTCGTGGAGCACGGTTTGTTGCTTTGTCTTAGTTGCATAATGTCAGTGGTTTATTTTTTTTTCCATTCTACTCATAGTTTTATTTTAGTCTGTGGAGAAAGATAGATTGGACAGTGTGAACATAGTGTTAAAAGCGTTTCTTAAAATAGCAACAAAAGCCATAGTTTTCAGGTCTAATAATAGTTTGTTTCAGTCTGTGATTTCTTTAGGCCTTCACAATGACCTTTCACACGCTGTTCTAGCCAGGCCTACTGACACGCCGAAGTAATGGTGGTGTGGGATATTTGAAGTGCGTGAATGTTTGTCCTAGCAATCAACTTTGAATGGGAAATAGTTTTCATAGTTTAAAAGTAATAAAATAATCTAAAGTATTGGAGCATCTGCTTGTTACTTTTTGGCTTCCAAGTACTGTCATATTGTTTCTTAGGACATCTCTTTTATCTGTTTAGATTGGGATTAACTCTCGAGACAGTTCAACTCCAATATTCCTAGCTAAGAATATTGCTGGACATCTCTCAGGCTCCTTGCGGTCTATTGGGTCAGTGGCTGTGGGACAACATGGTGAGTGAACTATTTCTTAATGTTTCATAATTTTTAGGTGTTGGGCTTTTCTCTGTCCACTAACAGATTTAGTCCATGTAACTTCCTGGTAGAATAACACTGCAATTTCCTAGGGGTAAGAGTGTTCCAGTCCTCTGCAGCAGCTACTAGCCTGAACTTCATTGGAGGCCCTGCCATTCTTCTGGGTCTCATTGCTATGGCTTGTGATGACCACACCTTGTACGCAACTGTCAAAGTCCTGAATTCCGTCCTGAACAGTAGCCCAATGAGTGAAAAATTGATGAGACACATACATGGATACCAGGTAGATAGTTTTTGTTCATTCATTCTGGTTATATTATTTCTCTTGCAGAACCTTATCCCAAAATCTATCAGTGGCAATGAGCCAACCACATCCTGGCTATTAGCACTCATGATTGGAACTTTGTAAGTTTTGAGATCTTTGAGAGGGGGATATAGGATAGTGCTCTAAATCCTGTTCTTACAATCTCTAGGAACCTCTATAACAGTATATCTGCTGATGGGAAGGTGAGGGCAGGTACCTCTTGTTTGGCTATGATCTGATGATCTAAAGCCAGTACAGCAGATTTGTGAGTGACCTACCCTTCACGTTTTCCCAACATGCTTGATCCCGCTCATAAAAGACCACTTCTCAGGCAAGTCTACTTCCTCCCCTTGGCTCATCCAACCTAAGATTCCTCATTACAGACTTCCCAGTGTAGGGCTGACAATGAATTCCTGTGGCTTCACTGTGTATTAGGAATTGTGCTGATATAAATAATTGCTGTCTGGATTTCATTAAGTCTGTCCTAAGTTCATCCTTCAAACCTGAAAGCTGTGCAGATTGAAGAGTTTGGTTATATTTAAGCACTGCTTATGCAACACTAGCTGGGTTAAGGCTCAAGTGTGAAATTTCAGTTCAGTATCATTTACTTTATGCTGTATAGGCTAAGCAGAGTCCTACAGAACAGAGAACTCTTTAACAGAGATGGTTCCAAATGAGACTTTTAACATTGGCTTCAGAAATGATTTATTATAAACTTTCAATTTTCCAAGTTTGTGAATTGTTCGTAAGTTGATTCTGATTCATATTAATGTATTTATCATACTTAGGTATTGCTTGCCCGGTCCTTTCTTGTAGGTGAACACCAGCCTTTAGATTGTGAATGAACTGTTCCATTTGGCTTTGTGTTACATAGCATTCTCTTCTCATGACGGATTATCATGTTGCACTGGAGTGGTTTTACTTTTTGTTTGGATGCCTGAACAATTTTTTTCTTGAACCACCAAATAATAAGAACGTGTCTTGATATGTATTTTTGAATGAATGTCTATTCCTTAAAACCTATTCAAAAGATAGTGACTTTCTGAACATTTTTCTCACTGTATCAGGAATTCATTGAGCAATCAAAGATAGACTTACCTGATAAACTGGCAGTGTTTCACACGAATGTCTTTCATTTGAAGAGGACAATGTTAGTATTATTTTTAAACTAATACCGTTTACCAGCAACTAATAATAAACCCATGAAGAATGTCGTAGAAAACCTGCTATGATTATTTACAGTTCTTATGCTGCTTTTTTGTAAATTCTATTCAGTGTAACATGGCATGTATTTTGCTCCTGTTCAGTGCCACAAAGTTGTCAAACACTTCCAAAACTTTACCTTACTGCACAAAATTTTATTCCTAGACAGTAATCTTCTTTCTTCATGATGTTTAATATAAGATATATGCATGCATGACTACGACAGCCAAGTAAACTGTGCATTTGTCTTGAATTAAAAATAGTGTTATATGTTATCTTATAAATATGTATTTATACTTAGTAGATACTTATTAAGGGGTTTTTTGTTTGGGTATTTTTGGCTTTTTTTTTTTTCCAGTTGCTGACCTATCTGTTGAAGAGGAAGACACAGCTTTTAAACAACAGGATTTTACAGTTAATGCTGTCCTTAGTGGGCACAGCTGAGCTTGGATTTGAGTCTTCAGTCATCAAGAATTATAGTGCATTCCAGTATGTTCTCTGCAACTTTGAGGTAAAACTGTTGACATTACTTTGTGGGTTTGGCTGAATTAAAAATGGCTCTATATTATGAGGTTTGGTCCTGGATCCAATATTTGGGGTGTAGTGTCATTGGTTTTCCACACTGTGTGGAGTTGATAGTCTCTAGAATAGCAGGTCCTGTCACCGTGGCTCCCCACTGTGCCCTGGTGCAGTTTGGAGTGTTCCTGCAGACCCTGAGAGCCTGTTCCTCAGAACTAGCTCAGCAGCAGCAGCAGCCCCTCACACTGGCAGGGATTTCCCAGTGCCTGCAGGTGGTAACTGCAGAAATGACTGAGAGTTTATGATGTTATCCTCCCTGAACTACGTCTAACTGTTCTCTGCCACAGATTACTAACCTCTCCACTCAGCAAAGCAGTAAAACCTCTGCTTCACTTTGTCTTTCAGCTTTGGATGAAAGCACCAGAGAATCTTGACCTTGCTCTTTTTTCACATCTTGTGGAAATCTTGCAGTCTTCCAGGTACACAAGCTAGTGTTTGATTCAGAAACATGTAGGACGAGCTCGCTTGTAACCTGAAGCTGGAACCATGAGGTGGATATAAAGGGCCCAATTCTAGTTGGAATCAGTGGACTCTGGGAATGAATCATTCCTACGTTGCTTTTTTGGCGCTTGAGTTAGCTATTTGATAGGCCACTGAGGTGACTGCGGGGCCAGACTTGGAAAAGCTGTGTGGTGACCTGGTTCACATGGAACCGCTGCGGTACAATGAAAGTTAAAATGTCTGCTGGGAAGGGGGATCTGAATATTTGAATTGAGTATGAAATAATAATATATATTTACCTGTTATATAAATATAAAATATGAACATTTATAAAATATATATAAAACATATATATAAAACATATATATAAAACATATATATGTGTATGAAATGATAATAAAAAATAAATGAAGTTGTGTTGAATACTAAAACACAACTCAGGAAGACCTTTTTTAGAACGGTACACTTTCTTAATCAGATGTACAGCTGTGTCTGAAGAGACATAGCATGACAGAGGGGCTGAGTAAAGCAGGATACTAGATTCCTTCTTTTTGGTACCAGAATTGCTCTATGCAGAGCTGTCTAGTTTCCCTTGCTGAATTTTAAAAGAATAGCATGTATTACCAAAAACTCACTGCTTGAAAAATTCAATAATGTTGTTTTCTTTGAACTCATTGAAATGCAGCAGTTTCTGCAGGAGGAGGGCGGATAGGAAGGGGTAGAGAACACACAAGGAAGTCTTCAGATCTCCATCACTGACACATATTCAATTTGTCTGACAGTGTTTGAGATGTTGCCAAGGCAACTTTAGAAGCCAAAGATGCAAAGTATTAGTGCAACCTGAGAATCCTTTTACCTGAAACCCAGCAAGTTTGGTTCTTTCCAGTAAAAGCTTTTAATAGTCCTTGTGCTTTTTTACAGAGATGGATGTCAGAATGCTGCAGTCGCCTACCAGGTGCAAATGGTGCCCAAATTAATGTTCCTCTTCAATGATTCTGAAATCAGTAACTCCAGGATCACTGTGGTCTGCACTATTCTCTCTCATCTGTTGCAAGGATACTTTAACACAAGGGATGTTCTCAGGTAACCTTCATACCTATAGCTTTTTCTCAGTTTGCAGATGAGCTATACTCCTGCCAGAACTTCCCTCACCTCATCTTTGGCAGAAGCCCCTAGGTCTTTAGCAGCTGCAGGAATCCTCACTGATGAAAATCTCTTTCATGCCTTCAAAACAGACTTCAGTCCAACCTTTTATTTGCGTGAGTGGTGGATTTAGAATATCAAATTTGCCATGTGGTAAGGAGTGTGCACCAGTAATTTTTCTTAAAATATCATAATTTGTTATTCCATGGTAATTTAGTTTGTTGTCAGGCTGATCAGTGCTGAGTGAATAAAGACAGTCCCAGTCCTTCCACCTGCAGGAGAGCAGAGACTGCAGCGGACTCTCAGCAGCACTGAAAGGTTCCGAGATTTCTGCTGATCCCGGACTTTAGACACACCTAATTGAAATTGTTGTGTGTACCATTCCTATGGTGGTCTGTCCCTTAAGAAATGCCCTTCTTGTGGGCAGGAGGAGGTTATGCACTTTCACCAAGTGTGTATGTCACATGAATCTATCATTAAAACCAGCTACTGTGTTAAAGCACACTACAGGTGAAAAGAGATAGCCAATCCTCCTCCCTGAGTCCTCACTGAGGTTTCTCTGCTCTTCTCTATGTGTTTGAAAACCAGATGGTGACAACAGTGATATCTGAAGGCCACAGGCTGTTCAGAATCTTTTTGTATGAACAGTGTGCTTAACTCGATAGTGCTTTCCTCATGGTAAAAGACTTCTGAACTCAAGAGATGAAAAGAAAAACATTTCCAGAATAGAAGAGATATTACTTGCTTTTGTAGATACATATCCTTTTTATTTGCCTCCTAGAGGATGAACTTCTGCATTCCTATTTCAACCCTGTTTCTGAAGTGATTAGAATCTCTAATGGTTGTCATTAACAGTCATCATTAATGAGTATTGAGATTTGAATGTAATCTTAAAATAATTAAACAAATGTCTGTCTGCTGACAAAAACTGTTTCCCTCTTTCTGTGCAAGGATTGGGTTGTTCCTTGTTTACACTTTGAAACCTTCTTCTGTGGATGAAAATCAGATTTGCGTGGATGATGTGGCTGAGATGCCCCACGAAGGTGAGTAGCTACCTTTGGTGTGTGTGTTCTGATAGACAGCTAAAGTACTTCCCTTCTTCTCTGGGGCATGATGAGCCCTAAATGCAACATAGTGCTTCTATCTCCAGTGGCAGGAAGAGACATGATTTGAATTACTTCACTTGGAAAAGGACAGGCTGATGCATTGAGGTAACTAGAAATTGCAGGGAAAACTTATATTGCTACAAAAGCCTCATGTGAAGGGTAGCAAAGTGACGATCACTGTGTATGTGTGCAGGAAGGCCTGACCTACCACAAGATCCACCTCCTGCTGAGAAAGTTCCCCTTTTATCCTCTCTCTATTAATAAACTAGCAGGACTTTGGCTTCATTGTCCAAAGCCTACACAATGTTGGATTTCATTGATACACACAAAGATAAAGGCCACTAAATTGAAATTGCCCCAAAATTAATGTACTGGACTCATACTTGGAATAAAATGTTACTTGACATCCTAGATTTTCTATGAATGCTTTGCTACACTTAGAATTGTAGCAAATAATAATGTGGAGCTCTGCACCTTTTAAAGTTTGTGTATTTATGTCAGCTTTGTGTGTGGGAACTTCTAGACAGCTGGCTCTTTTATTGTTATTTTTCAGTTGAGAATCTCTTGGTTGTTGCACTTCTAAACAAAATATTATATACCGAGGAGACACTGGTAATTGTAGTTTTTATGTATAAGCATCACAGCTAGGCAATACAAGTCAGATTACCTGTTTGCATTTCCCTCTCTGTTTAACCTGAGATTACTTCCTGTGATTATTCAACGTGTGGTCTAGATGGACTTGATGGTGTAAGCACTGGTCATTTCTGATTTTGGCAGGAATTCTTATGCCCAGAATCTGATGGCTGCATCTTTTTCCTCTAGAAAAGACTGGTATAAATACTTCCTCTGGGCTAATCTGGTGCAAACAAGGTTGTTCATCAAAGCAATGGAACATGTGTTTTGTTTCTTCATTAGTCTTTATTACTTTCTGATATTTGTAGCCTTAAGCCAAACATCTGGAAAGACAATCTGGCTTCGAAACCAGTTACTGAAGACGTTGTTAGATGTAATGTACTCAGACAAACTTCATTTGTCCTCTGAGTAAGTAGAAACAATTTAGAAAGTTGTGGGTAAGTGTCTGTCTTGTAGATTTCCACTTTAGTGATGCTTGACTAGAGCTAAACACACAGATAATATTTGAGCCTCAACGAAGTAGTAAGAAATAGTAAAGATTCAGAGTTATTTTTCTGTCAGTGGTTTATCTGGCATTCACACAGATATGTAATCAGATAACATGTCTGATCTCCATTTAGAAAAATGAAATGTTTTCAGAGAATATCTCAAAGGAGGAACCCAGATATGTCCTCTGCATTGCAAGAGTTGAAGAAAGCCCATCTGTCCTTGAAAATCAGTCCATACTAATGTGGGATTACTTGCACCCCTCTATCATAGCCATGAACATGCAGTTACTGTAGTTCTAGCTTGCATAACTGAAAGGCAGAGTTGGTAGTGCTGGGTGCTGTCCCTCTCCGTTTTCATTTGTTAATATATATTGAACTTCCAAATTTAAACTGGAATTTTCGATTTCATAGGTTGACAGACCTAGTCTGTGATGTAGTTTACCTCAGTTGTTGAGGTAAACTACTCCTTTCAGAAGGAGCTTCGTGTTAACGAGCTGGTTTTGTTTGACAGTAGTATAAGGTCGGATTTTATAAAATCATAGAATAGTTTGGGTTGGAAGGGACCCTTTAAGTCCAGTCCAACCCTCCTGCCATGAACAGGGATATTTTCAACTAGATCAGGTTGCTCACAGCCCTGTCCAACCTGACCTTGAATGTTTCCAGGGATGGGGCTTCTACCAGCGCTCTGGGCAACTTGTTCCAGTGTTTCACCACCCTCATTGTTAAAAGATGTCTTCCTTATATCTAGACTAAATCTACCCTCTTCTGAGTTTAAAACCATTACCCTTTGTCCTATTGCAACAGGCTTTGCTAAAAAGCTTGTCCCCACCTTTCTTATTAGCCCTATTTAAGTACTGGAAGGTTGCAGTAAGGTGTCTCTGGAGCCTTCCCATCTCCAAGCTGAACAATCCCAACTCTCTCAGCTTTTCTTCACAGGAGAGATGTTCCTTCCCTCTGATCATTTCTGTGGCCCTCCTCTGGACCTGCTCCAATAGGTCCATGTCTTTCCTGCACTGAGGACTCCAGAGCTGAACAAATACTCCACATTGGGGTCTCATGAAAGCAGAGCAGAGGAGGAGAATCACCTCCCACAACCTGCTGGCCGCTGTTTCTTTTGATGCAGCCCAGGATACAGTTGGCCTGATGGGCTGTGAGCGCGCTTTGCCGGCTCATGTCCAGCTTTTCCTCCACCAGCATTCCTAAGTATCTCTTGGGTAGGGCTGTTCTTAATCCCTTCAGTCCCCAGCCCAATTCCTTTTGCATCAAACAGTTCGCCCAGCAGACCCTTATCTCTCTAATTTAAAGAGAAGGATGTTGTGGGGAACCGCCTCAAAGGCCTTTAGTGAGAATTAAGTGGCTTGAACTATGTGGATGAGTGCATTAAATTTGTGATTTTTGTAAATTTTTTTGGAATCTTTGTGATTCTGTGTTGTGATACACTTTTAGTCAGATTTTTTTCTAGAGAAACTAAATTGCTTTGGGATTATTTTAAATAAAATCTCCTTTCTGTCTTCTGCCATGAGTTTTCATGCATTTTCATTTCTCTGTTTATCCTAGGGAACAAGAGGAGGTATTTTTTGCACTTGGGCCAGACTGGTTTCTGCTGTTCACACAGAGCCACCTACACTCTAGTACGGTTGTTCTAGGAATCAAGCTACTTCTGTGCTTCCTTCACAATCGTTTGCTGCTGAACAAATTCAAGGAGGGCGTAGTGGCTGGACGCTGGCTGGAAAACAGCTCTGCAGGGCTGAGTATTCTAATGGGTATGTGTTGGTTTAATGCTCCTACTATTTTAGCTTTTCTGTGCTGGAGAGTAGAAGACATTGTTTCTCCCTTGCATGGTGGTTGGCATTTCTGATTACCAATTGCAGGCAGATGGGCCTTTTTGTCTTGCATAACATCAGGCTAGTCAATAAGCCTGTGAGATGTCCAGATATTACCTTAAGCCCTGAAACCTTCTCCTGTAAGATATATTCACCTTTCTTTTTCGTTAACTAGATCTGTAGTTCTGAGAAAGGGAAGCATAAGGAAATAGAAGAATTCAGGGAACCTCTACTGTAAACAAAGTGATAGTGGGAAAGATTGTTAGCTATTAGTCTGAGGAAGTTTTGTAAAATATTACAGCCTAGCAGAGTGCTCTGGACACAGACAAATGAAGATATATTTGGGTCAGTTCATTTGATTTTAGACATTTCCTCAGGATGATTTCCTTTTCTTTTCCTTTAAAGATAATTTGAAAACTCAGCCCCCAGTGCCTGACAATGGCTCCTTCTTGATTTTCGGTTTTTCGGTGTTGCAAAGATGTCTGACTGATCATGTCCACATCCCTGAGATCTACTTGCTTGTGGCAGGGCTCTTTCTGGCAACTCCACAGTCTGAACCACCTGAAGCAGCCAAGGTATGGGAAAATAGTGTACAAGCATGAAGCTGCTATTGCTCAAGTACTTTGCTATTTTGTGGTCTTCCCTGTGAGAATTCTCAGGCAAGTTAGCCCTGCTTGGGTTTTTGAGATGGTTAAAATTAGTCGTTCACACTTTAAAAATGAAATAAGTTCACTTTGATTTAAGGAAATCTGTGTTTGGAACAAACTTGTTCATGCGGGTGTTAAACGTTTTTTTTAAGTACTGTATTTTAGAAAGTAATTTGGGTTAACTTCCCTGTCTGTTCTTACATTGTCAAGATTCATTAAAATCTCAGAATCGATGGATTTGGGTACTTTTTCCCAGTGCTCTGAGAAGCCATAAGGCATTTTTGCACTGGGAGTGCCAAAACTTACCTCAGAAGAGGAAAATCCAGGAAAAAAATTCAATAGGAGAGGGAGGAGTTGCTGGAGGTGAAGATGTTTTGATTTTTTTCTGATGTGGAGAGAGCAGGTGTATTTCTTGATGCAACTTTTATGATTCTCCATCTCTTCTTGAACTATTTCTCCTGTTGTAGAAAGATCTTGAGTCGATGTTGCAGCAGATCTTGCAGGACCATCACATAGAGAATGTCCTCAAAATTGGATTGTGTGCAGAGGCAGCTACTTTACTACTGGAAATGGTTAGAATCACTGTGGACAAGGTAAGCATTTTGTTGCAAGGACTGTGAAATGTAAATGACAGAACAAACTGCGTGAAACTGTCAGAAAGCAGTGACAGTATTTACCTGTAAACCCTAAACTTCCTTTGCCCTCACAGGGTGCTACCGAGCATAACAGCAAGCAGTGATTGCAAAGCATCAGTCCAACTATTGTCCTGTTTATGTTACATAGCAGATGATGTGATAGACTTATGTTTAAGAATTTTAGCACAGAGATTGATCTTACCCATGATATTACCCATTTTGTAAATTCTTGATGGTGAAGATATGCCACCTCTCTGATTGGGTGTATCTTCAAACTCCAAGCTGGAAGTTGGCTCCTTGTGCCTTGCCTCACTTCTTTGTGGCCATGTCATGTTTGCTTAGTTGCTTAGGAATACCTAGAGAGGAGCAAAGATGAACTTGTGTGAGTGAGAGGAAGGATGCCTTGACTAGATACGTATTTGTCTTTGTTCAGCCTGTTGCAGATGCAGAAACCTCCTGGGAGATTACCTATCCAGGGAACGTTATCCAGTTTCTGTGCTTGATCTATCACAGTTATACTCAGGACCCCATGTGGCACGGTCCTGATTTCTTGAAAACTTTGGCTATGGTTGCTTTCCATTCTGAACCACCCAAGGTATGTGCATCTAAGCAAGCACAAGCCCTTCAGATCTGAGATGGGCTGCTAAGAAGAAAAATAAATTTAGAGGATATTATGAATTAAAATACATTGTTGTCTGCTTCTGCAGGGAGGCTCTGAAGGCCTTTTGTCTCCTGATGGTCCAGCCATTACTGAAGGGAAAGGCTGTGCTGATATCTCCTCTCTCCCGCTCCTACCACACCCTGCCAAGAAACAAGTGTGGGATTTTGTGCGCATCCTCCTGATGGACAGTCTTCTCAATATCCCAGCAAACAAACAAGGACATCCACTTGAGATCCTTCTTGAGGTCTCTGTTCTAGTTGTTGGGCTGGGGTGGAAGAACAAGAGGTATCCTCCTAGTGGCTTGGTGAAAAAAGTGTTAACAGTGATGAAAAGGTGTATTCAGTCAGCTTTTTCAGCTGTCTAGGATAAGACTGGGATAGCAGCTTTTAGAGAGCATGCTCTACTTCCTGGCACATCTGATCTGCCTACTTAGTGGAATGAAATTCCTATCCTTTCAACAAGGAAGAAAGGCCTTTTCTGCTTGCTTTGCATTCATACGAACTAAGCAATTGCTGCCCCTAGACAAAACCAAAGGCGTTTTTGGGGCAACATTTAACATTGAAGTAAGGCATGAAAAAAACCCCATTCTCCTCAGTAATACTTACTTTTCAATAGAGCGGCCCTTGAATTTGTTGAGAATAGATTTCACATAGAGGATTCCTGTGTACTGATTTTTGAGACCGTTTCTTTTCAGTGCTCAAGTAAACCAAAAACAACTGTCTCCACTTTTAGTATAAATTAATACAGGCTGTAGCAGCTGAGTCTGAATTATGGATTTCAACCACTCAAAGCACTGGAAAGAGTCAGAGTAGTCTTAAAAAAGGGAAAATTCAAAATTTAGTCTTCGGTTCCAAGTGGCACTAATCTAAGTGTCCCAGATACGAGTTCTGATGCATCCTCAGCTCAGTAATACAAATAGTAGTGAACATAAACTTGACTGCAAATTGTCATGAGTTAAATCATCTTGCAGAGCAGCAATTCCTTAAAGGTTTATATAGTAACATCCCGAGGCCTGGTACAGTTCAAAATTGAGGGTGGCTCTTCAAACTGTCTGAATCTTGGGCCTGCCAAATAGAGCTGAAATTCCATGAAGGCAAGATCTCTTGGGAACCACCAGCGAACCTAGGTTCCAGCCCTGTGCAAAACTGTGTTCGGTGTGCAGAGGACAACTGTCCTGGCTATCAGCCAGAGGATATTGACCTACATAAGATTTCCTCTTTTCCCAGCTAAAGCATGAAGTTCTGCTGTCTCATCTGCTGTCCAGTTACTGTCCACACATGCACTCTCACTGAACACTGTATGAGAGGTGCCATATTGGCTTTGCATGGAGGAGTACACCAAATCTCTGCATTTAAGTGTTATTAGGGATTAGCTGTCACAGATAATTTCTCAGCTTGTAGCAGCTGTTTCATATTCCCACACTGGTGTCTAAAAGTGGAGTAGTTGTCCCAGCTCTTTTTGTGCTGTTTTTCACCTCCTCTTACTAACATGATGCTGAGGTGCTTAAGGGGGAATGTTGGTCATTTTGAATTATCTCAGATAGTACTGAGCATCTCTTGGAATTTCTACTTGCTTCTTTAAGCAAAGCTTTTATTGAATCCGAATCTTTGACAGGATTAGCCTGCTAGATATCCAATGGAATCAAAGGAATTTGAATAAAGGCTGAAAGCAAACTTGAGTATAATTCTCTGGCTGTTTTCCTGCTGTTCTAATATGTATACAATTACTGTATAGTCTTCTCCAGAGGAAGCCACCAGTGAGCAAAAGAGACATTTCCAGACCAAAGTTTTGCTCTCTGCTATGGACATCTTCCGTGTTACCAGCCAAGGAGAGAGGAAAACAAGATCAAGAGGTGAGCAGTGAGAATCAGGTCATTAGCTTGTTGGTATTTAGCATGTAGCTGTAATTGCTAGAAACAATTGTATGGAAACACTGGCTAGAAGAACAGTCCAGGTCAGCAGGCTGGGTTGTGCATTCTCTCCTTTTGTAGGCCAGTTTGCATAAATTAATGTAGTTTTACCATTATTCTAGAAAACCTCTTCACTTTTTCCTTGCTTTTTGAGAAAAATTCTGAACATTAGAAAGGGAATACTTAGAAAGAAACCCAGCTGATAACTCAGTTGTTGCTGCTCTCCTTTCTGATTCATTAGTTGAACCAGTCCTTCATGATAGTATTTTAGTGAGGTTGGTTCTGCCCCTCTGAAGGAGACAGCATTTCCAGTCTGAGTAAGGTATTTCTGCTAGACCTAGAATTTTCTTAGATATGTCCCTGCTCTGAGACTGTTTCTTCTCAGCTCTGGTGACCTCACACCTCACATAATTTTTCTTGCATTTCAGCTTGTTCTGGAATAATCAGCCCTCTTGTATCCTCTCCAGGAAGCAGTGATCCTCATGGCACTCCAGAATCAATTGCACCCATAACCATGATGAATATTACTTATTTTGCCCAGAAGCTGGTTGAGAAGCTGAACAGCAGGATGTTTACTGCTGACCCTAAGGAAATCCTGATCTTCACTACCAAACAGATTATAGTGGTGAGTCTCATGATATTTTTTTACAACTATTATCAACATGTTGTAATGTGCTGTTTCACACTGAGGTCATGATACTACAATTCTCAACAAGATAGCTGTAATCTGTCTTCTGATTGTGATTATTCCTGTTTTCTTGCATAAGTGCATAATGGCACTATATGGCCGTCACAGCAAGGTGCGTAAAGAAGGAAGACTTAGCTCTTTTGTGTGACTGCCTATTGGCTATGTATGTGTTGCTGAACAGCAATAAAATAATCTCTACCACAATTCCAGGAACTTCAGCAGAAATACAGAAGAATTGAATTTATTTTTAACAATGTAGTTTGAGGAAATTTTGCTGAAATAAGTTTGCAGCAGCTTAGGTGAAGTGAGAGGAGTGGATCCTTGGGGAGAGAGTTCTTTGAGCAAGTAAAGTACTCTGCTATTTTTTGTTTTCGCAGGTCTTAGAGAGCTCTGTCTCTCAGAAGGAAATTTTCCTCAGTGCCCTCTACAGCTGTCTAAATAGAGCCATCCTATACTGCCTATCCAGACCACAACAGTCGCTGCCCGAACAATTGAATGTCCTGAACACTCTCAATGTCCTGCAGGAGCAATGGGACATTATTTTTGCAACTTATAACTCAAATAATAATTTTATCATCTGCCTAATGTATTGTCTTTGCCAACTAAATTCGGGCAGGTACAAATGTTCTTCTCAGCATAACCTTTGTTTACATCTCTGCTGTTATCTGTGGGAGTGGGTGTAGAGGGGGAGACTTCACAAAACTTGGGCAACACCATCCATTTTGAGGAATTTCTAGAAGCTGAACTTGAGCTGGATTCAGCTAGACTAAGGACTTTGGATGTCGTATATGTGCTGTATCTTAGCAAGTATTTGACCCATTGGGCTCAGTGCTCTGGGGGCTTAAAGCACCATTCTGCTTTAAGTAGGGCACCCTTTCCTCTGTAATTTGGTGCCTGTTGAAGCGGCAGAGTAAGACCACTTGGGGAAAGATGTCTGTTTTCCTCACACACTTAAAAAAAATGAAAAAACACCCAACAGAAATATTTTGATGTGATTTTGTTTTTTTTTTTATCATTTAATTTGGAGAAGAGAAAAGTTACTAATGTGCTCAGTATTCCAGAGGCAATGGATTGTCTTTGAGCAAGAAAGTGGAAGGGATAAAATGTTCTTCAATGAGAAGGCTATTTTTTTCCTTGCAGAAAAAGTAAGCTGAAAATTTCTTAACTACCTCTCTTACTCAAAGGCAGACTAGTATGTGAGCTTGTGGTTATAATAAGCAATATTAAGTGCACGGTAATAGTGTGGCAGTTAATTCCATTTTTTTAATTTTGAAAAGGCTGTTTTGTTTCAGAGACACCCATACAAGCTTGCATGTTTGTCTAAACAGAACCCTTAAAATTTGAACATAGGTTTAATTGCTACTCTTTGTTAACCAAAACATCTGTGTTGTATCAGTGTTACTCATGCCGCATTTCCAGCAGCTTACTTTGGACTAGTAACTGCAGTTAACAAGCTTGAACTGATTTAAGTGGTGCTGGCTTACAAACTCATAATTAAAATGAGACTCTGGAAATCTTCCTGGGATTTGGGCTAAAATTATTCCACAAGCGTGCAGGTGGCCATTCTTCAAGACATCTGCATAGGCTAACTTAGTGAGGTGTTTTTTCTGATCCAGCAGCTATTCTTGTGTGAGTGCATTTAAAAATATATATGAAGCTGTGCATGTGTCTTGTGAATCTTTGTTATGGTTGTTGTTACTCAGGTCTAAGCTGCAAAGTGCTGGTCAATTTTATCTTTGACTTGGATAGGACTAGAACATCCATATGCGCTCTTTTTGGTCATCTTAGAGGTGATATGTCAGAGGTACTCTTGCTAATGTAAGCTGGGAAGTTATTATGGAAGGTACTTTGTGGAAAAAAAAAGCAAATATTGGCTAGTGTTTTATTCACTATAATGATGTTTGTTGTTTCAATGAAAACCTTCTGTGTTGTTTAGATGGTCTGAATAGAATCCATTAATACAGTATCACATCAGAAATGAACTTCACTTCCTGGGGTCTTTTCTTGATTGTTCTTATTCCAGTCAGATAATAATTTCCAGGCCAAAACTGTTGAGATGGGGGAAGGGTTGCTTTTATGTTGTAAGAGCAGAAACATTTTAAAAAACTAAATTACAGAATTGCTGCTGTTATCCAAAATACAAATGTAGCAAAACCAGGGAATCAGAATTGTGTTATTTAAAAGAAAATAAGAAATAAAAATAGCAGCTTTACATACCCAAGAGATTGACTTTCCCGTGTAGTAGTTCCTGTTTACAGTTGGTCGAACGTAGTATGTTGCTTGTGGCCATACCCAATATATATTATTGACAGCACTTCTGTGACCAAGTCCAGGTTTTCTGGATGCCTTAACTAACCCTGTTCCATTCATTGTAAGTATTACTGCTGTGCTGAAATTCCTGATGTCTTTTACCTACTGACTGGTAAATTATCAGATACGCATCCTATTCCACTCCCAAAGTAGCACCAACTCTTTCTGGCCATGGTGGAGTTCTCAATTATAATCACATCCACATGGTACTAATCTCACAGTGCTAAAGATTGCATTTTTTTTTTGTGCTGTGTGCTTTATAAACTGAGTGAACAATCATTGGTGCAAAGAACTCAGTCTCAGTAAGCAGTTCAGGAGCGGAGTATGGCAAGGCAGTGTTTCCCACATAGTGGGAATACCTGTAGTGAAGAAACTCAGAGCAAAGAGATGGGATACCAGATGCTCAGGGGAGGTGCAAGAAAGCTGGATGCAATCTGGCTACATCAGTACAGCCCTGTGTTCCACCTAATTGAGATGAATGGTAGACACAAGTGCACAAAGAAGTGCAGCGATGAGACATTTACAATAGTGTGATCCATAGGAAGGATCTTAATGACTGCTTCTTGACGTTGAAAACCTGACTGGCAGTAGTTCAGTTCCCACTTTCTGTAAATCCTTCAGTATCATGTAATTGGTGTAAGTCCTCAAGCCTAGGAATGTTATCTACTAAATGAATCAAGTAGGAGTGGATGTGTAAAAATATCTTTGTTTTTTTCACTGTCCTATGTTTGGTTTAAGTCTGGTTTCCTCATGTGACCTTTTTTTTTTTGTCACAGCTATCCAGAAGGCTTTGGGGTGGATGCAAAGCCAAAGCTGGCTTCATATCACCAGATCTTCTTTGCACCCAGTGAAGAGGAAAAGGGCAACCTGCCTACTCCAGATGATGGTAATTTATGGCATATGTTGCCTTTGACTGACAGAGCAGGAAAATGCCTGGCCTAAACAGTTTCCAGAGCACCTTGTGCAAGTGCTGCGTAGACACCTCTTTGGTGTATAGGCACTGTGGACACAGCACAGTGAAAGTAAAATTGTGCCAAACTTGACTTGTGCCTGCATCATATCTTTTTATTCAGAAATCATGCCCACATCCTCGGGAGTAATTGATTCCAGTTTTGGTATCTCTTCCCTATGTTGTGGCCAGTGTTAATCCCCCAATATGTAATATTTGTAGCTCTGTTTCTTTTTTCAAGGCCTATACAGAGCTTGTGTCTGTCTGTTGTACACAGGAAGAAACATTTTGCTCTTTTAAGAACAACACTGGAAAAAATTTGGGCTGGATTCAATGTAGGGGCTGTCAGCTGTACCCTACAGAATAGTAATGCCCTTTATATATACATATATATATATATAGGTTTGGATATAATACATCTAAATAAGTCTGATTTGCAGGGAAATACATCAAAACAGGTCCACACTTCCTTGTATAGCATTTCGTTGCTGTGTCAAATTGTGTCTACTTGGTTACCTTCTCTCCCTCACCTCTAGTGATGTTGGGCAAGATAAAGGTCCTTTAAGTGCTTTAGCATTCTGTGTTTGATAGAAAGAACATCAAAATTCTGATGAGGTGGTTTTCCAAGGCAGAAAAAAGTTAGAACCATCTGTCACTCCTACTTGTTTCTTTTAGGGAGCTGTATTGGACTAACTGATCTGGCTTAGATCCTATGGCGGCAGTAGATAAAATGGAACAACACAACTGACTCCAGCAGTTACTCTGGACCAGTTCTGTTCCACATGAGGTTTTTTGCTTTATCTGCTGCTTGACTTGGTACATAAAAAATGACTCTTCATTTGTAGTTTCTTTTGTTTCCTAGTCCATCAGGAGATTCTGAGAACTATAGAAATCATCTGGAAGCAGCTCATTTCTCAGAGGCGGCAGGCTCTGGAGGACACTTACAAGATGGATCTTTCTGTAAAAGGAAATGACAAAGAAAGGGACATGAAGATAACAGAGATCACTCCTTTATGGGAAGAAATTATGACAAAAGCTTGGCAACACTTGATAGGTCTCTGTTCTTTTATGGAACAATCATTGCAGTAAGCAAAGACGTTGCAGTAAATGTAGCACTTAATGGAAAGCCATGGATTCCTGTGTTATACCCTTCCTCTGCTCATCACCAGCCAGTTAAAGCAGATCCTCAGTTTCTCTTATCCAGGATTGTGATTGCTTTCTGTGTTATGACCGTGGCCCTTCTGTAATCACCTGGTAATGTTGTAGGGCTCGTGATGTATTGCAAGAAAGAGTGATCTCCTTAGACAATTATATCTCATAGGAGTATTTAAAAGGGTGAAGAAAGGCATTCCAATGTGTGTAGTGTGGCAGGGATTAAAAATTCATGTCTGTATAATGAAATTGATCTATGGCAGACCTCTGTGAGAGGTTTTAAACAAGAGACTTGAGAAGTACATGCTAATTCAATGCTGCTTTTATAAATAGAAGGACAATCCAGCTGGAGTGAGGTACTGCCATATTATGACTTTTGTGGCAAGGGTATAGAGCCTGTACCTTCCCACAGGTTCAACTTCAAGCCTTTACAAGCTTTTTTCATCTGCTTTGTTCCACAGCATCTGAAAAGAAGCTTCTGCAGAATAAAGCAGGGCCAGGCGTGTCACAGAGCAAGCACAGTTCCTGGAGTGAAAGCTTCTCTTCAGCTATTAGGTTGATGCCTGGCCGAAATACAAAGGAAATGATATGCAAATCTGAGGTAACTTCTCCTCTGTCTTTTCTGTCTCTGTCACTGGTCTGGCTTTGGTATGGCTCTGGAGAATTTGTCTGGAGTTGGGAGGCTTCTGAGTATCTGTCAACATGTTCTGTTGTAAACTAAATACCTATTGCAGTTATTGCTCCATTTCTAGACTGCTAGAAATCATTACAAAGAAACAGTCATTGATCTGACGAGCTTCGGTTGGCATCCTTAACCTATAATGTACTGATACATACTTTTAACGTGTGGCCTAGTTATTGCACTTGAAAAACCTAAGCATCCAATGTGTGTTTGTGCTCCCTGGAAGTGTTCAAAGCCAGGTTGGATGAAGCCTTGAGCAGCCTGTTCTGATAGGAGGTGTTCCTGCCCATGGCAGTGAGGGTGGAACTGGACGATCTTTGAGGTCCCTTCCAACCCAAGCCATTCTGATTCTATGTTTTTCTGATTCTATGATTACTATTGTACTGTCCTTTCATTTTCTATTCAATATTAAGTATTACAAGTTCCAAAGCCTCAACAGATAAGGAGACAAGTTCTTGAATAAAATGTGGAAGAGTCTGAAGGATATGTAGAATTCCCACTTCCAGCACTGCAGCTGAACTATGTTTTCCATGTGTGAGCTCCTCCTTTGCTAAGATAGAGGGATATTTCCATGCTTTTGCTGGGCATTTGTCAAGAATATAAATAAAAAGCACCAGTTAGATACTCCTTATTTAATTGTGTTAGGGCTACAGTAGCTAGCGGTAGGGTAGGGCATCAGAGTTTTGGATTAAGCTTTTGTTACTGAAGTGCTGAACACACTGAAGTCTTTTTCTCTTCTGCTGAGGGGACAGTCTGTTACAGCATCAGTTTAGGGAGTCTTAACCCTCTGGCTGTAGGTTGCAGATTTATCCCCAGTGATGACTGGCTCGCTTCCAGGTGTGTTGATCAGGAAGGTCATGGTACCCAAGTAATGTGTCTGATAATAACCTACTGAGCCATAAGTATTTTCTCAGCATGCCACAGCACCCTTCTTATTCCTTAAAAGCACTTTGCTGCTTACAGAGCAAGCAGGTTCTTCCCAGGTACGTATGTAGACCGTGATGTCATACTACAAGAGTATCAACTATTTGCCCTGGGGTCTGTTTAATTATTTTTTAAAATTAATTTTGATTATTACAGCTGATTACACCTCAGTGAGCAATGTAATTGATATTTGTAAATGTATCCCAAGGAACACTTTGTACAACATGCTTTTTGCTGTTGAAGGTTAAAGACTCCGTTATTGTTTTTTCCCTAAATATGCCCATATCATTAGTTCCTCCAGTGAAAAGGTTGCCATCTGGAAAAGGCAGCGCAGAGACATTATTCAGGCACAAGTGCATGAAATTGGTGTTTCTGCATCTTCTGTCTCTCTTCTGCAAGGAAGCGGCTTGTAATTAAAGGAGTTTGGAGGAAACATTACTCATTTTGTGTTATTCCTTATCATGTCAAGGACTGACAGCTCCACAGCTCTGATAAATTGTTCCTCTCAATGAGATGCAAAGCTACAGTTCCAAATGTTCTTCTCCACACTTGCTCTCCCCCTTTCTCTCTCTCCAGTCTATCTTTGAAACAGAGTTTGATGTACTTTTCAGAGAGATGAAATCTAAGAGGAAGACAGTTAATTTCTTAGGTCCTCCACGTCCCTCTTCATATATTTCACAAGCAAGATCTAAGGTGAGATTTCCGGTATCAAAGGAAGTCAGAAGCACAAGTTACATTAAAAGTCAGTTATATTTGTGCTTCTAACTTGTATTACTCAAAATCACTTCAAAAAGTGCTGTGGTGTAATTTTGTATCATCTACTGTCTTGGGTCCCTTCTGTTTTAAGTTGGGAAAAATCTTCACATACTGGCTTCTGTCTTCACCACTGTTAATTATGGACCTATGTCCTACAGCAACCCAGCTGAAACATTGAGATAAAAAGAAAAACAGCAGTATGAACTACGTAGTGAGAGAAATTCTTTAAATCCCATAGTAAAATACAAATCTTTGCATTTACTGAGAGTTAAGCACAGTTGTTTCTAACTAGCAAAACTTACCAAATTTGAGAAAAGTGCAGAAATTCAGCCAGGATTTCAAAGCTTGTCCAGTATAAAGAAGAGATGAGTTGGTGACTGGATTATTAATTTTATTTTTTATTGACTCAAAATAAACAAAGAAATTGAAGCAATAGTAGCATTTGCTGAAGATTAAAAAATAACAAAAAAACCCTCTGACAAACCAAATATCCCCCTCAAAACTATCAGCTTTTTCCCTGTTGTAATTTAGAAAATAGCAAGTGTGCTTTTGAGACCTAATCCTCAATTTGGGAAAATCTGCAAAATTCAAACTATTCACTCCCATAAAGGATCAGGAGCCAGTTTTCTGAATTACTTTTTCTCAGGATCCCCAGCATCAGTGAATCCAGTTCCTGGTATTTCTTGGTAAATGTCAGAATTAGCAATTTAATGCATCTGTGTTCTCACCATATTTCTGAATCCACTTATTTCTGAATCCAGTTTGCTGTCTCATGCTCTGCTCTGGGCTTTGTCTGGAAGGTGTGGTCATTTAGAAAAGGGTGCATGATCACGTCTGGTAGTAGAATGGTGATGACCTGCTCTGGTAATTACTATTTGTGCTTTCTTGGAAGTCTGAGTAGCCATGCAGGAGCAAGAGCACTGTACAAAGTCAGATTATTTTAATGTTTACAGGTGACAGAGTCGAGTAAATCACCAGCAGGAGGGTCTGTAAGACTGTGAATACAGTGGGTAGTGTTCCATATCATTAACTTTCCTGTTTCAAAGTGACTCTTTTGATCTCTTCCTCTTTCTCTTCCCTTCCTCCTCCAGGCTCTTTCCCCCACTACTTTTGCTGTCAGAATCTAGGTTATGTATTAAATTTTCAGTTTAGCAATGACTGATTGTTTTTGTCATCTTCAAAAAGCTGCAGGAGCAGCAAGGGACCACTATAGCAATCATACCTCAGTAAACTGTAAATCAGTCAACAATCAGTATCCTGAGGTTCTTCCTGAAGATGAGTGCCTGAACGATGTTATAAGCGGCATAATTCTAGCTACTGTAAAATGCACTGCCTTAGGACTGTAGGTATAGTGTTTATTCTTTACAAGAGTTGCAGAGCCTCCGAAGTTTCAGAGCAGGCCTGTTTTGGTTCATTTGTTACATTCCTCTATGCCAGGGGCCCATGTACTTGAGAGAATTAAATAGAAAAGATCTTTTTAATCTCAGTCTTCAGAATGAAGATGTTAACAGATAACTCCTAACTTGTGATTGCAAAACCAGAAAATTTACAGTAGTATTTTGGTCAGCATACATACACTTGTAAAGACAGGTATAGATGAAGAACCAGCATCTTAAACTCCTTTGTGCTGATTTGGTCACAGTCATTGCAAGAGAAGTCCTCCTAGGTAAGTCATGGGAGAGTGCAGCCTTTGAACTCTAAGGAAGTTTTGAGCACTTTGGTGGATAGTTTGGTTTCTGCTCTGCTGCTCTTAGTGTGTGCAAGGTCACTGCAGAGTGATGACAAAACAAACCGTTTAATTTTGTAGCTCTACAAGCCAGAAAATACTGGATCGAGGTTTGGTTTGACTGAGAGTGATTAACTTTTTAGTTGGCTTGGTAGTAAGAGCCCATCTCTTGCGCTTGCTTTTGTAAGTGGCAGACAGATTGTTAAAACCACAGGAAATCTGCAGAAGATAACGTCATCGATGTGTTAGTGAGAGCTTTCTATCAGTGTATAACTTTCTGAAGCCAGGAAATCTGAGAACTCTTGACTGAAAACTCACTGTCAGACACAGAATCTACTTCAGTTCCTTTTGAAAATTCTTCCTTTTAAATTTTAAAGTAGTTTATTTGTACTGATGGCTAAACCGTCTAGATACACCTGCTGAAAAGAAAATGCAAGTTCATTAACTCATTTAGGAAAGTGAGTTGAACATCCTTCTCGCTGAATGAGAAGATACTGATATGATCAAGGACCACCACTTGGATTCTACAGATATCTACAACAGATATACCTTGCTGAAGTATTAGTAAATGCCTCTTGGGCAAGGTCTACTGAATGTTGTCTGTACAGTTCTGCCACTATAGTTAGATTCCCGAGAGGAAGAAATACAGCCTCTAAAATCTGTTTGAGGAGTTATTGTTTCTTTTGAAGTCTGAGAAAGACTGAGACGTGTTTCAAACAACATGTTATTTCAAAATCTTTAGGACTGTCTTTAGTTATAGATTTACAGGATTTTTTATTTATTTATTTATTTTAGTTTTGTCATATGTTTATTCACCAGGCTTCTCTTAATCCAGCAGCTAAAACTTTTGGTGCTACAGAAAATCATTTGTTTGTTACACCAAGAACAAAAATATTTTTAAATTTCACAGCTGGAAAAAGAAACCTTGAAAAAATTACTTCACATGTAACACTCATTCTTGACCTAAATATGGTTATTATATCTTTTACCTCTAGTGAATTACCTGTTGTGGTAATACAGTATATTTTAAGAAGTATTTAAACATAAAATTTCTGTTGACTTAAGCAGGAGTTTAAACTACAGACATAAATTACTTTTGTGCTGGAAATATAAATCTCTACAATGCTAACAGGCTTTTAAAAATGTATTTTGAACAGTGCTAGGACTTACTTAGCTAGTTCAAATAGGAGCTGCATCACAGATACAGAATTAGTCCCCTTTGGGGCAGGGCTCTCACCCCCTCTGAATCCATTGGGAAAAAGCAATGGGGCTTCGTTCACTCCCGGCTGTCAGCCTTGCTTCACGCTTTGTGCAGGCATCTTTACAAGTTTTGCATTAGGTGTGAGGAAGAAATAACCTGTTCTAAATTAGTTTGTGTAGATCATACTTCTCAAACTCGTGGGTGAGATATCTGTGTGCAAAAGTCTGTGGTTTAGAGGATATTTTTTAATAAGGCTCTTCAAGCAGAAGTGTTTGTTGATCTGGAAAGCTGGCCGTGTACTCTTAGGCTCTTGTGAAGGCACAGAAGTTAGCTCAAACTAAGCCTCAGTGTTAGCTCAAAATGCTGTGTGTCAGCGGGCTTTGACTTCTGTAAGGAAAAAGCTTTAATTCAAGTTGATGGATATGAATTTACAGGGACTTGGCCATTATCACCCACGATGCAAGTGGCAACTCTAGCAGCTGAACCAAGAGCTTTCAAATAGCAGCTACTTCTTTCCTGCGTTGTTATGGCATCTTTTAATAACTGATTGTAAAATCAAGGTTGATGCTGACCAACCTGGGTTTTCAAACACTGAGCCACTGCATCAGAGAGGGGTGGTTTAAAGTGGAGAAAGATATGTGAGGTAGTGAAAAGGAGTGAGGTTGAAAAAAAGAGACTGCAAATTTGGGATGAATGAGGGTTAAGCTCAATTTAGTAGCTGGTGTTAGGTACAATGAAAAAGATAGACATATTTGAAATATAATCACTATTATTTCTTAAACAGATATTTTTCTTACCAATCACTCAGTTGGTCTTGTATAAGCTTTTCAAGTTAACTGATTTAAAACAAGCAAACATGTAATGATATTTCTTTGAAAAGTGCATTGTTTGTGTAACATCTTTATCTTCATAATAGAAGGATAATTAACATCACTAATTATCTAATTAAGTTCATTAACTATCCACCAACAGTGCACCGTGAAGTTGACATTATGTTCTTCTGTCAACAAATGCCTTAATTTCTTAGGAAGTAATTAAAATGTAAATTAGCATGTCATTAAATGCACAAGGGAAGTTTGGAATCAAATATTCATTTCAAAACTGCTCGTAGCATACTTTTTTTTACTTCAATGAAAGCAGTCTCTACTATTAATGATGTACATTAAACAATTTCCATTATAATATTATTGTCTTGTTTAATAACTTGCTCAAAGCTAAATTACAGTGTGCTGTAGCAATCTGGAAAAAGTTTCTTTAACTTTGAACAAAGAAATTTTTGTGTCCTCTTAAGTGGATGTCCGACACTTCTCATTTATCATTTTCAGATTGTTTACAAGATTATAAAGAAATAATTCAACAGGTCATTAAGTTAGATTAAAACTATATGGAAACAAAATACAAACCTATCTAATATTATGCAATGTGTATTGCTGAACTTTCTGAAATGTTTCAGAAATGTTTGAGTTTCCACATTTATTGGATATAACTGTTACTGTGGATGAAAGCAGAATTTTATTTGGTTGCAGAGAAGTCCCAGAAACAAGTGCTAGCCACATAAAAGACATTTTTTTCTATGCTGAATACAGAAATACAAATAGTTTTTCATATGTCTTTCTTCAAATAGGCTCCATTCCAGAATTTAGATGCAGCATTTTATTTATAATAATTCCAGAAAGAAATTGTTTTAATTAAGTTACTTTATATTGTGTGTTTGATTCCAATGCCTGAAGTGGCAATTGAAACTGGATCAAATTTACATTTTTGTTTTAAAACTTTGGGTTTAGTCAACATTCTCATCCAAAGTTCCCCCACGAAAATAATTTCTCGTTATTCATTATTTTTAAGCTCTAAATTAGTTTTATTTTTTTAAAGACAAATAATGCACATTTTCAATTATGCTATTTATTATTAGAAATCTTGATGAGGAGGAGAATTAAGACAAAATTTGCTTATCAACAAGTTAGAAGTTTATATGCTATGTCATCTCATGCAAGGAGCTGTATAAAATGCATAGGCTGCTGCTAACCTGTGCTGAAGTCCCTGACCATTAATTTCTTGTTGTTCTCATTCTTGCTGGTAAAATTAAAGGTAAAACTTTGGTGTACCTATCTGTAATCCACTCGTGCTTTCTACTGCAGAATAGCCCTTAAACTCCAGGACTGTGCTAAAAATCTCCAGAAGTAATCTTGTCACCTTTATATGTGTCCTGTTTTAGGAAAACTGACAATTTTATGGGATGGGGAAAAAAATGTCTCTTTGTATTCTGTACTCTGAACTCTAAGCATATATTCATGTTTACAGAATTCTTTCATCAGCTGAAGGATTAGAAGAGCACATATTTCGTAAATATAAGCCAAATGTAATCAGAAAACGTCATTGCATGAGATTTTCAGAGAAATCCTTTGGGATACTATGTAATGAAGCCGTAAGTTACATACACCTGCAGAGCTTCATAGAAAATGACTATTTTAAATAAAAATAGGAAAAAGGTAAGAACAAATGAAGGCAAGAAGAGATCCCATTGCTATTTCCCATAACGCCAAAGACTTATACCTTTTATATGAGGTAAAAGCTAACATCTCTGCTGTGACAGGATGGAGACTGAGCCCTCAAGAAGTTAAGTGAATTATTCCAAAGTCACAACAATCATTGTCAGAGATAGCATTAAAGATCAAATGTGTCTCACCTTCCATTGTGCTTTTTTACTGTTAGGAGGCATGTTTCTGTTCTCCCAGGAATTCATGTCGTTAGTAGTATCATCTGTTAAAAGCATGTGTGTGTATACATACATCTGTACATACATATAGTTGCTGTAGAAGGAGAGCTACTTCTGTGCTGCCTCAGTTTAGCTGATAAATACAGTGTGGAAGCTTCATCGTATGTACATCACGCTGTAGGTTTATCCTCTTGAAACCCACGACTGTGTGTGGATACATTTATGATGCACTGAAATATAGAGGCTTTTCTCATTAAGTTTGCTATTCCCCAACGAACTGGTGATGCCAGGAAACCATCCATGATCTTTAGGAGCAGTTGGCACTGTGCATTAGCCTCCTAGCGGGTTGAGGCACGAAGCTTCCATGCAACACTTAACTGCTGAAACTACAGTCTGTTGAAAAGCTAAATGAATTTTGGCAAAGCAATAATAAAATCCACACGGCAATAACAATTTTGTGATTCAAAGAGCCTGCAAAGAGTCCTCAGTGTGGAGAGTATATGCAAAGACTAGGACAAACTGCTCTTTAATCTAAGGAAAGCATTGTCTGCCTTAGCTTAATGCTTGTTACCTGGTGACTAATGAAGCAATTTTTTCTCTTATGAAATTAACCTACTTGCTTCCTAGTGCATAGTTAATTACTTGAAAAGTAGTCTGGTCACAAGATGGGTGGCATATGGTTTGCACAAGGTAGTAATGTAGCTGCTGTCTGATTCACTATGTTAGATTTAGTGGCAGTAGTAGTTCTGGAGGTGTTATGGACTTCATATCTGAATACAACAGGGCTGGTGAATTGGAGACTCCACTGGGCTCCAGTAACCTGCTATAACACTTGGATTCTTCTGTGTAAAACTGCCATGCCAGCTGTAATCTTATCACCTGCTTGTGAGGCTGATGAAGAAGGGATTATTTTCAATGATTTAGTAGGAAAAAATCAGCAGCCTTGAGCTTTAATTGTGCATATCAAGAGGGGAAATTCTGGTTAGATGTGTGGAAACAGGAGGAGAATGAGAATTGAAGTGAATACAAGATTGTTTTCACACTTCAAAGGAGTTTAGGCTCAAAAACTTAATTGCTGACAGTGTGTTTCTGTAGCTGATTAAGTCATAGTGGGTCGGGAATTTTACATTTAAAAGATTATTGGGTTTATATGGCGACTGCAAAAATCAATCACTTTTGTGAGAAAGCATTGTCTTCCTGACTACATCACATCACCTGTGACCGGAGAGCCACACTGGCTCGGGTATGCAGGCCAGAGCACAGAGCTGGAATGTGGGGCTGCTGAGAGGAGCAGTGCTGCGCCACAGGCGGATCCCATTTAAAGTTGAGCTGCTAGGAAATATATACTTAAGTAAAACTGAACAATTTACTCTTTATAAAACAGTGTTTCCTTAGACTTCTATTATGTCACATAATTTTTCATAAAAATTGCAACTTTTCTGTATGATTCAAGATGGAAAGTGTATCATGTAATTTTTCTCCTTCTAATGATGCTAATCTTCTGTTTCACTCTCTTGCAGTCATTACCCCTAGAGGTTTTAAGCATGTTTAACTGACACTTTTAAGGTCTAAGTGCTGCATATACATCATCTGTGTGTCTGTATCTTAAATTCTCAGATTAAAGGCAAGTGTGCCCCCCTTCAGCACCAGACAACTTTTATATAAAGTTGTGAAATGTGTGACTAAACATACCCTGAAACGCAGTGATTTCTTGAAACAGGGTAGTCAAATGTGCATCACAGAAGCAGAAAACCTTTGTCACTGTCACATACGCTATTTACAGTTTGTTGTGTCTCTGGGCTCCTTACCTGCTGTTCGGTTTTGCTATGCTCATAGATACTTACTAAAAGCATAGTGATTGCTTGGATAGCTGTAATTCTATCAAAAAGATATGCAGAATTGTGTAAGCCCAAGTTAGAGGAATAAGGTATATGGACTCTTCCTGTGGTATAAGATCTAATATCCGGTAAATCAGATACATTAGAATATGATCTACAACAGTAGAAGGGATTTCCGAATTGGTTTGTCAGATTGTTTCCCCATCCGATGACTGCATACTATCACCATATACATACTTTTCATAGGCTTATCAGGTTTCAAGTTAGTTCAGTTTTGGTTTGCCTTATTACCAACTCCCATTCCTCTGCAGCCAAGTCGTAGTGGCAGGATGTTCCAGAAACTCAATTGTTTTAGTTTCCCCATCAGTAAGCTGAAGACTTTGACCTCTTACATAAAGAGCTTTGAGATATACTGGTGAAAACTACTGTGCATGAGTAGGTATTTTTTTTCTAGCTGCAACGCTATATGAATGCTCTTACTGTGTGTATTTACAATATTTATTTTGCTCAGAAGATCTAAAGCGATAGACTAATATCACCAGTTCTACTCCTCCCTCACCAACGGATGACTAACACAAATGCTTCAAAACAAGTATTTGGGTATTCCCACTGTCATCCATGGGACTCTTCACTTCATACACTGAGGGATCTGAATATTAGGGCTTTCCTTTGGCTCTTCCAAGTCCAAAATTATGTTTTGTTGAAGTTTATTTTTATTTATTAAGAGTTTTGGCACATACTTCTGTGTGTGTGTGTGTGTGTGTGTGTGTTCTGTAATACAGCACAGAGACTTGAATTCCCTCAAAGTGCAGAGCTCCAGTGACATAATGTTTCTTTAGCAATGAACTATGGCATATGTCCCATCTGTATCATACAATATGAGTTTATTATGGCAAGCATGAATATTTATGGGGTGCAGGAGTGTTAAGTGACATATATATATAAAATGAGTGTGCTTGTATGTACATAAAATCAGTCATAGAAAGTTCTAGAGCTCAATAGAGAATTGTTAACTTAGAAGTCACACCTCAACTTTCCCCTTTCCCCTTTCTCCCTTTCTCCCTTTCTCCCTTTCCCCTTTCTCCCTTTCCCCTTTCCCCCTTTCTCCCTTTCCCCTTTCTCCCTTTCCCCTTTCTCCCTTTCCCCTTTCTCCCTTTCCGCTTTCTCCCTTTCCGCTTTCTCCCTTTCCCCTTTCTCCCTTTCCCCTTTCTCCCTTTCCCCTTTCTCCCTTTCCCCTTTCTCCCTTTCCCCTTTCTCCCTTTCCCCTTTCTCCCTTTCCCCTTTCTCCCTTTCCCCTTTCTCCCTTTCCCCTTTCTCCCTTTCCCCTTTCTCCCTTTCCCCTTTCTCCCTTTCCCCTTTCTCCCTTTCCCCTTTCTCCCTTTCCCCTTTCTCCCTTTCCCCTTTCTCCCTTTCTCCCTTTCTCCCTTTCTCCCTTTCCCCTTTCTCCCTTTCCCCTTTCTCCCTTTCCCCTTTCTCCCTTTCTCCCTTTCCCCTTTCTCCCTTTCCCCTTTCTCCCTTTCCCCTTTCTCCCTTTCCCCTTTCTCCCTTTCCCCTTTCTCCCTTTCCCCTTTCTCCCTTTCCCCTTTCCCCTTTCTCCCTTTCCCCTTTCTCCCTTTCCCCTTTCTCCCTTTCCCCTTTCTCCCTTTCCCCTTTCTCCCTTTCCCCTTTCTCCCTTTCCCCTTTCTCCCTTTCCCCTTTCTCCCTTTCCCCTTTCTCCCTTTCCCCTTTCTCCCTTTCCCCTTTCTCCCTTTCCCCTTTCTCCCTTTCCCCTTTCTCCCTTTCCCCTTTCTCCCTTTCCCCTTTCTCCCTTTCCCCTTTCTCCCTTTCCCCTTTCTCCCTTTCCCCTTTCTCCCTTTCCCCTTTCTCCCTTTCCCCTTTCTCCCTTTCCCCTTTCTCCCTTTCCCCTTTCTCCCTTTCCCCTTTCTCCCTTTCCCCTTTCTCCCTTTCCCCTTTCTCCCTTTCCCCTTTCTCCCTTTCCCCTTTCTCCCTTTCCCCTTTCTCCCTTTCCCCTTTCTCCCTTTCCCCTTTCTCCCTTTCCCCTTTCTCCCTTTCCCCTTTCTCCCTTTCCCCTTTCTCCCTTTCCCCATAAGTAGCAAACTTATGGTCCCCTTGTACTTGGTGTTGGTGAGGCTGCAATTTGAATCCTATGTTCAGTTTTGTGCCCTTCGCTACAAGAAAGACCTCGAGCTGCTGCAAAGAATGGTAACAAAGCTGGTGAAGTGTTTGGAGTACAGGTCTTACGAGGAGTGGCTGAGGGAGCTGGGGTCACTTAGTCTGGAGAAAAGGAGGCAGAGAGGAGACTCTATCGCTCCCCACAACTTCCTGCAAGGAGGTTGTAGTGAGCCAGGAGTTGGTTTCTTCTCCCAAATAATGAGCAATAAGACAAGAGGAAAGGTCCTCAAGTTAATCATTACAGTGTAATTATCCTGACTGAATACTTAATAACCAATAGGTTTGTCTATATTCTCCATGTGTACTGGACATATTTCTCACAGTTTTTGAGTTTGTTTCTGTTTGGTTTCAGGTTTTGTTTGTTTGTGTTTTTTTCCAGTCACAGTGATCTCCAGTTTTGTTAAGTGTTCATTTCACTTTACAACCAGTTTTCTTGTGGAGATGATCATCAGGGACATGTTCATCTTGTTGAAGGTGGCTTGCTCTAGCTCATTTGGAAGCCGAAGTAGTTGGTCTTCAGTTCACCAGACATGGCTAGCAGAATTTTCCCTTCTTAGGATCCTTCATATATTTCAAAGGCTAGGAGCTGGATCAGTGACACCAGTGGGAATCTTTGCAATGTGGACTTTGACCTTAGGGGTTCTCATGAGTGACCATGAGTGAAATACAGACTATGAACAACTTTGAAACAGCTGCCAGTGGAGCACTGACTTGGCTTGAATAGCCTGTGGGTATCCAAAATGGTTGTTAATACTTGGAGGATTTGGTTGTCTATTCTGAATGGCTTTTACCCTATGTCCACATAGGGCTGGGACCTCAGCTCTTCTCCTGTACTGAGCCCAGCTCAACAGCACAGAGATGCTGTTGCTTTCTAGGTCAGCCTTTATGGGAGTTTTATATGAATTATGGAATAGTTTTGAGGCCACAACTGTGATTACAGGTTTAATGATGCTTTAAACAAACAAAAATGTAATGACTTTCATCAGTGTAAAACAGGAGCTTCCTGCAGGGAAACACCAATAAATGTGACTTCGCAGCAGGGGTACAGACCTGGCTGGTAGCCAGCAGTAATCGGCACACCACAAAGACCTTGTGTGTTAACTTAATTATAGCACAGTGCAAGCAGCAACTAAACAATTTGCTGTGAGGAATCACTGCCAGCGTAGCATAGAGTCCATGCATTTAAAAGTTACCCATCTGATCCAGGGCTTTAGGTAGTGAGAGGCTGGGACTTTCTCAGCCGGTTTAGACTTGTGCTGTTACTCACAGAAATCTCCTCTTTGTTGGGGAAGCTTGGGTGGGCACAAGAACTTTCAAGTGGCACTGGAGGCACTCTTAACTTTTCCTGTATCATCTCTGAACAGCTTCTGCCTTCTCTGCCACCTCTGATCCTCAGGAATTCATCAAAAGAATGGACACTCCTGTTACTCTCTGCAATGCATCCTTCCTACACATTGGGCTGGTACATGGAATACATATTTATGATTTACTTGGATACTCTGACATTTTGGATTCTGTTCCTTTCAGCAGTGATTAGGAGCATCGTGCTGATTCAGGTCCCGGTGTGCTGTACCATTAACTTCAGGAAAAAAAATGTTGCTCTTTCAGAGAGCTTTTAGATTGGAAAAAATTAAAGCAAATATGCCCAGAAGATCAGACATGAAATCCCATAGTTGTAATAGGATAGTGAAAACCTTTTTTTCAGGAAATACGCTGTCAAACAGGAGAATTTTTACCTGTGACTGTTAGCGAGAAGGCTGTGATACTGAACTCCTCCTAATAGCTACTTGTCAGCAGTCACACAAAAAGATACTGAGCAAGGAGATAAATAGAATTTCATAGTTAGCTAGCAGAAAGGGGGAACAAGCCTAGCATTTTCAAAGCTGGAAGCTTGGGTTTGATTAATGTTCAACAGGTGAATTTGAGAGATTAGTATGATAGGGAATATCCTGGGTAGTATTTTATTGTTATTTGCCACCTGAGGAATTCAGTTGTTATTAATAAGATTTCTGCTTATCTTTTCAAAAGGAATGCATAGAAATTCTCTGGTTTGTGTTCAGTATAGGTCTTGAGTATGTGCACCTTGTGACCCTAAAACCTGTGGGTATTTGTAGAGTAGGTAAGAAGAGGATGAAACCCATCTCTTTTCCCTGCTCCCTGAGTTTAAGGATCCCACCACACTGGACCGTTGTTCTTATCCTGTGTAACTCTGAGGTTGGTGTTATAGTCTTTGTTTTGTAGTTGGAGAGGACAGTTTCATGTCTTGCTGAAGACTGTATAACAATCTGCAGAGTGGGGAATGCAACTCGTAATTTCTTGACAGCAATTCATCAGTTTTATACCTGCACAGATACCCTTAGCTTGATAATTTCATTCCAATAAAACAGCAGATGAAATGTACGACTATTAATGCACGTTCACTGTTCTGTGAGTCTAATGGATTCTAGAAGGAAAGGAAAGGAGGCCAAGAAATTCCGAGACTGCTTTGCAAATCATTATTTCTAGAAACATCTAAGGAGCACTGAGTTTTAGGGGATGTCTGCTATGTAGTGGAGCAGAGGCAGTTGTTAAAGGTGTTATCTTGCAGTAGCACAGCTCCACAAGTTTCCAGCTCTAAAGCTAGCTCAGACACCTCTATACCACAATTTCATTAGTGTATTTATACGCCCAAGTTACTTTTTGCCAGAGGACTCAGGCTCCTGTATCTCAAAAATGTTTCTGGAAACAGTTCTTTTCCTGTCTGCACAATGGTGACATGGACCACTCTTTTGTTTGCACTTTCTGTTTATGCAGCAAGGAGCAAGTGTATTGTCATGGATATTTACCTCAGTTGGGGTGTCTCCAACAGATAAATGTCTTTTATGCTTGTTGCATAAACTAATTCATACTAACTAATTCAGCTCCGAATGGAGGAGCCTTAAATTTTATTTGCTGTTTTCTTTCTCTTGCTGAGTAATTCCACTAATGACCCTTGTTAAGATCATGAACACATTTGTCTTCCTGGTGTTGGTCTGCAGCTTGCTCTCAGATGATTGCCTCTTCACTATACTGTCTGGAAAGCCATCAAACTTGCAGACACAGGCCATATTCCTTAATTATTCTTATAAAAGTCAGCATCTGATGCGTGCTTCTGCCCCTTATAGAGTCTGCACCCACAGGACTTTGTTGTAATGTGTTCTGATATTTCTTCTAGGGATTTATATCATGCATGGAAAGGTACCGAAGAACTGGACAGGAGCTGTATGCCACTTTGTACAAGAACCACATACAGGTAAAAAACAAGAATATTGTGCAGTAGCTTCCTAGTTGAAAGGATGCTCCTGAACTACCCTGGAAAATCAGGCATTTCAGAAGTAAGATAAGTATTATGTCCAGAGAAATGCTGAAATTTGGTAAGTTAATACTCTCTTCCTGACATCACCACTGAAGTGTGATAGAACTCATCAGTCAGGTTCCTCACTTTATCTTCAGGAGCCTTTTTCCTTTTCTTTAAATTACTTATTATTAAATTAATTATTACTGGCTCATAGCCAGTAAAATCTCACAAGTATGTTTCTGTTTCAGGACTGGCCACCAAAGAGCCAAAAAGCTTTTCATTTGTTGAAATTCTCACCTCTTCCCTCCATTAAATTGCTATTTTAGTATCCCCTCTGCCCTTTTCACATACCTCCTAAGTAGAAATAATTCAGTTTAGGCCATGTTTGGAGGGAGAACAGTACACTTCTGACTGAAAATTTTGGACTGCGTTTTCAGTGAGCATGGTTGTTGCCATTTGACACAAACGTTCATGAGAAAAATCTGGACTCTATAAAACCTCTGTGAGCACTGTTCTCGTGGCTCACTGTTTTTAAGTTGGAAATCCAATAAAAGTAAACTATTTTCAAGGAGGCTGAAGATTGCGACATGCTTATATTTGTCACTGTATCTTAGTTTGACTAGTAACATCTCCCACGGTACTCTTTCGGTGGGCAGTTGGACCTGTGTTTGCTGTGTCTGCAGTGATTCCACCAAGCAGTTTGTGTAGATCCCTCTGAATCATTGGGGTGGTGCCACTGCTGGATGGGGGGAGGGAAGTGTGCATAAGGTGGCACAAAGTCGTTCTATCCCACAGATGCTGCAGTGTGGTTACAGCAAAGCAGCCAAAGACTGGATGATACTTGAGGAGCAACTTTTCTACAGAAGGGGCCCATGGGGAGATGGATCCCAATCATTAGAACCACGATGGATTCTTGATTGTTGTGAAGGGCCTTCACGAATGAGGAGGAGGATTCAGCACACGAAAACCCAAGCAACAATGGTGCGAATAAAGAGCGAGGTAGAAAGCTTTGGCAGAAGGCGCACAAATTCTTTACAGTTTCTGGTGACTTTACACTTGCCGCTTTCCCCTGGTTCTCATCACCTGACTCATCAATATGTCTGTGCTATACCTAGAGAACCCACTGAATGGGTCTGGTTTTGAGAGAGTAAGTAAGAGAGGCTACAATAGGTTTAGCAGCACCACAATGATTTTCCCTCTTTTCTCGTGTAACGTCTCCCCAGATAGATAAGAGTATAACTTGACCATTACTTTTCTGCTTATCTCATGGGTATAGCGCTTCCCAATGTATGCAACAGAGTCCAATTAGAAGGCTGCACTGTCCTGTTAGTCTTATGCTTATTAGGGGTACTTGAACTGGGGATGATCAAAAGGGAATTAGTGTTGTTGAACTGTGCGTTAAACCGTATATGTGGGGTGTTCACTGCTGTCCTTCTCTATAGTGTCTAAGTGTCAAATCCTATCAACCAGAAGCTGAAGCACTTCAGTATATCAGGATGTTCCTATCTCTAGGACACTTTCAGCTTTTACGCGAAGCTTGGATTCTGTCAGTTTTCTGTAGACTGTGTGATTTTTTTTATCCTATAACTGGCCTCATGCAGGATCATTTTTGAAAAGACAATAGTCCCTTTGCTTAGTTGTTGATATTTGTTCCTACATTTAATTGTTCCCTTAGGTCCTTTCAAATGAGTTTATTTGAATTCCCAAGGCATTTATTTGCAATGTAGTTCTAAATCTGTTTTTCTCTGTATAAGGTTCTGAGTTATGTCTATCTGCCAGCATATTCCACTCTAGTCATACCTAGTTTCTTTTCAGATTCTCCTAGCAAACAGAAATGAAACAACCACCTCTGTTGAAGAGATTCCAGGTAATCTTTTGGGGCTAAATTACATCATCAAGAGGGTAGACACAAACAGCCAAAGAGAACTGGAAATAGTGTATGCAGTTCCAGGTCAGAATTTCATCTAGTGAAAAAAACTTGTTGGCACTGTGGGCTAAAAAGTTACTGAAACATCTGGGTAAAGACAGATGCAATTGTTATATGTGGTATATAAACTGTCCTCAGAATTTTTTCCTCTTTTGTTGCCACCAGAAAGATCTGAAAGCAAAAAACTTATCTTGAAATGAAAGCTTTGGGCATTCTTGGGCACCTGAAATGTTCTCAGGTGCTTAAACTCAGAAGGAAAAGTGCAGACTTACCCCCTGCTTTTAGCAGACACTCGAATTCTACCTCTGAAATGGTATCTAAAACCAGGTGATAGATGGCTCAGAGAAGTGGTAATAGGAATTGTAACTTTCCAAGAATGTGGACAAAATAAAGGCATCAAGAATGTTAATGTGTCAAGTTGTACTTCAGTGTTCAAAATAGAACCAGATTTTTCAAAATACTATCGTTACGTCCATATTTTTCATTTTCTAAGGCCAGGTTTTCTATTACATGAGACATTAAAAGAAGAAGGTCAGGGAATTAAATTTGGTACAGAAGTCAGTAGTTTTAAGAGAGGGGAAAACACTGAGAAAGAACTGTGGTATGGAAAAGTCAGCCAAGTCTAAGACAGTGGATTTTAACCACCTATGTGGCTGCTCCAAGACAAGCTTCTAATGTACGCTATTGGAAATAAGCATATTGTTTGTACGTATCACACTTCTTAGTACGATAGGGCCTGGCAAACAAGCGAGAGTGAACCTCAGTGTTCTAGACTCCTAAAAAGATTAAAGTACTACATAGTTCCTGCATGAAAGTGGTTACAGTCTGCTTCAATAAGAAGACTGATTATGCCTTCCCTAACTGCGTGCACTGCCTTGGGCAAGATGTGAGTGGAATGTCTCTGCTTGGATTCTAAGATCCTGCTCAGTGCATGTTCCCAAAACACTACCATTTCAGTTTTCATCTCATTTCATGTGAGTATGTGAACAGACTATTTTTTAAAATTATTCAATTCTCAGATGACCAGCCCAACACAGTGCAGAAATGAGAATAAATACATTTATTCAATATGTTTGAATCTGCAGTAATTATAGGGATTTAGCTTGAATTATGACTGAATGCAGGTACCTGTTTTTCCTTCCCTTAACTAAGCATTCTTCTTTAGCAATCACAGATTTTACTTCTTTATTACTTGTTTTTTGCAGGTAAATAATGCTGTTTCTCAAGGTATAGAAAGATTGGGTAAAAGTCTAAATTGCAAATGCTTTTGGTGTCATACAGCTGCCACTACAACTGCAATTTCTTTTATACTGATATAGGGGAGCTGATATTAAATGGAGCAGAAAGGGAGATGGATAAGAAGGGATCGGATTGTAACCAGCTAACATTCTTCCCTGCTCTACATGAAAGTTTCCATTCAGAAGACTTCTTGGAACTATGCGTGGAGAGACAAATTATATTGCAGGAATTTGTAGAGAATGAAAAGGTAGGAAAGATTAACTAGAAAACTTTCTCTGGGGAGAAGGCATCTTAGAGGGTGAATTGGAGGTGGAAGGCTATCTGTTCATTTCCAGTTTGGGGTTTAGGTGGATTCAGGCCACAGAAATCATCATCACTATTTGTTTCCTTACAGCAATAAGAATTTTCCAGCCTCTACATGAACTCCTATATAGACTTATTCTTGAAGAGCACTTAACATTAAATCTTTGAAGTAAAAGAAGAAAATTTGGGTATGCGACAAGGGTATTCTCATACCTGTGAAACCTTGTCTGAGTTTGCCTAAGACATGGCAAATTATAAGACTGAGAATTTTTGCCCTGCTTTCCCCACTTTTACTCATGCTCAGAACAGTGCCTGGATCGAATTTATTTATTAACTCTGGAAAAACGTGTCAATTTTGTATAGGTTGCTAGTTTAATGATGTGTAAATCTCTTCCTGGTGAATACCAGGAATTTTTTTCTTCCTCCCTTCACATTTTTGTTATCTGCCTCCTCATGAGTACTGGACAGATTCTTCCCTGTAAGCCATAGGCTTTCCCTGCTTGCTGTTTGATGGTTCTGTCGTATGTTATCTGGTCAAAATGGTACTGTCCCTTCTTTCTTCTTGTACTAGACTGGATGTCCTTCTCTCGGATTTCTTCCAAGCATAAGGAAGGGACAGGTTCAGCAACACTGGAGGAGGACATGAGCTGTGGGGTAAACAGGAGTGACTCTATTAAGGGGATGGCAGATTTGTTCTGATATTCTCAACTTAATTCCTTTACTCGAAAGTCAGAAAATTACCCTTGGCTTTCAGCACAGTGCCCACAATGGTGACTCCAAACCAGGTCCTTGGTATTGGATATGCACGGCATATAGTCATTTTTCACAGGACTGTGAGAGATTCTGTCATCAGAAGTAGGCCTGGCCTCATTCTCTGATCTTTTGTGGTGTACCTATTTCTTCCAGTGGCATCATTCCCGTTGTTGGCCCAAAAGCTAGCATCCCATAATGAAAGCCAAGGGTCAGACTTGGAGTATTTAAACTCAGGCATTGCAGTGCTGTGATAGTTGAACATAGACATAGAAATAATTATTGTTTTTTTATGTCTCAATACCATTGCCACACTTTCTTGATGTTTTGCCAGTGGCGGGGGTCACATTCTTGCTCTCAGAAATGATGGGTTCCTCACATTAGAGATGTTGGCATACTGTCTGTCTGTACAACATAATTCATTTCCCTGCCCCTCTTTCTCCTCCCACCCCCACACCTCTCCTCAACAGAAGGAGACAAGCATGAAAATGTGAGGCATGTTTTCAGTGTGCTGATCTGATTTTGAGCCTTCAGGCTGTCTGTCTCTTCTCCATGTAACTCTGCAGGAAGCTGTCAGAAATGCCAGGCATGTTTTTTTCCAGCAGCAGTCACCATGTTGCCAAGCTGACAGAAGTATTAAAAAAAGCAGTAGGGGGTGACATTAGCTGTCCTGCGCTCACTTAGTGCACTGCGGTCCTGCCTTGTAAATAGCTGCCTCGTGAGCCATTTGCACTTTAAGCAGGCAACTGGAACCATGTTACCTACCGCACAGGAAAGTCATTGTGATGCTTTGGCAGATACTAGATCCATTTCTGGAACACAGGGATAGCCCTTCTCTGGAAAGTGGCCATTATTTTATATTGTCACCCAGTGCTATTTTCTTCTGTATTACCATTAAATGACACCTTTGTACATGTTCAGATATGTCAGATGGCTTTTTGCTGAAGCAGCAGATGAAATGCTGTTGACAGCGTTTGTTGGTTCAGAGTCTGTTCTCAACAAGTTCATTTAGGAGAATATAGGTGCAGGCGGGACATTGGCATGCTAATATCTAGTCTTTTATCTTGCTTGCAAAATAGAAAACATTTTTAGGCATTCCTATGAAATAAATTTTAAGTATTAAAGGAGGGGTGTTTATCACTTGGACTATGAGAGAAAAGGGTTCAATTTTAACATAGGCTAAGAAAGGAAGCTACTGCGTAATGAAGTTTAGTCGCTGACATAGTGGAGACTAACCATATGAGGGAACATTCATACTCTGTGTTTGAATAACACCAAGACCATCCAAAGACCACCTTTAGATATGTTTTTGCTGCTTTTTTTTTAATGTGCTTAACTACCCACATAAGAAGGCAGTTCTCAGATTTAAAAGTCAAACTCTCTGAATTTAGAAGATGCCAGAAATCAAGAAATTCTTCCTAGATCTTACTGCCTTTAGCAGTAAGACTATCCCTTCTGCTTTACCAGTACATAGGGTGAAAGGTACGAATATCCAGATCCATGCCTTCAAAGCAATATTTCATTGTATTGACATAAGCCTGTCTCTTCCATCCAGGATCCTTGCAATACACATTGGCATTTGCTGGAGAAATCTCCTTTAGTGCCTTTCAGGCCTTTATAATTGTATCTGCCAAAGTAGCAACAGCAGAGCATACTATGAATATGTCACAGATCACAAATCTCCTCCATGATGTGTCTCTAGGAGAGTGTGTTGGGAGGGCACAGTTTCTTTCCTGATTATTTGAAATTTATCATCAGCTGGTTTGCACCTCTCGGCTGCCGCTCCATTCCTGGGGTTTTTTAAGCTATCTGTCCCATTCTCCTCATCTACATAGTGGAGTCTCCAGGTCTCGGGATTCTTCATGTCATCCCATTTCCCTTGCCCAGAGACTCTTAGACTCTCCTCTGCAGCTACCCTACCTCACGTGTAGTGTCATTTTCAATTATATGAGACTCCTTGTTGTTCTTTCCCTGTTTCTTTCTATACTCTGCACCAGTTTCCCTTAGTCCCTATCAGCTCACCATGATCTGCTAGAGCCAGATCTAGAAGCCAAAAACTTTGTATTCAATGCAGGTGAAATGCAAGATACAGAGGGCCGTTGTTGTGTTTTGGTCCTATGGAGGCACATGAAGAGTATAAGTGGGTGTTCAGAGGAGTTGTAGATGTTTGTGGCAAAAGGACAGCTCCTGGAGTGCTTTGTAAACTCAAAGCTGGGAACTGAGTCCCCTCATTGCTCAGCTTGGACTGGTGCCATAATTCCAGTAGTGTAAAGTAGTATTTCTGTGTGTATGCCCAAAGCACAAGATGTCAGTGTATAATTTGCTAGATGAATATATTGGAGTGCAGGTGCAGATTTACAGGTGTTGCTGTCAAGGCTGTCCTCTCAGAAGTTACTAAACTGGCTCCTTGGTTCTATCTTTAGGTGAGGCTCAATAATACTTTGTATTACCTTCAGTATGCTAGGACTGCACAAAGTATAGGCATAGAAGGAGAGGTTATATGCGATGTGGATGATGTTGCACAGTATGTTCTGCTGCATAAATGTGCAAGAGAAATGCAAATGGGAACCTGTCCTGACCTAATATATCAACTTGCCTACCCAAAGCCAAAGCCACCCCTTAAAATAAACCTGGCTTACCAGCAGAGACAGGGAGATTGGATTTCTATATCTGCAACCTAAGCCCCCAACTGAGAGATTGCCTCCCTGATCTTTGCAAGCTTAAAGTAGTCCTGCCAGGTTGTTAATGTGTGGTTAACATGTAATAGATGAAGAAAGTGTTGGAAGGCTTGGGAAATTATTTTGGCATAGAAATTCTGAATTTTGATGGAAAGTAAACCTCTGCCAGTAAGTCATTCAAGACAGTAAGAAATGCAAGCACCTGGAGTAATGAATCTGAAGTTAACAAGAAGGCATGGCCTAGCAGAAATCTGGACATACTGCCTTTCCTTGAAGAAGGGGCTGGAGTGATCATGGGAGAGGCCAAGGACAATAATAGAAGGGACTAGCATAAATCAGTAGAGGGAGTGGGATCCATAGTTGGGAGAAAGGAGCTTATTAAAGAATAGGCTCAGTTGAAAGAAGGAGTAGCTGTAAGGCTCAGCATCTACGACTCACAAAACACTGCAGCAGCTCTGCATCCTCTTGGTGGAACCAGTTCACAGCTATGCAAAACACTAGGGAAGCCTGTTTTCATGGGAGCACTGTTAAACTTTATCCCAGTGGGAGGGTGCAACAGTAAAGAACTTTACATGCGCTGATCTGCAGAGGGAAAAGGAACTGGCTCTTGTGGTCAAAGCAGAGGATTAGGAAGCATCTTTATATTGTAAAGTTGTGGCTACTCCCTGGATCTCTGCAGAGCTCCTGACAAACCCCAGGGTCCTGACCACCAACACAAGTAAGCACATTTGATCCCCTAACAGTTAACTGCTTTCTGTAGAAAGATGCACCAGGGAAAGGAGCAGGCAGACTTTGCTATGGTTATTCCTGAAAGAGTCATAGGAGCAGTGGAAGAGGCATGAACTTGACCTAAGGGGAGATTAAGGGTTCATATTAGTTTTTGGCAGCATTTTCTGTTGGAGAGGACCCTGGAGTGAGACAGAGATGTCTGAGTGTGCAAGAGGTATGAGCACAATCCTATTAGAATTGGCTTCCAGATGCTATCATCAGCTAAGGGATGCCAGCTTCTCAGGCTGGCAATGGGCCGGGACAGATGGCAGCTTTCATCACAGAAAGCAAGGACAAAGAGCGGTCCCAGTGCCCATGGCCATGTATGAGACAAGAACTTTCTTCTGTTGCCCTTCGTTTCTCCTAAGTATCTGATATTCTTTCCTTGGAGCATTTTGGAAGTTGTTAAAACCTGAGAAGCATACTTTGAAGAAACACCTCCTACATGCGGTTTTTGCTCGAGTGGAGTAAGGGAGGAAGGGTGAGTGGAGGCTACCTGCAAAAAAGCGAAGTTGTGACTGCAAGGCTTTTTTTCTAGCAATTGCAATGTTTTCACTCAAGTTTGATGGAAGAGATGTGATCTAATGTTCATAGCTGTAAAGATGCGACCAAACTTGAGCCTAGAGCCCCTATCATTAAAGACTAGGTCAAGAAGATATAGTTTCCTTTGGTCATTGAGCAACTGGAGAGAATGAAGCAAACTGTCATGTGTTCTTAAGTTGTGATTAATGAGACGCGTGTGTGACCATTTCAAAGTAATATGAGATTTCAACAACAAGCAAACTAACAATCATTGCAAAAAATGTTTTGTGAGTGACACAGAGAGGTGGACCTATTTGTTCTCACTTACCATGATAACACGTGTTTCCGTGGCAAAAATTGTGAAAGCAACGTATTTGATTTCATGTACTTCTGTGACCCTAAAGAAGATTTACCCTACTATGCTGACAGATCCTCTGTAGCTGATGCATCCTTGGATTCCTCAAAGCACAACAGGAAGTATATACCTATGGATTTCATCTCTGATTAATGATACAGTGCTTCCTGAATGTGTTCCTTTTATGTGTATTATGCAAAGTTTTTTGTACCTTTTGCTGAGCAAGTGATTAGCTGTGAGTGTTTGTAGGGTAACATGAGATCACAGAATCATTTATGATGATGTTGGAAAAGACCTTTAAAATCATAAAGTTTAATGATAAACCTAACAATGCCAAGTCCACCATTAAACCAATGAGGAGGAGGAAGGGGCCTCAGGAAGGACCTAAGTCATTGGTTGCTGAGAAGGTTTATGAAGATCAAGTATCACTCCATACCTAGCACGTTTCCTATATTTTTTCCTTAGGTTTCTGCTACTAAGACACAGCATAGTTGTTTAAAGTCTAAACTGACTTGGAGTAGCCATTCTTTTGTCCTTCCTCTGTAAATATGCTATGCTCAGGAGATTGTGTGGCATACGTGTGTTCCAGTTATGTAGTTTTGTGACTTTAATTTCCTTGCATTGTATTTTTCCCTGGAGAGGCCATGCTAACACTTCTAAAATCAGAGGAATATATGACTAAACCTCCTGCAGTGTTCTGAAAACTATGTAAAGCCTCTTTCCATCTTCAGGCATGCAATTCCTCTGGAAATCTGTGTCTTGAACTCCAGAATAGCTATGCTTTTTTGCTTAAGTGGAACTGCAACATTTACAAATAGCTATTCTGGAAAAAAAACACAAAACCAAAACCAAACAAACAAGAAAAAGAAAAAATCCATGCCTTCAGCTTTAATTTCCCCATACGTATGAATGAACAGAGCAGTCAAGAGATGCAGGGCTTTGGGCAATGCTATAGAAGGTAATTATTCAATTATTTTATGTCATGTTTGCTTCGTTGATTAATGATTCCAGAGGCTAGTGAACTGGATTCTGTTCTGACAGAAAAGGAAAGGTTTTATTTAATCTATGTTAATTTCAGGCTGCTTGGTATCTCAATGCAAGACTGTAGGTACAAGCCTGTCCTGCTGGGGGTTCTCTAGTACATCTCTTTGTTGGATCTTTGTTACTCCCCTGGAATAAAATGAGCCCCATTCTTCAAATGAAAACAACTGATTTGGCCCAAAGGCTTTACTGTATATAACAGTGCAGATGTATTTAATTCTGTTGGGATAATGACGTAAAATTGAAAGAAATTAACTTTGCACTGGTGACTTACTGGTTGGATAGTACAGAAGACAATGTACAGGGGCTTAGAGTTTAAGGTCTGAGAAAGAGAGGTATGTTCTCGCTCCCCTCTCAAGGCCTATGACATGCCCTGGTCCTGCCTTAGGTGGAGTAACAAAGTGATTATTTGTGCCAGACCATTTTAGCGATCGTGAGCAGCCCCCTTCACAATCCACATGCCTCCTGAAACCACACACATGATTTCTGACATATGAGCTGGGGTGAATTGCTTAGAAGTCTGGTTTTCAAATTTGTGTCCATTTAGCTATTTTACACAATTGCCTGATGTATTAATATTAAGTTACTTTCCTTTTGGGAAGAAGCCATCTTTCTGCTGTTTAATTACTTCAGCAAACCCTGTGGTTTACTGAAGTGAGGGGAATTCTCCAGTATTCTCAGTGCAAGCATACATGCATGTAACCACATAATGGCATGTGCACACCCAGACACTCCAGTTCTGGAGTTTTGTGGTTGGCATATCCTCACAGAGACAGGCATTCCTGTGGGATCTGCAACCATTTCTGGATTGTATGAAGTTCGGGATTCTGTTGACTTACAGGAGGAATTCAACAGTGAGCGGCTTTCTTGGTATGTAAGGTTGTATTTGTGTTAAGATTTCAGGAGCATTAGTGGTTTATTGCAGTGCGAGTGTCTGAAGGGATTTTTACAAATAAAGGGTGCTTCATCTGAGACTGGGCTGATTATTACCTGCTTCCATGGAATGTAGGAGATGCTAGTTCAAAGTTCTAGTCCAAACCGGGCACAGCAGTGAGTTGACCTTAATCCTCCCAGCCTGTACTAACCAGTTGACTGCTCTTTTGGGGCTCAGTATATGTAGAAGACTGAAAAACAAGACAAGAAAAATAAGGAACCTCGTGCCTCTAAATTTTAGGGAAACCCTTTGTGATTAGTTATTGCTTGATTTAAAATCAAAACTTTACATTTCCTGCAGCCCATGGGATTTTCCAGATGGTTGGGATTTTCTGATCTTTGTGTTGATCTGTTTCCTTGCTACACCGTCTCTCAGCCACAGAAGTTGTTCCAGGAATAAAAAGGGCTTTTTATTCTTTCTCAAAACCTGTCAATTCCCAAGCAAACTTTCTGTGAACTGGCCTATATGACTGAAGAACTATTTTATTGAAAAAATCCTATTGCTTCTAAGTTGTGGGTTAGAAATTCCTCTATTTTAAGGGCCAAGTTAATTTGGAGAAAGAAAAAGAGAAAAAGAGAGGAGTCTTATGTTGCCAAAGGAGGTTTTTTAAACTATTCCAGAATGTTTAACTATATCTTTAAGACAACTAGAATCACAAATTCATCTATTTTCATTGGCCTTCTTTATAATATAGAAAGGAAAATTGTCAATGCAAGGAGTTTTGTGTTTCTGAGATTTCATCCATTGTATGCTGATTCAGCTGGCTGTGGTAAGGTAGACACCTAGAAAATTAGATCCTTACCTTGCTCGTTGCTCCCTGGGACCCCTTTTACAGGACTTTTCAAGTATAGATTTCACTAGGATCTAAATGAAAGTATTTGCCTTTTCTCTGTACTCAAAATATACATATATCTATTTTATGCCATTATTTTTCTGTATGATTCTGTGAAAGTACTTTCTTTCCTCAGTGCTTCAACCCCCTGCCTGTGTAGTAAGTATTGCTATCTAACAAAGTTTTGCAGTACTAACTCCTGCAACATTTTCAAACACTTCCAGTTTTGTAGTGATGTTGCTAAATATAGCCACGGGTAGGTGGGGGAGGAACAGATTTACTGAGGGGAAAACGGTATCAGACCCTCCCCACTACAAGTACCACAGAGGCATACACTGTCGATTGTATGGTGATTTTGTGGCTGCATCCCTATAGACCTGCCAGTCAAGAAGCAGCCAGTCACAAGAAGCATGGTGAAGGAGCAAACATCCTTCTGCATCACTGGGTCTTGCTCCTTGTGTCCCTGTCTCCCATGTTACGCTCTCCTGGCCTCATTATATTTGTTTCCATACTAGGTCACATTCAGGTGCTCTGTGGCTGTTGTGCAGGGGCATACAGCATTGGAGGGAGTGCTGCTCTTTGGCAGAGAGCACTTTTACATCTGTGAGTGCTTTGTGTTATCCCCTCTAGAAGATATCTACTGTACACGTCACTGCCTGTCCAGGTAAGTCATTCTTTTCTCCCAGAAATTGCTTGGATAACTTCAGTATTGACACATGGATACCTAGTTTCACAGACTTTGGGGAGGATTTCAAGAGGAATATTAGCACGGCAAGAAGTTTGTCATCCTCTCCATCTGTTGACAGAACTGTTTAATGTAAGTAACATAGGTGCCTGTTCACAGGCTTTGGAGGTGCCACAAAGACCCTAAGTTCCAACAGATGGAGATGATGGGAAGTCTAACACAAATGCTGCTATTTTTCAATTCTTTTAAAGTGTTGCTAATGTTCCTTTCTGGCTGGCTCCCATCTTTTATTCATATGGAATAGTCATTACAAGAGCCTTTAGCTTGATTGTCTCATAAGTTTTTTTGTTTGTTTCTCCAAGACCAAATCATAATTAATATTTGGCACACTACTATCGTCTTTGACTTATGATTTATTGAAGCTGATCAATATTGAAAATGAGTCTGTTAGACTTAGCTCTTTGCACATACTGTGTGCCTACGTGCGAAGCCCAGTGGGACAATGGGTAGCTTGGTGGTTTTATCCCCCACCTCCGTCTGCATCTGATTCTAAGTCTGATAGCAGTCAATCTGATTATGTGACTTAAAGATTGCTTGGACTAGGTCTGATAAAAGCTTCAGTTGTTTTTCTAGGGGATTTGCTATTGGTTATGCTGTAGATAGCCACTGCAGTACATGTACACAACTAAGACAATAATGAATTAATTGCCTAATTTTTAGTTCCAATTAATTGTTGTTTATAATAGCTACATGTCCATATGATGCTTGCCCATGACCCAGACTTTCACATTCTCCCACCCAGCTCCTTCCCTTGCTGCTTCTCAGACTTCAGGGTGAGCAAAACTTTGCTGTCTGCCTATTTGCATACACTAAAATAATTCCAGACCTCCACAGGCTCTTTATTTTGTTCTTGGAACTAGTACAAAATCTTCCTTTGGTATTTAGCTTTGTTTTCAGTTCATGTATGCCCCAGTTAATCTTACTGTCTCTGAGTATTTTTAGTCTTCTTTAGGGAGGATTTGAATGTTCATGAAGGCTGTCCTGATCTTTTATGTTTCAAATTATGTTTTTCTTTCTTTGTTTTTCTCTTCCAGCATCAGTGATCCATTTCTTTTCAACTTATGTCATAAAGATCATGCTGTGGGAGATCAGATGTGTTCCCGTTATTCATATCATGATATAAAAGAGATTCATCTGATGCGCTTCCTTCTGCAGGTAGGAACTAACACACCTGGTTATTTGATGGGAAGCTGCAACAGCAGTTAGCACATTTGATGAAAAAATGGCTTAGAGAAGTTTTACTGAGACTGCTGAGATTCCTTTTCTTGAATTTCAAAGTGCTTTTCCTTCCATTGCTGCTTCATTAGCCTTTGGTAATACAAACCCCTTCCTATACTCACCAGAGTGTTTAAGTACCCTCACTGGAGTGGTTGGCTCATTAGTTGTTTGGCTAACAATGTTTTTCAGAGTTTATCTCAATGTTTTTGAAAATAAGACTTGAAGTCAAGTTCCTGTGTTTTGATGGAAGTTCCCAGTAAGTGTCTACTTCCAGTAATACTCAGCTCCCACAGACTTGTGCAGTTTTGGACATAAGTAAATTATGTAGCTTGCTTACCCTGGGCCTTTTGGAATAACTTTCAACTTGTACGTGTGAGTCAATAAATGAATCATAAACTGAAGCAGAGAGTTTGAATCATCTGTGCCTTTACCTGCACTGTCCAGAAGATACTTAGGACAAGTGGCCTGGTACACTTTTAGTTTTGTCTGGTTCAGATGAACTTGTGATGAGAATCACAGAAGAGTTGTAACTAGAGCTCCTGGGCAGCACCATAGCCTGTCCTTGCTGTAGAGGGATTTGGTACACTCTAAAGAGTAATTCACAGATTTTGTTTAGCAAAAATACGGAGTTTTGAAGTAGCCATAACTAGTTGGCTGTTATTTTGAATCCATTTTTGGAAGGTTGAGATTCAAGAGAGAATTAAGAAATCATTTGGAAAATTCAGAAGTTGGAGAAAATGTGGCTGATAATTGTCTTATGTAATATGGCAGTCATCCACGACTCAGCCCTGTCTTATTTTATATTTAATTGCGTATGCAAAATGGACAATTATAGTAGGTGAGACTTGCTTCAGGATATAGCATATCTCAGTGGTTAGGTCACTCTCCAAGCATGTGTAGGAGTGTTAAGTCTTGTTCTGAGTAACTCAATGAAGCTTATTTTCCTACATCACTGGTGAGGAATCTGAGCAACAGAACTATCACCTCTTCTGTTTTATGAATAGTTTCAAACCTGCTAGAGTAATCTTCCACCTTCTCATGTATTCACATGTCTGTATATGCATGGGTATTTTTAATCATGTGAAATGGAAGTGTTTTGTGTGACACAAAGTGAAAAAATGAGATGAGCAAAACCAGTCTTTGAATGTGCCTGAGACATATGGTTTGAGGGTTTATTGTGGGTTTTTTTTGTTTTGTTTTGGTTTTTTTTTTTTTGTTGTGGCTCTGTGTGTAATAATTTTTGCTTTGTTTCAGTTATGGAACTGAAAACTCAAGTATCTATATCAGGCTCTCAGCGTTTTGCATTGGGACTCCATGGCACAAACTGCTTCGAAAAAAATATTACAGAAAAAGAAAACAGATTCCTTCTGCTTTCCCTGCAGGACAGGTGGATCAGCTGTTTAGACAGCTACTGTGCCTCAGAGAGCTGATCTCCTGTCCATGCACATAGCCCAGTTCAGAGCAAAACACTGTGAAACCACACAATTCTGTAAAGGCAACACTTGAGCAGGCTTGAGTTGGAAACCTGAGCTTCCAAACAAGCAGATGCTGCAAGCTGTTTATTGTCATACCTACTCTCATGTTACCTTTTAGCTTTATACTTCATTGGTGTATCATGTACAGGGTAGTTCCCATTGTAGTGTTTTTCTGGGGTTTTATTGCACTTGCCACATTTGGATCGAAACTCGTGTCTGAATTCCCAGACACTACATGTTATTTATAATTTTACTTGATTGTCTTTGGGGAAAAAAGACTACTCACTGGGTAAATAATAGTGTTATGTGCAAATGCCCAATATAGCAATGTGAGGAAGCATTGCAGGGGGAAAAAAAAAAGGAGTGTTCAGCTTTTATTAATTAACGCTTCAATGAGAAATGCAGTGAGCTCCCCTTCCTCCTTTGCTTCTTCTAGTTACTAGAAATTATTTTGGGATTTCTGTTCAGCTTGCTATTTACTTAGAAAGCAGTCTATTTGCTTTCTAAAAGAAGCTTATTTAGCATCCTCTTTTCACATTATCTTTCTCACCTATTTAGAAGTTAATGCTACTAATGTCTTGTTGATCACAGAATCACAGAATCACAAGGTTGGAAAGGACCCATTGGATCATCGAGTCCAACCATTCCTAACACTCCCTAAACCATGTCCCTAAGCACTTCATCCACCCGTTCCTTAAACACCTCCAGGAAAGGCGACTCGACCACCTCCCTGGGCAGCCTGTTCCAGTACCCAATGACTCTTACTGTGAAGAATTTTTTTCTGATATCCAACCTGAACCTCCCCTGATGGAGCTTCAGGCCATTCCCTCTAAGTGATCACACTGAGATTTCAAGATAAAACTGCTTTAAAAGCAGCAAGAGGAAGTGGGGGTATATGGAGTTTTCTTTTGATTCAGAGAAACATTTGAACTCATAGTCAACCCGATAAGACCATTCCTAAAGCTGGAGAAAGTAAGAGTATTTGGCATATTTTGCTACACTTCTTCACACTACAAACGAAGTCAAAGCTTTTCTTTTTCTAAAGCCCTGAAGAACAGGACAGGCCGTGACGGACACTTTGCAGCACTAGGCTTTGCTCTGCAGCTCTTCACACTATAAATTATTTCCCTTTCCAGGAGATCGCCTTGGAAATATTCTTCAAAAGTGGTTACTCCAGATTTCTTGTCTTCCATAACAGTGACCGAAATAAGATATTTAAGAGGTAATCACTACTTCATAATAGCATGTGAACACTCACGTTACACTCACAGTCTACTGCCCCCACTTCCCATGGCTTCACATGTGTCCTGTGCTGCCCCAGAGGCTTTTTCTTCAATTGCAGCTCCTTGGTCTTTAATGAGTTACACTTAAGCTAAGCTATGAAATTTTCCTTTCACTGATGTGTGAGTTCTTCAGAGCATTATACAGCAATTGTTTTAACAAGGGAGCTAATACTTGTTTAGAACTCTTCAAGGCCAGTTGATGTGTTGTATATCCTTGCACCCCAGGGACTTACAGTTATAGCTGTATTGCTTCCTCTTAGTGAGGTGAAAGCCACCTCCATCTCACCTCACAGTACTGGGTGAAAATATGTTTCTTCCTGCTTTCTTCCAACACATGAAATTTTATTAGATTCTTTAGGAATAAAAATGGTTTTTGTCTCTCCGACTTTATCTTTGATGTGAAATTGACTTTTAACAATGGTATTTTTGTCAAGAAAAATTTCTTTTGTACTTTGATGGAACTTGAATGTAAGACTGTGAAGTGGTTAGTTTGCACTTCATTTTCTTGCATCTTTTTTTCTTACTGCAATTCTGGCTATTATATCAGATTTACTTTATCTGTCCTTCATGCAGAAAAAAATACTTCACTATATAATATTAGCTGTAGTAAACTCTTTAGTCTGTACTGTGGATTGGTACTATTAATTTCTAAACAATCATAGCAGTTCCTTCTGCTCCTGAAATCTCTGAACAGTTTCTGGTGGAGCTTCCTTTCTAAACTGGTTGAATAGTATGGCTACTCACAATGACCAGGTTCTGTCCAGGAATCTTAGAAATGATCTGTTGACAAAGCCTTTATCTTCGCTTTCTCTCAGCTCTGACGAATGTCTCCTGGGCGAATCTTGTGGAGGTAGCTCAAAATAATGATATGATCCTCAGCTGCCTGTGCTACCCCACAGCTGAAGGTCACCAAACCTACGTATTTCAAGGGTTTAGTGCATCTGACATCATAAACCCACAGTGAAAATAAGTAGGAATGGCTGACATAGGCTGGTATTCCTTTCTGCCGTTTTTGCTAGATAAATATCTCAGTGGGTTTTCATTCTCTTGCTTTAATTAATAGAACCTTAAACTAGCTGATAATAAGTCCATGGCCCTAGACAGCAATTCAAGGCCCCATATGGGAAAGAAACCCCTTTTATCCAGCCCACAGGCCACTCCTTAACATTAAATGTGTGCTTTTGCTGTGTTTTCTTGCAGCTTTGTCCTGAGTTAGTCTCTGTGATATGCTGTGGTAGAAAGTTACTATCGGGACATGACATAGATTATGTACATAAGTAATGAGTACAGATAACTGTTTAAATAATTATAATATGAACTTTCATGTTTCCTATAGATTTTGCTCTTCCCAACCTGCTTTGAAGTCAAAGGGCATTACAGAAGAGTCCCTGAACATAAGGTAAAACATAGGAAACGTTGGCTAATTGTAGATGACAAGTGCAAATGTGTGAATAAGTTGTGCCTTAAAGAAAGCATTTAGGAACTCACCTATTTGTGCTTCCTGTTTTAAAGATTCAAAAGTATCCTCATAACTCCAAAAAGCATTCTAATGTACAACATCCACTTTATGAAGACATGAAGAATATGTTAAGTAGCTGACTGTGCTGTTGATTAATAATTATTATCTCCTTAATATAACTTTATGGATAAACTCTATACAGATGATTACTGTGGGAAAGAGACAGTCGTTGAGGTGAGGTTAGAGCTAATCCATAATGCTTTTGCATAATGTTCTCTTTATTGTGTGGTTAGGGCAGACAGTGATAGATGTACACATGGATGTTTTGGCATGTTATACTAGCTGTGCAGTGGAGATTCCAACTTGTTCAAGACATTTACCACTGCAGGGGAAAAAAGTTCCCTCCTAGTGGGAGGTGATGGAGAGTATGTTCCATGCTGACCTTCAGTTACTGTAAGTGTAACTCTTCTCAGTTTGGTATCTGAGAAACAGGACCATAAGCGTCTAATTGGTGTCCTCTGAAATGATCGTCTGGGCACAGGAATACTGTTGAGGGGCATATTGCCCCAATGAATTATTGTGGCCTGTGTCAGCTGTACTCTTCTTTTTAATTCTCACTCTTCCTGTTGTAGATCATTACGTACATTGTAAGTATTTTCGCCCTTAAGTACCAGCCATCAATCTGCAACAAGTATCGGTCCAGTGTGCAACCAGCTCTGGCTAGAGCCTAGCCTGTGCTCCTGGGAGCACCATCTGTGTTCTGGGTGGAGTAACCAATAACAGACTCCAGGGTTTCTTTGGGCTGTGCCCTCAGAGATTGAAGCAGGCTGTCTAATGTAGCCTGTTCTGAATCCCACAAGGCTCTGCCTTCAGTTTTACTCCATTGGCTGAGGAAGGACCCTGTGTACCTTATTCACTCTGAGAACATAAGGGACATTGGCATAGCTTTGACTGGGCCGTGTTACAGCATGAGCTGAAATGAAAGAGACATAAGATGGTGCCGCTGTCTAAGTAATGATCCTGGGAAAGTTGTGCTTAAGTGGGAAGTTAGAGGAAAATTATCCCAGTGGGCATGCTTCCCATTACCAAGCTCCAGTCTGGGAGGTGAAAAACTAGGGGTTTGATCAGTTTATTTTTCTCTCATTTGAATGCTGGAGCTGCTTCCGAGTTAGAAGTATTCAAGAGCAGCACAAGGGACTCCTTCCCCATCTAGGGAGCAATGAACGTCTTCCATAGCATCCCAACGCTTCCTGCGCTACTGGAGGCTGGCCGCACTAAGCTCTTCACCCAGATGCACTATCAATAATTGTGCAGCTGAAGCATGGAAAGAAGAAATTATTAGTTTGTTGCATCATATGACATTGAGGTAGTAGTATTTCTGGGAAACCATATCAGTGTTTCCATCTAGTCCATAGGAATAACACACAGGAGTTGTGACTCTCAGGCTTTGCTGTAGCAGTTTGCAAAAAGATAATGGGCTGTTACTGAACAACAGAGTACTTTGCCCCTGACACTTTATTCTTCACTTAAATATACTTAAATGTTCATCACTATACGTTACTAAGACCACAACCAGCACCTTTCCTCACGTCACGCTTGACTGCTTTTGTAATCTGTACCTGTATAGCTGTTTGCAGGCTGTCACCACTCTGCCCTAGGGATGTGATTTGAGCAAGTGAATGTGTGTGCTCAGGTGTGCGTGTGAACAGAAATCTCACCAGACCTGAATTCATCAATTCACCAGCTGACTATTGGATCATGGAAGATGGTGACTCTTCTCTTAGTCATTGCTTAAGTGATATGTCCAAAACTCTTAAAAAGAGCAATCTTTTCCCTACCCTTTCTCTATTCTGTAACTTCCTTGAAAGGAGACCCGGGGCAAACCACAAAGAATAATACAGGTAGTGATCCTAATTGTGTCATGCAAGTTAGAATTCACTGCACCCAAGTATAGCACCCAAAATCCCAGAGAACTTATTTGTAGCCCTTGAAGGCAAACAGGATCACTGATTGTTTAACTCTAAGCATTGTGTTTGCACTGCTTTAGTTACTACTGAGCATAAAATTTGTTTCTGCTGTCTCTGCTGAACTGGAATAGGTTTATGATTCCTACCCTGACAGTGCCTATCTGAGATTCTCTGGGGGGCTGGTGGTAGCCATCAGCAGCAGAAGGTTCCCAAGTCTGTTCCTTTTCCTCCAAATTATATTTACTGAGACTAGTTTCACTATGTCTCACCCTATGAAAATGAAAAGGACTAATGTCTGGGGCTCAGTGGTGAAAGTGGAGTTAATAGAAAAACCTATCATTTTGAAGACTACTTCACCGGACGTAGAGAAGACCAGAAAAAAACAAACAAACCAACCCAACCATGGAAAAATGTTGTAGAAACAGGTCGAGATAGAAATAGTCCTTCCTTTCTCATATGCACCCTTTCCCAAATAAACACCTGGTTTAGTTGTTTTGTTTTTTATTTAGACGCCACACAGACCTGTTGCTTCTAGAACTGAGTACATCTTTAAAGGAAGAGAACTGCAGGAAAAAAGAAAGTGGAAGGAGATCAACTTTTTATTAGCTTGGACTGGACTGCATGGTACATGGGATATAATCTGTGGAGTGCCTTGGTGGATCTCAGGGTTGTTTGCCTCTTACTCTCCATTCTTCTTGGTTATCCTTTGCAGAGGAATTGGGTGTAAGGAGTAAAGGGAAACTTGGCTGCTTTGAGGGGCTGGGTGTCACGTTCATTACTTTGTTCAGTTTGTCCTTCTCACCCTGGCATGTCTTCAGGCAGGAATGGCACAGGTCTTTCTCTTGTACTAAATAAAGCGTTTCTATGCGTTTGATGGAGTCAGCATCCTCTTCTTGATTTGCTGAATCTGGGAAAGGATTTCTTTCTACATTCAGTTTCTTAAGCTTCGGGAGTGTTTTTACACTGTTTGGGATAGTGGTCAAGGCATTGTCAAAGAGACCTATCTCTGTAAGTTCCTGAAGGGCTCCAAGACTAGTGGGAATACTGTCAAGACAGTTCAAGCCAAGGTTGAGAATATGCAGGTTCTTGAGAAGTTTCAACTCTTTTGGCAGGGTGGTGAGCTTGTTGTTGCATAGGTTCAGGTAGAAAAGGTTCTGAAGTGTACCTATTGCCTTGGGGAGCTCCTCAAGCTGATTACTATGTAGATCCAGCCAGCGCAGTTTCTGGAACTTTTCGATGCTGCTTGGAATCTTTTTTAACATGTTTCTGCTCAAATCAAGTTCATCCACATCAGTCAGTTTCAGAATGCAGTTTGGGAAGGTGGTGATACCCATCTTGCTTAAATCAAGACGGAGTCCTCCATCAAAAGATACCCTTATTGAATTTTTAGCAATTTTCAAGGTGATCCTCTTTCCTTTTGGACCTTTTGCTTTCCCCTTGACCATCTTGCTCCGCTGAGACAGACAGACACAGCAGATTCTATGGATGAAGTGTGGAAACTCCAGTAAAGACTTTGAAAGTAATAGCTGTTACTCCCTAATTAAAAGCAAAATAAATGCTTAGTTATAAATGAAATGTGACTGCTGAACTCCTTAGAAGTCTTTTTTTTTTTAAGATCGGTAATTTTCAACCCTGGGAGCTGCAAACCTGTAAGTCCTTTCTGAAAGTATTTTGAGTAGGTAAAATTCTAGTAATTTACAATATTATTTTGTTGTGTTGTAACACCTATATTACATTACAGAGTGAAATTACTTGTGGGAGAAATTTGCTGTTTTTCATCCCTAGGTATTAATTTGAGCTCAGCATGTAATGGAACTGAAAGAAATGCATTGTTATCCATCCGCCGTTTGTGAACCCTGAGTGGGTCTCAATCCAGCTCTTAAGAACTACACTAAAAGAAGCTATCCAAAATTGTACTTATTCTACCAGGCCAACAAGCTGCCTTCTTTACAGGCCTGGCATCTGTTGACAGGTTAAACATCCTGTTTAATGGACCTGAGATCTGGCCTCTGGATGCTATTGAAAGATTAAATATTTAAAACAAATGATTGAGTCTTATTTTAACTAGGACCTCAGGAACATAGAGGGCTTCCAGATTTGCTAGGACTGCTTGCAGTTCACACATCACCTGTAGGGCAGATTGCAACAGGGATCTGTGTCAATGCTGCTTTATGACATGTTAAGCCAGGCCTTTGGGTCTGATGTGCTTTCAAGAACAGACACTGGATACTCTAACCGTGCCTTCCCATCCATGCTGGTGGATAGATGGCTCCCTTGTGAAGGTGCCCTGCCCTTGGAAAATGCGTGTAGGTTTTCTGGTCAGGCTTTTTACTCGCACTGATGCTTACCATGTGCTATGTGCTTTGTTGAATTGAGGTCTGTATGAGTAGTAGTCCACTGTAGTCTCAGGTCCCAAGAACTGACTCTAACTGAAGGTCATCAAATACAGCTGTTAATTATGGCTAGTGACAAAGGAAATAGACTGCTTCCCTGAAAATGAATGACAATGTTCCTCTCAGCCAGAGCACAGAGAGGAGTGTGGCTAATCTCGGGATGGTCTAGGTGTTCTGGCATTTAATTATGAAGAATCAAATTGCATCTTTGATGAATGATTGTTTGGGACAAAATATGGATTTGTCTACAATACATTTCCCTATTAGAAAGACTTCATTACCAACCCTTGGGGCTTTTTGGCTACTCATTAATCATGTGCAAACACATGAAGGGGAAACTCAGGCTACAACTAAGGCGTTACAGCTTCTTTTCAATTACATGCCATAGCCAGAAATAATGCAAAAACAAGGGGGATCTCTGCCAGTTACCACCCACCCTCCTGAGAGCTCTGTAATGAGGCAGATGCTTCAGAAAATCCTGGAAACAGCACAATGGGGTCAATCTTGCCCTGAGGCTCTGTTGCAAAATTGAATGTTTGTTGTTTTATATAATATTTAAACACAATTAAATCTTCCTGCGTCTGTCACCCATGTTTCTGTCTCTCACCGATACTCGCAGGGCCATGTTACCATTATAGCTGAATGTGTCTCACTCTTTGCTGCATTTAACCTTACAGCACCCCAGGGGAAATATCAATGCTTTCTTGTAGACTGGTAACTGAAGCAAAGTACTCTACAGTGAAAAATTAAGCGCTTTTCCATCTCTGTTGATGTTAGCCTAAATAATTTGCCCAGGAGTGGATAGGAAGTTCTGGAGATCAAAAAAAATAGTGTTTGGTTGTTTTCTTTTTTTAAATCATTTTAAGGATTTGATGCAATATTGTTGTTGGCAATTCTGTGCAGATAAAGTTCAGCTGCACCTGAAATGCCAGAGTCCTACTGCTGGTACAGGACACCCAGAGTGTCTTATTGATGCACAGAGGGTAACTACCATTCTCCAGAAAAATCTGCAGGATGGCTTCCTTACACTTTCGTGCAATGAAAGAAACTTTCTGCTTCCTGCAGTTGATGTGAACCATGTGACTTTTTTTTTGACTTTTGTGTTGGATGACTTGATCAAAACTTTCAGCGTATTTCATTCAGTGAAGTTTTTCAGCCAAGTATGACTTAAAAAAAACCAAACAAACATGGAAGGGACCTCGAGGAAAAAAAGTGCATGTTTTTTCTAAATTCAGAATTATAATTTCTTTTAAGATGCTTTTTAAGACCTCTTTAAAACTCTCAGGAAGAAAACATTGTGTTCAGTTCCTAGTAACTTTTTTCCTATCACATTTAGTTTAAAATCCAGTGGGGAAACATTGATCTGAAACAGTTTCCTTATAAATACCAGCTAGCCAAAATAATCAGTCTGTTGTGCAGCTGTCTGTGGATGCTGGTTTGTCCCCCGGTGCCCTGCGTGCCCGGCAGCACTAGGGGGACGCTCCTCCAGAGTAACAGTAGAACTTAACTGTTTGGGTACTTCTCTGTCAATAAACCTTGCCAACTCGTTACAAACTTTGAACTCAGACCTTTCAGATTTTTAAGAAACCCAGACAAATAGACCAGTGTGATTTTTCCTAAAGGCAAATATTTTCATGTGGTGCACTGGAAAATACCCAGACTTCAAAGAGATGGAAACACCTGAAGGGTCAGGTCTCCCTTAGTGGGATTTATTAAAAACCCACCATGGAGCAGATGCACCGATCAGAAAAACACGAGTCCCTAGGGAGAGCTTACACTTTCCAAGTGCTATTTCCTTTGGGTTAAAAGTGGGAGCCATGTTTCAAATTTACAAAATGGTGATTTTCAATCCCAGAGATACGAATTAACATTAGATTTCTGCAGAAACACTGCAGCGCACCAGACAGCTTGAAGGGGGTGAATAGCTCTTGTCTCTGCATGCTTGTAAGCTAATTATCAGTGTTTCACAGGGCTGTAGCTGGAGATAATGGAGCTTACTTAGCCACGTCTCATTTTCTTTAGCTCTGCATAAGAGGGCTCCAGTTCTGTATCCATTGATATTAAAAATTCAGGAATCACAGGAACCCTTCTTGCTGTAAATGTTAATTATGCCTGTTCAATCTCATGCTTGCAGTGTATCTGCTAGGATAGCAGAGAGAGAGCTTGCCCTACTACCTAAGAAATTATGATAAAATGGAACTCTTCTTATTAATTTTCTCTAACTCCTCACCCTGCTGTGAGGTTCACCCTCTGAGTTGCTGGCAAGCCTTTGCCCAAGGGTGGGGGGGATGCTGTATTTTTATGCAATAACGTCTTGCTAAAGAGGAACTTGACTAGAAAATGCTTTCCCTTTTTATTCATACTTGGTAAAATATTTGGTCTGGATCGGGCTTTTGAAAGACCGGGGCTAACCCTGGAGCTTTAAGAGCGTTTCAGAGGCCCAGTGCTTTGAGGCTGACCTGATAGAGAAATGTGTGTCAAGGGCATCTTGCTGTTTGTGGTGCTCTGTGTTGCTGGGAGCTGCAGGGAGGGAACAGATCTTGAACATCAGACCTAGGACTGTCCATGTCACTCTGAGGCAGGAAATTACCCCCTGTCTGCACTTAAGCACTTGCAGAGGGCCCAGTTACGACTTATTGTAGCTTAAGCCTGTCCTAAGAAGGAAATCTGATCCTAGAATACAGATTTGGACCCTGATGAAACAGTCTTTTCTACGTGAAACTTTTTTCTTCCTTTCCCAGCATAGGGCTGGCAGGAGCGGAACAGGCTGCCTGCCAGTGACACTGGGTGTTTTAGCACTTGCTCCTCTGCAGTTCTGCCTGTTCATTTCCTCCCATAAGTTGCTGGTTCCTGTTTTACTGCACCCAAAGCTGCACAAAACCATCTTGATCTAGTCTGTGAGAAAAGTTTCCTCTGTCTTTCCTCCTGGAAGTCTGTGTAATGCAAAGCAGCTTTTACAAGCCCAGCAGAGTTACGTGTGCACCTTTACGAGGTGTCTTTTTGGGGGCAGGAAGGCAATGAGCTGACATGTTTTAATTCGCCCATGGAATATCTCCCTGGCAATACTTTCATATAAAGCTCAAACCTAGCACTCACATGGTGAATGATTTTGCATGAAGGCAAGCAGTTCTAGTTTGGGTGGCTTTTTATTTCTCTGCTTAGCAGCCTCTTGTTTCTTTGTTGTCTGGATACAACTCGTTGTGGAAGAGAGATTAATTCGCTGACTGTCTTAAATGCAGTTTCTTGCTAACAGGCAGGTTTAGTCTAAATCCTGCAATGAGCAAATAGATAGAGAAAGGTTCTCTTCCTTAATTTTTTTACTTTTCTAGATCCCTTTAGAGCCACTGTGCTACCACATAGTGCAAGGTAACTCATAAAACCAAAGCCCACCAAGAATATGCAAAAATATTGTCTCAACGACACTACCAGACTGCCCCATTGCATAAGATCTTACCAGCTAGAAGCTAGGAAGGCTTAGAAGGTAAGGTATAGATGTCACAAGCTGCTTGTTTTTTTCAGTGTGGGATGCGCCTTTGTGGTCTGTTACTGTGCAGTTGTCCTCTTCTTTGAGTAATGAATTTGCCTTTCCATCTGTAAATAAACCTGTGAGCAGGAAGCACAGGACAATTTCCTTTTCACAGTCCTACAAATTCTGAATCGTACTTCCTTGATGGAAGCCCTTCAAGAAACTTGTGAATGTTAGTGTGCAAGGGGGAGGAGGAATGGCAAAAAGGACTTCCCCAGCTCCAAGGTCTTTCTGTTCCATTCTCCTTCCACAGCCTGTGCAACCTTTGTTTCTAGGCAACAACAATGCTAAGTCCTTGGAGATCATTAGCATAATGCTTGGTTCCAGAATGAAAGTTCAAGCTGGAGGGGAAAGAACTGAGCGGCATGCAGTGCCTGTAAATGTTAGATTTCAAATTATGCAGAAAGAAAAAGCATCTGGACCTAGTTAGAATGTGTTTGCCAGCTTCTAACATTGCAACTATATGTCTTAGGAATTTGGCTATTTCATTTTACTTGGCTATAAAACAGTGTGAAGTAGTTGTATGTGTATATTAAAACTTGCGACATTTGTGATACCATCCTTAGCATGTGCCAGATCGGCTAGATGCAGACGCAGGAGGGTAGGCTCATTCATTGAGCAGCAGAGAGGTTATAAGCTGCACTTTTTATTCATCTGTTTGTGACTCTTCAAAAGTGCAGTTGGTAAAGCAATTTCCCTTTGTAGCATGTGAATTTACTGGAATTTGTATCTCTGACTGGGGCTACCAAGCTCAAGCTTTTAGTAACTTGTTGCAATATTTTCAAAATATTATCAGAAAAAAAAGAACTGGGGAAGAGAAATTGCTGTGTATTTTGTGGTAGGTATTGTTCATGAAAGATGCAACATTGAGGTCCCTCTCTTGCTGATAATTGATCTGGGATATTATTGGCATAAAGAAGCAAACAATGTTGATGTGCTTGCCTGATTCCAGGGTTGGAGACTGCATTCTGTGCATCTCAACAAATTAATTGAGTTTACTTTATGTTTTTCTTCTACAACCTGAAGTGTGCCCTTTCTGCAGTGGAAGTGTTATCCCTTTGTCTGGTTTAAGCCTGTGAATACACACGGTGCAGTATTCCATACAGGAGGATGATCCTATTCTCCCTCCCTAGCCCCTTCAAGACATCTTACT